>NW_024070212.1:37427648-37931016 GCF_014754425.2 Oryx dammah
ATTAACATTCATTAAGGAAGAGAGCCATAAAATGTTAACAGGCCTCTTGGCCAAAAGATAATGTAAATCACCTGAGACCTTTTGTATACTGAGAGATATGCAAAAAGAAAGCCTGGTATCGATAAGGGTCAGGGCTGCTGACCCCGCATAACTTTGTATTATCCATTGATCTCTATGTACAACCAAAAGTATAAAAAACTTTCCTTAAAAATAAAAGACGGACCAGTTTCTCAAAAATCTGGCTTCCCCTACGTCAACTCTCTCTCTCTTTCTCCCTCTCCCTCCCTCTCCTTTTCAGGCTGATCCCTTGGAACACGGAGGCTCTCTGTGTTCACTTTTCTGCCCAGGCTTCTAAGAAGCAAGAGGGAGCCCAAGGCGGGATACCCTCCGCTATTCAAGCGGGTGCTGGTGGCCTACATGAACAGAGCAAGCCTCTTGTCTTGAGACTTTATTAGCTTTCTGTGTAAACCAAAAAATATCAGCCTCTTTTCTCCTCTATTTTTTCACTATATTATTTTTCTCTAATCTCTCTTTAAATTTCTAATTAATCTCTCTTCGCCAACTCTGTCCCCACTTCAGATTCCCTAGATCCACCAGGGCTAGAACCCAACACAGTCCCATCACTTCATGGCAAATAGATGGGGAAACCATGGAAACAGTGACAAACTATATTTTTGGGCTCCAAAATGTGACTGCAGCCAAGAAATTAAAAGACACTTGCTCCTTGGAAGAAAAGCTATGAGAAACCTAGACAGAATATTGAAAAGCAGAAACATTACTTTGCCAACTAAGGTCCATCTAGTCAAAGCTGTGGTTTTTACAGTAGTCATGTATGGATGTGAGACTTGTACTATAAATAAAGCTGAGCATTGAAGAATTGATGCTTTGGGACTGTGGTGTTGGAGAAGACTCTTGAGAGTCCCTTGGACTGCAAGGAGATCTGACTGGTTTATCTTAAAGGAGATCAGTCCTGGGTGTTCTTTGGAAGGACTGATGCTAAAGCTGAACCTCCAGTACTTTGGCCACCTCATGAGAAGAGTTGACTCATTGGAAAAGACTCTGATGCTGGGAGGGACTGGGGACAGGAGGAGAAGGGAATGACAGAGGATGAGATGGCTGGATGGTATCACTGACTCAATAGATGTGAGTTTGAGTGAATCCGGGAGATAGTGATGGACAGGGAAGCCTGACGTGCTGCGATTCATGGAGTCTCCAAGAGTTGGACACGACTGAGCAACTGAACTGAACTGAACTGAATGTGTCCCATTTCAGAATCATTGACAGAGAGAGAATGTCATTTAATATTCATTCCTTTTATGATACTCTGGGAATTAAGAAAAAAGGTTTTCATTATCAGGCTATCTATGCAAATAGCATTATTTAATAAACTAATTTTATTAAAATTAGTAAATTTTAATAAATAAATAAAACATTTGTTTATTTTATTGTAAGTAAATTATAAAAATAAAATTTTGTTAAAATTAGTTTATTTAATAAACTAATATCCCTGAAGAAAGTAAAAATTAATTTTGATAATTAAAACTAGATTTTAAAATCAACCTATTCTTTCTATAGGTGGGTATATCTTTAATTTACTGCTGTTTTAATTTACTTCTATTCTAACTTGTGTGTAACTAATACCATGCCATATAAAATTACTGCATTCCTAGCACTAACTATGTATACAAGGAAATCCCAATTACAAAGATGATTCATCATGGGTTATTTTTTCACAGCTATGATACTAAAGAAGAAAAAATTAGTATTTTTTTTTTTGTCTAAATCACACTAAAGGACAAGCTATGTATATATTTAAACCTTAGCACCAAAGTAATTTGCTGGTAGACTGGATGTGGTGTGTGAGAGGAAAAAGAAATGATTCAGACCAAGTAGAAATGTGGAATTGAATTAAATGAGAAATATTGAAAAACAAAGAATTTTGGGAGCATAAATAACATTGTTTTTTCTTTGTAGTGTACTGTTAGTCACTCCAGTCATGTCCAACTCTTTGCAGTCCCATGGACTATAGTCTACCAGGCTTCTCTGTCCATGGGACTCTCCTGGCAAGAATATTAGAATGGATTGCCATTTCCCTCTCTAGAGGATCCTCCCAACCCAGGGATTGAACTAGGGTCTCCTGTGTTGCAGGCAGATTCCTTACCATTTGAGCTACTGGGAAGACCAATTTTTGCTTTGGACAGCTTGATTGGATATCCATGTGGGAGAGAATTATTAGGGAGACAATTGAATTTAAAGGCCTGCAGTTCAAGAAGATATTGGGTTTGAAGATAAAAAAAATTAGAACTTTTCATCTTTGATTTTTAATGCCAGTGTACTAGATGAAATTACTGAAGGAATATGTGTAAACAAAGAAATTAGAACCTAGGAGGAAACATAGAATAGTCTCTGGAGGCCAGATGAAAACACCTACTCTGTCTCCAGCTTCTAGTATGTAAGGTGTGTGAGAATAAACCCTTTCAAAAATGCTTTCAGGGCACCATTAAGGTTTAATCAGGGCAAAAAGGGAAATGAAAAAAAAATTAGAAAAATTGCATGTAGGAGATTTTATTAATAATTCACTGTGCATTCAAGACAGTGAATGTGTTCAAGACAGTGACAGTGAACTCAAGACAGCAGAGAGTAAGAGTTTCTGCAGTGAGGTGGGATATGTGACTGAACCAGAATAGGAGAACTACAGGAGTATATGGGAATGAGAAATCAGGCAATGGAATATAACAGTTGAGTCTTGTGATTCTTATGGTGACAGGATATAAGCAGAGATGTCTTGTATTTTGAGAATATTCTTGATGATCTATGTATGGAAAGGGTCTGATCTTTCTATACAGTGGTGAGGAAAGAGGGAAGAGGCTTTATCACTTGGAAACTGTGGGCCTCCTTTTCAGTGACAGCAACGACAGTGACAGGACTATGAGAAACTCTGTGAACAACCATGTTTTCACCTCTGGTGATGATGTGGAGAACCAGGGCCATGTGAGTCTCTTTCTTTATCACCTTCTGTCAACTGTTTGGTGAATCTGCCAAGGTTCATAGCTGTGCATTCTTACCAAAATGCTGAGCTCTGAAAGTCTCAGATTAAATCAGGCTATTACACTGTCAAAATTATTATTAAAATTTGCTCAATAATTTTCTTAGCAGAGCCCCATGGAATACACAATTTAAAATTTCAATATGTTGAATTTCAGTGATGTGACTAAGGAGCACAGAGTACATAAACAGCATGGTCAAGATGTTGCAAAGATGTTGAGCGTTCTGTAGGACACCCCATTGTTTTTTCTTAAAGATCTAAATATTTAATTGGCAATCTAAGCTCATATTATAGCATCATGAAACTATTGTCTGATACTATTCTTTTCTCTTTTTACCTCCTTTGATGTTTTAAAAAAAGGATATGAAAGTAAGCATATCTCCACTCATATGTAATGCCTATTTAAAATATTTGTGTTAATATATACTAGTTGGTTTTGTTTGGGGTTTCCCTGGTGGTTCAGATGGTAAAGAATCTCTCTGCAATGAAAGAGACCCAGGTTTGATCCCTGGATTGGGAAGATTCCCAGGAGAAGGGCACGGCAACCCACTCCAGTATTCTTGGAGAAGAATTTCTCCTGAAGAATTTCATGGATAGAGGAGCCTGGTGGGGCTACAGTCCATAGGGTTGCAAAAAGTCGTGTTGAAAAGATGGTGTTTAAAAATCAAGATTTGTAGGAAAGTAAATTGTAGTCTTATTGGGCTATGTGATTGATCCTAAGCCTGGAATGGTCAGCATTTCCTGTCTATAGGGTTATTCAAGGCTGGATTACTTTCAAAAGCAAGCATAAATCTACATAATATTCTTGCTGTAGGTTCACTTGCATTCAATTACTTTCTGTTATAGTAAGCAAAAAAAGAAAAGGAATATTAAGCTTAGAGACTGGTGATAATATAATCAAAATCAAGATGAACTGAGTGAAGCATATAGAAATCAATAACGTTATCAATGATTTCTATTACAATTAAGTGTAATTTAAGATTTTAGACTTAAGTTATGGTTTAAATCTAATATACATGAACTAGGGGCATACCATTAATTGATTGATCCATTTTTAAATACTTATAAGTTGTCTCAGGACAGTATAACACAACTAAGCAAGTTAAATTATACACATGTGATACTACAGTCAATGATAATGTTTCATGGATGCATATGTGAAGATAGGTGAAAATTTGTCACTAATAATAAGGTTTAAAACCAGCACTGCCATTGTATTATTTCCATAATTAAAACCCAGCAAATTAAAATGATAATTACTGATAATGTGTATTTATCTCAATAAAACTTGTACTGCAATTACATTTTTACAAATCCAGCTTCAGAAATGCCCTTGTTATAATGCACTATGGTCTTCATCTTTTTTTCCATTAACAGACAGTAGACTTGCATATTCAAAGCTCTCTTTAATAAAGTATGTTGTCTACAAACACTGAAGTTTCTTTGTGAGTAATAGCATATGATTAGGTTCTCGACAGGATTCAAAACATACCACTAAATTTTCATTTCAATGAGCAGCATGTTCAATACCCAAGGCTGGGGACATTGTAACTCTAATTTATAGAGAAAATATACAATATAGTGTAGTTCCCACTGGAGAAGAGAATGGCAAACCACTTCAGTATTCTTGCCTTGAGAACCCCATGAAGAGTAAGAAAAGCCAAAAAGATAGGACACTGAAAGATGAACTCCACAGGTTTGTAGGTACCCAATATGCTACTGGAGATCAGTGGAGACTTTATTTTTTGGGCTCCAAAATCACTGCAGATGGTGACTGCAGCCGTGAAATTAAAGGACACTTGCTCCTTGGAAGAAAAGTTGTGACAAACCTAGACAGCATATTAAAAAGCAGAGACATTACTTTGCTAACAAAGGTTCATCTAGTGAAAGCTATGGTTTATCCAGTAGTCATGTATGGATGTGAGAGTTAGACTATATAGAAAGCTGAGCACTGAAGAATTGATGGTTTTGAACTGTGATGTTGGAGAACACTCTTGAGAGTCCCTTGGACTGCAAGGAAATCTAACCAGTCCATCCTAAAGGATATTAGTCTTGAATATTCATTGGAAGGACTGATGCTGAAGCTGAAATTCCAATACGTTGCCCACCTATGTGAAGAGATGACTCATCTGAAAAGATCCTGATGCTGGGAAAGATTGAAGGTGGGTGGAGAAGGGGATGACAGAGGATGAGATGGTTGAATGGCATCACGGACTCAATGGACATGGGTTTGGGTAAACTCTGGGAGTTGGTGATGGACAGGGAGGCCTGGCATGCTACAGTCCATGGGTTCACAAAGAGTTGGACAAGACTGAGCCTCTGACCTGAACTGTTAGGTTAGTTTCAATGAGTATCATATTCTTCAGTAATTTGTTCTCTGTATATATTTCTAGATATGCTTTGAGAGTAGATATATTGTTCTCACATTTGCTTTTAATAATACTAGGGAAAGAGCAACTACTCCCAATAAAGACATTTGCACAGAATGCAGTAAATTCCTTACAGGACCCCTATATATTTTGCCATAGTATAAATCATGGTTTGTCACTGCTAGACATATATCTGCATAGATAATGATTTACAATTTTACATGTCAGTATTTCCAATAAATCTTTATTTGGCTCGATCCCTTTGCTCAAAAGGTTGAAAATGTTTTAATGCAAAGCCAAATTTTCTAAGCTCATTGGAGAAAATACAACTGGAGAAACTGTGACTATTACTGTAAGCAGGCAGTCTTTAACTCTGGAGCATGATTTCCTCCTGGAAATATCAGTAACTAGTCCTCATGTATCACATGAATATTTCAAATACTTCATAGTTATGGAATGAGAGAAATGAATGATTATATCATGGAACATATAAAGAAAGTAAAATACATCAATCTAAAATCTGAAAAGATAGCTAATTTTGGCATTCAAAACAATTTATGAAAGATAGATATGAGTTTAATTTATCCATGCGTGCATGCTAAGTCACTTCAGTTGTGTCTGACTCTTTGTGCCATGGGATTCTCGAGGTAAGGATACTGAAGTGTGTTGCCATGCCCCGTTCTGGGGGACCTTCCCAACTGCATAATCAAACCTGTGTCTCTTATGTCTCTTGCTTTGGCAGGCAGATTCTTTACTACTAACAACACCTGGGATGCCCAATTTAGTCATTGTAGACATAATTATTTGATAAATTTAAAAACGCCTTGACTTCTGAAAGTATAAACAAATAGTAGCAAAACAAGACATAGGAGATAACTAATCCTAAAAGTCATCATTTATTGGAACATAGGAATTTTTATAATTAATGTCATAAGCTTATTGGTACAACTAACATCCAACTAGTTTGGCCATAATTATTTTGTAAAGGTGAAGTCTTATAACACCAAATATTAATAATAGGAAGCATTGTACTACTTAGTAGGAATATTTTCATTGAAGATTTCAATTGAATGTTGTTACAGTTAGCCAATATAATACACTAAGGTTCCAAAATCACTGCAGACGGTGATTGCAGCCATGAAATTAAAAGATGCTTACTCCTTGGAAGGAAAGTTATGACCAACCTAGATAGCATATTCAAAAGCAGAGACATTACTTTGCCAACAAAGGTCCATCTAGTCAAGGCTATAGTTTTTCCAGTGGTCACGTATAGATGTGAAAAGTTGAACTGTGAAGAAAGCTGAGCGCTGAAGAATTGATGTTTTTGAACTGTGGTGTTGGAGAAGACTCTTGAGAGTCCCTTGGACTGCAAGGAGATCCAACCAGCCCATTCTAAAGGAGATCAGTCCTGGGTGTACATTGGAAGGAATGATGCTAAAGCTGAAGCTCCAGTACTTTGGCCACCTCATGCGAAGAGTTGACTCATTGAAAAAGACTCTGATGCTGGGAGAGATTGGAGGCAGGAGGAGAAGGGGACGACAGAGGATGAGATGGCTGGATGGCATCACCGACTCGATGGACATGAGTTTGGGTGAACTCCAGGAGTTGATGATGGACAGGGAGGCCTGGCGTGCTGCGATTCATGGGGTCGCAAAGAGTTGGACACGACTGAGCAACTGAACTGAACTGAAGGTTCAGTTTATGTTGTCTTCATTTATGATATCTTACTCTTTCTGATATTGCTAATTGTAATCTCTTGAATAAACCTGATTAGTGAAGTTGCATGTTACCTATTTAAATAACCATGCCATTTCTAACTCAAAGTAAATAACAGCTTTGGGCAACAATAAAATGTGACAGATGGCCCTGTTCACTTATTTGAACACTGTAAGCAAGAGCAGAATTACTCATGGAAAATCATGATTGGTGGAATGAATAAGTGGTAATTGCTTCACATTAAATAAACAAAAGACACTATCATATATTAATACATTCACAGTTTATTACAGTTTAGACACTTATTATAATCAGCACTGACAGCAATTGAATAGATTGGTTGCACCCGATGGTGCTGTTTATTAATTTATCTTAACAAATAATGATATTGTGTCAAGGTAAATTATGTTTCTTCATGTTTCAAGTTTTTATACTGAAACTTAAGTTGAACAGAATGCTTACTCATTTGTCCTTTTTATATGTAAAATTACTTTAGATCAATATTTTAAAAAGAAATAGCTGTTTTTGAATGAATTTTTAAATAATAGAATAAAGGATGCTATTTGAGCTGTTAGTCAAACTGTCAAATTTTATTGAGAAATTCATATTTTGTTTTGTCTGTAAACTAGGAGTAATAATCTTTCCCATGTAAATTTTAGTGTGTTTACACATGTAAATATGGTAGAATAGGAGAATAAGTGATTGTTTTAAAAATAGTGTAATGATAATGATACAAGAAATTTAATTGAAGGTAAAGGACCTTTTTTTGGTTGAGGACCATTTTTAATGGTCTTTATTATATTTGTTACATTATTGTTTCTCTTTTATGTTTTGGTATTTTGGCTGCAAGTCACGTGGAATCTTCCTTCCCCAACTAGGGATTGAACATGTGCCCCCTGCATTGGAAGGTGAAGTCTTTACCACTGAGCCACCAGGAAAATCCCTAAAATAAAGAACTTTTAAGCACTGGAGTGGCCAGCAGCTGAGAGGAAATACCCCACGTCCAAGGTAAGGAGCAGTGGTCACACTTCACTGGAGCAGCCCTGAAGATGTACAAGAGATACCCCATGTCCAAGGTAACAGAAACCCCACTAAGACGGTAGGCACTGAGAGAGGGCATCAGAGGTCAGACAGACTGAAACCACAATCACAGAAATCTAGTCAATCTGATCAAATGGAACACAGCCTTGTCTAACTCAATGAAACTAAACCATGCCATGAAGGGCCACCCAAGGTGAGCAGGTAATGGTGGAGAGTTCTGACAAAATGTAGTCTACTAGAGAAGGGAATGGCAAACCACTTCAGTATTCTTGCCTTGAGAACCCCATGAAGAGTATGAAAAGGCAAAAAGATAGGACACTGAAAGATGAACTCCTCAGTCAGTAGGTGCCCAATATGCCTCTGGAGATCAGTGGAGAAATAATTTCAGAAACAATGAAGGGACAGAGAGAAGGAACAACAACGTCCAGTTGTGGATGTGACTAGTGATAGAAGAAAGGTCCCACGCTGTAAAGAGCAATATTGCATAGGAACTTGGAATGTTAGGTCCATGAATCAAGACAAATTGAAAGTGGTCAAACAGGAGATGGCAAGAGTGAACGTCGACATTCTAGGAATCAGCAAACTAAAATGTACTGGAATGGGTGAATTTAACTCAGATGACCATTATATCTGCTACTGCGGGCAGGAATCCCTTAGAAGAAATGGAGTAGCCATCATGGTCAACAAAAGAGTCTGAAATGCAGTACTTGGATGCAATCTCAAAAACGACAGAATGATCTCTGTTCATTTCCAAGGCAAACCATTCAATATTACGGTAAACCAAGTCTATGACCTGGACATTGAAGAAGATGAAGTTGAATGGTTCTATGAAGACCTACAAGACCTTCTAGAACTAACACCCCAAAAAGATGTCCTTTTCATTATAGGGGACTGGAATGCCAAAGTAGGAAGTCAAGTAACACCTGGAGTAACAGGTAAATTTGGCCTTGGAGTACACAATGAAGCAGGGCAAAGGCTAATAGAGTTTTGCCAAGAGAACGCACTGGTCATAGCATTCCAACAACACAAGATAAGACTGTGCACATGGACATCACCAGATGGTCAACACTGAAATCAGGTTGATTATATTCTTTGCAGCCAAAGATGGAGAAGCTCTATACAGACAGCTAAAACAAGACCGGGAGCTGACTGTGGCTCAGATCATGAACTCCTTATTGCCAAATTCACACTTAAAATGAAGAAAGTTTTGAAAACTACTAGACTTTTCAGGTATGACCTAAATCAAATCTCTTATGATTATACAGTGGAAGTGACAAATAGATTTAAGGGACTAGACCTAATGGACAGAGTGCCTGATGAACTATGGACAGAGAATCGTGACATTGTACAGGAGACAGGGATCAAGACCATCTCCAAGAAAAAGAAATGCAAAAAAGTAAAATGGTTGTCTGAGGAGGCCTTACAAATAGCTGTGAAAAGAATAGAAGTGAAAAGCAAAGGAGAAAAGGAAAGATATACCCCTTTCAATGCAGAGTTCAAAAGAATAACAAGGAAGGATAAGAAAGCCTTCCTCAGAGATCAGTGCAAAGAAATAGAGGAAAACTAAAGAATGGGAAAGACTAGAGATTGCTCCAAGAACATTAGAGATACCCAGGAACATTTCATGCAAAGATAAAGGACAGAAATTGTATGAACTTAAGAGAAGCAGAGAAGGCGATGGCAGCCCACTCCAGTACTCTTGCCTGGAAAATCCCATGGATGGAGGAGCCTGGTGGGCTGCAGTCCATGGGGTCGCTAGGAGTCAGACACGACTGAGCAACTTCATTTTCACTTCTCACTTTCATGCATTGGAGAAGGAAATGGCAACCCACTCCAGTGTCCTTGCCTGGATAATCCCAGGAACGGGGGAGCCTGGTGGGCTGCCGCCTATGGGGTCACACACAGTCGGACACGACTGAAGCAGCTTAGCAGCAGCAGCAAGAGAAGCAGATGATATTAAGAAGAGATGGCAACAATATGCAGAATAACTGTACAAAAAAAGATCTTCATGACCCAGATAACCATATGGTGTGATCACTCACTTAGAGCCAGACATTCTGGAGTCCAAAGTCAAGTGGCCTTTGGAAGCATCACTACAAACAAAGCTACTGGAGGTGATGGAATTCCAGTTGAGCTATTTCAAATCCTGAAAGATGATGCTGTGAAAGTGTTGCACTTAATATGCCAGCCAATGTGGAAATCTCAACAGTGGTCACAGGACTGGAAAAGGTCAGTTTTCATTCCAACCCCAGAGAAAGGCAATGCCAAAGAATGTTCAAACTACAGTACAATTGTACTCACCTCACACGCTAGCAAAGTAATGCTCAAAATTTTCCAAGCCAGGCTTCAACAGTACGTGAAACAAGAACTTTTCATTTCAGATGTTCGAGCTAGATTTAGAAAAGGCAGAGGAATCACAGATCAAATTGCCAATATCTGTTGGATCATTGAAAAAGCAAGTGTTCCAGAACAGCATCTACTTCTGCATTATTGACTACGCCAAAGCTTTTGACTCTGTGGATCACAACAAACTATGGAAAATTCTTCAAGTGATGGGAATACCAGACCACCTGACCTGCCTCCTGAGAAATCTGTATGTAGATCAGAAGCAACAATTAGAACCACACATGGAACAACAGACTTGTTCCAAATCGGGAAAGGAGTACTTCAAGGTTGTATATTGTCACCCTGATTATTTAACTTATATGCAGTGTACATCATGCAAAAATGCCAGGCTGGATGAAACAGAAGCTGGTTTCAAGATTGTTGGAAGAAATATCAATAACCTCAGATATGCAGATGACACCACCCTTATGGCAGAAAACAGAGAAAAACTAAAGGGCCCCTTGATGAAAGTGAAAGAGGAGCATGATAACTTTGGCTGAAAACTCAGCATTCAGAAAACTAAGATCATGGCCAGTCCCATCACTTCATGGCAATAGATAGGGAAACAGTGGAAACAGTGACAGACTATTTTTTGGGCTCCAAAATCACTGCAGTAGGTGACTGCAGCCATGAAATTAAAAGACGCTAGCTCCTTGGAAGACAAGCTATGGCATACCTAGACAGCATATTAAAAAGCAGAGACATTACTTTGCCCACAAAGGTCCATCTAGTAAAAGCTATTGTTTTTCCATTAGTCATGTATGGATGTGTGACTTGGGCTATAAAGAAATCTGACTGCTGAAGAATGATGCTTTTAAACTGTGGTGTTGGAGAAGACTCTTGAGAGTTCCTTGGACTGCAAGAAAATCCAACCAGTCCATCCTAAAGGAAATCAGTCCAAATATTCATTGGAGGGACTGATGCTGAAGCTGAAACTCCAATACTTTGGCCACCTGGGGCAAAGAACCGACTCTTTGGAAAAGATCCTGATGCTGGTGAGGATTCAAGGTGGGAGGAGAAGAGGGTGACAGAGGATGAGATGGTTGGATGGCATCATTGACTCAATGGACATGAGTTTGAGTAAACTCTAGGAGTTGGTGATGGACAGGGAGACCTGGTATGCTGCAGTCCAAGGGATCGCAAAGAGCTGGACATGACTGAGCAGCTGAACTGAACTACTGGATATAATGGAGAAGGAAATGGCAACCCACTCCAGTATTCTTGCCTGGAGAATCCCATAGACAGAGAAGCCTGGACATAGTGATGGCAAAGAGTTGGATATGACTGGGTGACTAAACAACAACATCATATGTAAAGTTATATGTAGCATCATATACTACAGTTATATGTAGCAAGGATCTTGCCAAACGATGTGGTCTACCCAAATTATATTTGCTTTTCCTTGCCTTTGTTCCGTACACATACTGCTCAGAATAATTCCTGTTTCCATTTCCTAATGTAGCCAGTCTTTTTTATTTTTATTTTAATTTATTTTTTATTTGACTTTACAATTCTGTATTGGTTTTGCCATACATTGACATGAATCCACCACGGGTGTACATGCGTTCCCAAACATGAACTCTCCTTCCACCCCCCTCCCCACAACATCTCTCTGGGTCAGTCTTTTTTAAATGTGATTTGGTATGAATACTTAATATGTGATCTATCTTGACAAAATTTTAAGTGTACAATAGACCATTGTTAACTAAAGCCACAATGTTTGATAGCAGAACTCTAGAATTTATATAATTGAAACTTTATACCCACTGAACATCATCATCTCATTTCCCTCACCCCTCATCCTCTAGCAGCCACTGTTTTACTATCTGTTTTATGAGTCCAACCATTTTTGTTACTATAATACAAACAAGTGAAATCATATGGTATTTGTCCTGGTGTGAATGGTTTACTTTACTTAGCATGCTATTCTGCAGGTTCGTCCATGTTTTCACTTATGGCAGTATTTTGTTCTTACGAGTGAATATTCAGTTTTATGTCTATACCATATCTTGACTAATGACTATGCTGTAAGAAATATGAGTGAAGTTACCTTTTCTTATATTCAATTCTTTTAGATATATATTTAAAAGTGGGATTGCTGGATCATATACTGATTCTATTTTAGTTCTTTTCGAAACTTCCAATTAGAATGTCAATGAAAAAGCTCTTTGCATGGAAACAATGTGATCTGATTTATATTTGAATGCTTTATTTTGTTGCTTATGAAGGACTGACTGGCTTGAATCAAGATAATGGAGATAATGTAGATAACTGCATTCCAGACAGTAGATTTATTTATGCATCATAGATGCTTTTTAAAACTGCTAAATCATGATACAAAATGCTAAAGAAAGATATATGATTCTTTTTCAGAAATTACAGATTTACAATTTACTGATCAATTGAATTGGAGTTTGTTTATTTTCTATACAAATCTATTCTTTAATTAAAATATGCAGTTATCTATGAGTGATTTACATTGTTGACTAAATATCCTCATATTTGAAGATAACATATTCCAAAGAACACAGCTGTTACATGCCAATGTATATGTGAAAAAGCATCTGCACAATTAATTTAAATTTTGAAATTTGACTACAAAGTAAATATCTGAAGTATTAAAGTTAAATGTTAATGATCATCAGGCTAGGAAATAGAAAAATCTTGTAGGTCATAAGGCAAGTGCAATATAAATAATTTACATCATTTTATTAATATGAATTTTCTGGGTTATTGACATACACTGCTCTCCATTTTGCTTATTTCTGCTCCATCAAAATTATATATAACTATTGGTTCCCTGAGTATGTTGAAAGGGCAGTATCTTTTGAATTTATATAGACACCAAAGAAAAAAATCAAAAGCTATCTTGTTATGGAGCTATTTCTACTGACATTTCACCACAGTCCAGAATTTTTCAATTTTGGATGGATTCACATTAGCAAATTTCACAGTCATCTTTAATTGCCATATGAATTGGAATATTTTTTCAAATTGACTAACAAGTTCCCTTTATGTAGGATGATAAACCAGAGGAGAGAAGTATAATCAGAAGTTTATAATATAGTTAGTGGTATGATCTACCTTTATGTGTGCTTAGTCACTCAGTTGTATCTGACTCTTTGTGACCCCATGAACTGTAGCCTGCCAGGCTCCTCTGTCCATGGGGCTTCTCCATGCAAGAATACTGGAGTGGATTGCCATGCCCTCCTCCCTACCTTTATATCAGATATGTATAATTTTCTTCCAATCATCTGAACGTAGTAAATAATGTGTGACCTTAAGACTTCTTAGGTTACAGAACTCACTTTTTTAGTATAAAAGATGAAAATACTAAATATTTGCTTAATCAAGTACTCCAAATTTTAGAGCAGAGCCATGGGGCCAGATTCAGAAAGGAAAAAAATCCAAACAAAACAAAACAGATATCTTGAATCCAACATTAGTGGTGAAATCCCAAAATAGAAACAGTGAAGAATTTGAACACTTTATGTAATTAGTCATGAGTGGAACTCACTGATTGATTTCCAGGCTTTAGGAAATCATATAAGGTTTTCAGATTGTACAAGGTGGGACACTGCATTAATCAAGTAACCCTAATAAGCAATTCTGTTAGGTCATTATGTCATCCTTATTTTATAAGTGAAGAAAAAGAGGTATAGAATGTTTATACAATTTGCCAAACTAATAGGCAGTGAGTAAATATAAAATGAGCTGTTAGGGTTCACAGTTTTCCCTCTTAATCACTACACTATGCTGCCATCTTCACCCGTATAAAAATAAATGTTTTCCAAAGCTGTTAATGCACTTTTCAAAGATTCTGACACTTTACTCACTAATGAATTCCTCAAGGTTTTGGTGAAGTAGACATATGAATGTTCCTATAAGGGGATTTAGATGCAAAATGAGTGATTTATGGATTATAACCCCACTCTAACTTCTTTTTTTTAAATATATCTCTATTCGGAGATTATTTTCATCCCTGTTGGTTTCCAGTCAGTCATCAGAATAAGCTATTCATCGTTTGCTTGGTTGATTTTTCTGGGACTGAATCTCAAGAGTGGCCAATGATTATATACTGTAAATCCCTTAATATAATGACACTCTTGAAATTCTCTTCAGTTAAAGATGGCTTATTGATTTTTAGTTGGCATGGCAGGATCCATGAGAGACAAAATGACCAGGGAAAACTCAATACTGTAAACAACAGGGTCAGGGTGAAAATTAGAAGCATCTCATGTGCAGGAGTCGAGTAGCAGCTAAGATCACATGATGGTAAGCTGCTAATCTTCTATTTATGAATAATTTAGAAAATGGAACCTGTATTTGAAATCATAAAATCATGAGTATTTAATTAATTCCTAAGTCAGTTTAGTTCACAGATTCAGAAGACCTAGAGTAATAAGACAAATACATTCTCAGAATCTTCTTCCTGGCATTCTCCAAAGAGAAAGGACTAAGTGTACAATCAGAAAATGAAACCCCGAGATTTTCTGAGTATATTTCAGCAGTGGCTCTAATTTTTTTTTATTAATCTGGAGATTAGAACATGCTCTTCTTTTCTTAATTACAGTGGAGGCTATAGCACCGAGCAGTGAACGATGGCTTGAATGGAATTCATCTCATGATAAGCCTACTTGGACTCTAAAACTAATCCATTATTACTTCAAAAATTTACTAGATCTATAGATAAGGAATACATGTGTTCTACAATCATAATTTTCCCATATTGTCATTTGACCAAAGAAGTAAAGTTTATTATGAGGAAGTCCAAATGGAAATTCCTACAAACATGTGTTTATTTCCCAATATGGTAGTTAGAGCACAGTTCTTGAATCAGAATACACAGGTTAAGATCACCATTTTAACATTGAATGCTTTATGAGCTTATTCAAATATCTTAATACTTTTGGCCTATAAATTCTATGTATGTACTTTAATACTATATATTTTAAAATTCTGTGTATTTTAAGGAACACTTATAACGATGTCTGCACATAGTAATCATATATTAGTGTTTGATCATTCTATCAATCAAAAACCACAGCTTTGGAAAAATTTAAGAAACATTATTCAACTATCTAAAATTTTTTATTGGAGTATAACTGTTAGATGTTGGGTACATACATCTCCTCTTCCTTGGATTTCCTTTCCACTTAGGTCACCACAGACCACTGATTAGAGTTTCCTGTGCTGTACAGTCAGTTCTCATTAGTTATCTATTTTATGCATAGTAATCTAGATATGCCAATCCCAGTCAACCATCTAAAATTTTTAACCAAAATAATAAATATTTCTCTCACATCCCCTTATAGTTATCAATTATTTCAGAAGGATGAAGATGATGGGTCTTGGAAAATGAGTGGATTATCACATTTTTAATCAAATAGTGACTTTCATTGTCACTGCTATTTTAGATATGTTCTCTTCAAGTGAATGAAGGAATGAATAAGTAAAAGCCTTGGTACCTGATATATTGTTTTTCATTTTGTGACTTTAAAAAAAAAGTTCTATCAAAAAATTACAAAAACTTGAAGCAGTTTTTTTTTTTTTTTTGTCCCCCCAATTTGGCAAGAACAGCACTACTCTACATACAGTTTCTTACCTTAGTGTTAAGTTATTTTTTGAATTCTGAACAACCATTTGGTCTTGATGGAACTTGACCATCTTATAGTGAAAAAAGGACTTTGGCCAATTCGCTATCCCAAATGACATCCTCTTATGACATTGGTATTCTCCTCCCAGTAGTACCTGAAAAGGAGAGGATAAGTATTTTATTTTATTTTTGTAATATAAATTTATTTATTTAAATTGGAGGTTAATTACTTTAAAATATTGTATTGGTTTTGCCATACATCAACATGAATCCACCACAGGTATACACGTGTTCCCTATCCTGAACCCCCATCCCTCCTCCCTCCCAATACCATCCCTCTGGTCATCCCAGTGCACCAGCCCCAAGCATCCTGTATCCTGCATTGAACCTGGACTCGTGATTTGTTTCACAAATGATATTATACGTGTTTCAATGCCATTCTCCCAAATCATCCCACCCTCTCCCTCTCCCACAGAGTCCAAAATACTGTTCTATACATCTGTGTCTCTTTTGCTGTCTCGCATACAGGGTTATCATTACCATCTTTCTAAATTCCATATATATGTGTTAGTATACTGTATTGGTGTTTTTCTTTCTGGCTCACTTCACTCTGTATAATAGGCTCCAGTTTCATCCACCTCATTAGAACTGATTCAAATGTATTCTTTTTAATGGCTGAGTAATGCTCCATTGTGTATATATACCACGGCTTTCTTATCCATTCGTCTGCTGATGGACATTTAGGTTGCTTTCATATCCTGGCTATTAAAAACAGTGCTGCGATGAACATTGGGGTGCACATGTCTCTTTCAACTGTCGTTTCCTCGGTGTGTATCCCCAGCAGTGGGATTGCTGGGTCATAAGCTCAACATTCAGAAAATGAAGATCATGGCATCCAGTTCCATCACTTCGTGGCAAATAGATGGGGAAACAGTGGAAACAGTGTCAGACTTTATTTTTTTTGGGCTCCAAGATCACTGCAGATGGTGAGTGCACCCATGAAATTAAAAGACGCTTACTCCTTGGAAGGAAAGTTATAACCAACCTAGATAGCATATTCAAAAGCAGAGACGTTACTTTGCCAACCAAGGTCTGTCTAGTCAAGGCTATGGTTTTTCCTGTGGTCATGTATGGATGTGAGAGTTGGACTGTGAAGAAAGCTGAGCACCGAAGAATTGATGCTTTTGAACTGTGGTGTTGGAAAAGACTCTTGAGAGTACCTTGACTGCAAGGAGATCCAACAGGTCCATTCTGAAGGAGATCAGCCTTGGGATTTCTTTGGAAGGAATGATGCTAAAGCTGAAGCTCCAGTACTTTGGCCACCTCATGTGAAGAGTTGACTTGTTGGAAAAGACTCTGATGCTGCGAGGGATTGGAGGCAGGAGGAGAAGGGGACGACCGAGGATGAGATGGCTGGATGGCATCACGGATTCGATGGATGTGAGTCTGAGTGAACACCAGGAGTTGGTGATGGACAGGGAGGCCTGGCATGCTGCAATTCATGGAGTCGCAAAGAGTTGGACACGACTGAGTGACTGAAATGAACTGAACCGAAAGCAGTTCTATTTCCAGTTTTTAAAGGAATCTCCACACTGTTCTCCATAGTGGCTGCACTAGTTTGCATTCCCACCAACAGTGTAAGAGGGTTTCCTTTTCTCCATACCCTCTGCAGCATTTATTGCTTGTAGACTTTTGGATTGCAGCCATTCTGACTGGCATGAAATGATACCTCTTTGTGGTTTTGATTTGCAGCTCTCTGATAATGAGTGATGTTCAGCATCTTTTCTTGTGTTTGTTAGCCATCTGTATGTCTTCTTTGGAGAAATGTCTGTTTAGTTCTTTGGCCCATTTTTTGATTGGGTCATTTGTTTTTCTGGAATTGAGCTCCAGGAGTTGCTTGTATATTTTTGAGATTAGTTGTTTGTCAGTTGCTTCATTTTCTATTATTTTCTCCCATTCTGAAGGCTGTCTTTTCACCTTGCTTATAGTTTCCTTTGTTGTGCAGAAGCTTTGAATTTTAATTAAGTCCCATTTTTTAACTTTTGCTTTTATTTCCAATATTCTGGGAGGTGGGTCATAGAGGATCCTGCTGTGATTTATGTCGGAGAGGGTTTTGCCTATGTTTTCCTCTAGGAGTTTTACATTTATATCTTTAACGCATTTTGAGTTTATTTTTGTGTATGGTGTTAGAAAGTATTCTGGTTTCATTCTTTTACAAGTGGTTGACCAGTTTTCCCAGCACCACTTGTTAAAGAGATTGTCTTTTCTCCATTGTATATTCTTTCCTCCTTTGTCAAAGATAAGGTGTCCAGGGGTGTGTGGATTTATCTCTAGGCTTTCTGTTTTGTTCCATTGATGCATATTTCTGTCCTTGTGTCAGTACCATACTGTCTTGATGACTGTGGCTTTGTAGTAGAGCCTGAAATCAGACAGATTGATTCCTCCAGTTCCATTCTTCTTTCTCAAGGTTGCTTTGGCTATTCGAGGTTTTTTGTATTTCCATACAAATTGTGAAATTATTTGTTCTAGCTCTGTGAAAAATACCATTGGTAGCTTGATAGGGAGTGCATTGAATCTGTATATTGCTTTGGGCAGTATACTCATTTTCACTATATTGATTCTTCTGATCCATGAACATGGTATATTTCTCCATCTATTAATGTCCTCTTTGATTTCTTTCACCAGTGTTTTATAGTTTTCTATGTAAGGTCTTTAGTTTCTTTAGGTAGATATATTCCTAAGTAGGATAAGTATTTTAGATGCTATGTTAGAAGAGAAGAGACTCTTCATGAAAGTTCTGATGTCTACAGTATTTGTGGAGTAACTGAGCATTAAGTAGATTTGGAAATCTTGAGATATTCACCTGCAGTAACATGTGTCTACATGTTATTTTATATGCCACTAAAACAAGTCATGAAATGCTTGGTAGGCTTTTCAAAGATTTGAAGGCAACACATATCATGTATAGTACTTCTCTGACTCATTTCAAAGCTAGGGAAGCTATAGAAGTTTAGCATTGAATCAGCCCAGAAAGCTTTCTGAATGATGTAAAGTGCCATTATACAACTGTACTGTTGATCCATTATAACCCCATTGGTCTAGTGTTGCTTAAGTGTCTATGGCAAAGGTAAGTTTGGCTTAATTCTATGGCAAAGCTCATTAAAATAGCATACAGTTTTCTTAGGATAAAATTCTCAATGTACCCCAAGGATTGGAAGAAAAAAATCTGTGCTATCTTAATAGTTTTTGAAAAAATTGTTATTTCCTTGTTCCTGGACAATAATATAAGCTAAAATGTATAACTGTGAAATATGAGATGTTTATCCAAACTGAACTGCACATGGTGACTTGGGAGTTAATAATTTTTATTAGCCATAAATTTAGACATTCCCAGCAGCATTTTATTTTAAGATTAGGGTAGTACATATGAGATTATTTCAGGCAGTCTAGACAGTTACACGAAATTTGCGTTAGTTAAGTTGATTCATACTCTCCACATGCCTGTGCTGCCCTTCATGTCTCATCTCAAAACACATATGTGACTTTATCATTAATCTTTATGACCACTGGTCTAAGGAGAAAAATACCCAAGCCTATTTTACGGATAATGCTATAGTGTTTCCTTGACCTACTATACTGTTTGTGTGTCCTGGTGAAAAGTTTATTACAACCACATTGAAATCCTGCTTTTATGTAATTCTAAATTATGGTGAAGAAAGTAAAACCTCTTAGTAGTCAGGACCTCAACAGCACAATCACATTTTCAAGTTTTACCTCAAGCGAGAGAAGAAGGCCTGAGATGAAGTATCTATGAATAATGCTTTGATAAGATAATCAGACATTTAAAAGATGAATGGATTAAAAAGGAGTTTGCAAGGGCATATATTAATGAATCTCCTAATTTATGACCAGAAAGTATAAATATTCATGTTTTGTTGAATGGTCAGCAAAAGCTCTAAAAGCAGGGAAAACTTGTAATAACACAAGATGATCTAGATTATTCATTTTGTGATGTGAGTTCAGCTTTATTCCCCATGTGGCAAATAAAAGAAACTCTGGTTGTGAGACTGGAGACTACAGAATCTCAATGGTATGGCCATCCTGTTAGTAAGACTGACTTGGTTATTGCCAATGCTTACTCTCCAGTACCATAAATCTCATCACTGATCATACACCTAGTGGAAGATGATCATATTTGAATCTTTACCATTCTAAAGAGGGCAGAGACTTATTTGCACCAATATAGAGAGTTGTTGCCTTTTTTTTTTTTTTAAGAAGTAGAAGAAAATAATAGAATGGGAAAGACTAGAGATCACTTCAAGAACATTAGAGAGGCCAAGGGAACATTTCATGCAAAGATGGTCTCAATAAATGACAGAAATGGTGTGGACCTAAAAGAAGCAGAAGATATTAAGAAGTGGCAAGAATACACAGAAGAACTATACAAAAAAGATCTTCATAATCCAGATAATCATGATGGTGTGTTCAGTCACCTAGAGCCAGACATCCTGGAGTACAAAGTCAGGTGGGCCTTATGAAGCATCACTACAAACAAAGCTAGTGCAGGTAATGGAATTCCAGTTGAGCTATTTCAGATCTTAAAAAATGAAGCTGTGAAAGTGGTACACTCAATATGCCAGCAAATTTGAAAAACTCAGCAATGACCACAGGACTGGAAAAGGTCAGTTTTCATTCCCATCCCAATAGGCCCATCACTTCATGACAAATAGATGGGGAAACAGTGGCAGACTTTATATTTTTGAGCTCCAAAATCACTGCAGAAGGTGACTGCAGCCATGAAACTAAAAGATGCTTACTTCTTGCAAGGAAAGTTATGACTAACCTGGACAGCATATTAAAAAGCAGAGATATTACTTTGCCAACAAAATTCTGTCTAGTCAAGGCTATAGTTTTTCCAGTAGTCATGTATGAATGTGAGAATTGGACTATAAAGAAAGCTGAGTGCCGAAGAATTGATGGTTTTGAATTATAGTGTTGTAGAAGACTCTTGAGAGTCCCTTGGACTGCAAGGCGATCCAACCAGTCCATCCTAAAGGAGATCAGTCCTGAGTGTTCGTTGGAAGGACTGATATTGAAGCTGAAACTCCATTACTTTGGCCACCTGATGCGAAGAGCTGACTCATTTGAAAAGATCCTGATGCTGGGAAAGATTGAAGGTGGGAGGAGAAGGAGACAACAGAGGATGAGATGGTTGGATGGCATCACCAACTCAATGGACATGGGTTTGGGTAAACTCTGGGAGTTGGTGTTGGACAGGGAGGACTGGCATGCTGCAATCCATGGGGTCACAAAGAGTCAGACACAACTGAGTGAGTGACTGAACTGAACTGAGAAAATTGTTGAGGTTTATATTGCCCCCCTTACCCCTGCAGGATTTTTGTCCTTATATTTGCAAAATATCACATATACTCACTGGCAGCCCACCAACACTGCTTCTGAGTGAAGAACTTACTTTACTATAATGAAAGAAAAAAGGGACAAATAATTGGTTTTATATATTAATATTTCATGTCCCTGATATTGGCAGACTATATTAAAATCCTTTAATTTCTCTTAAATATGATTCAGAATGCTTGGTGGGGTCTATATAAACCTACCTTATCTGGCTTTTGCCTTCTTTTTTACTTTTAGTGTTTTTTTTTTTTTTTCAATTTTTATTGGAGTGCAGTTGATTTATAATGTTGTATTAGTTTCAGGTTACATCAAACTGAATCAGCCAGTTATACATATGACTACAGTTATAGCCATTCTTTTATAGATTCTTTTCCCATATAGGCTATTGCAGAGTATTGAATAAAGTTCCCTGTGTTATACAATAGGTCATTATTAGTTATCTATTTTGTATATATTAGTGTGTTTATGTCAATCCAAATCTCCCAATTTTTCCCTTTTCACCTCTTTCCCTCTTGGTAACCATATTTGTTTTCTACATCTCTGATTCCATTTCTGTTTTGTAAATAAGTTCTTTGTAAATAGGTTCATTTTTACTATTGTTTTTAGATTCCACTTATAAGCAATATCATATGACAATTGTCTTTCTCTGTCTGACTTCACTAACTATGACAATCTCTAGGCCTATTTATGTTGTTGCAAATGGCATTGTTTTATTATTTTTCATGGTTTCTGTCTTTCTCAAACCCTAACCTCCAAATTCTCTTTCCTCAATTCACAGTGATCCATCCAAATGGACTTTTTTTATGCTTTTCCTGGTACCTACCTCATCCAACATCAAAACGCTTATATGAGATGTTCCTGAGCCTGTAATTCTCTCTACTTCTCTTTCATTCCTTAGATAACTCAAATTTAATCATTATTTAGATGTCAGATGAAATGATATTATCACAAAGAAACCTCCCATTACTTCATACACTGCATTAGGGCTCTTTTTCCTTTCTATACTTTTTCCTCTTATCACAATATAATTAATTGTTTAATAACTATTTCTTGTGTGTCTCCCTTTGGAATTCAGCCTGCAAGTCATAGATCATTTTTTGTGTATCTATTTCTAAATTCATATCATTTAACAATATATTTATACATAATAGGTACTCAAAATATTTGTTGAATAAATGAACAAATAAGTAATTTATTTCATTGTAAGTTAATTTCTCATAACTGTAGTCTTATAGTGAACGAAAAAGAGGAAGGATGTTCTTCCTGTCACTTCCTCATTCTTTCATGATAGCATGGTGACGAGTTACGAGGAGAGGACCTTTATTCTAACATATCCTCCTAGTATACAGACTTATATCTATGCCCCATGTCACTTCATCTAACACTAATTGATACATTAGCAGTACTCTGGCCCATGGAGAGTACCCTAAGCATTTCAAAAATGTTGCATGTTCTGTTTTCTGTCTACATCATCAAATTATTTATGAAGTTTTTGATTTTTATGAGAGCATTTTTAAATTATAGGCATGTAGGATATTTGTACTTTGGCCACCTCATGCAAAGAGTTGACTCACTGGAAAAGACTCTGATGCTGGGAGGGATTGAGGGCAGGAGGAGAAGGGGACGACAGAGGATGAGATGGTTGGATGGCATCACCGACTTAATGGACATGGGTTTGGGTAAATCCCAGATGTTGGTGATGGACAGGGAGGCCTGGCATGCTGCAATTCATGGGGTTGCAAAGAGTTGGACACGACTGAGCAACTGAACTGAACTGAGGACATTTGTAAAAAACAAATTATATACTAGTAATGTGTTCCTGTCTACAGAAAAAAAAAAAAAAATTAGTTGCACATCCAAACCTGTTGTTCAGATTGTGATGATACACTTGTCAAAACACAGTACAATTATGAATAGGAGGTTGATTTCATGTTTTAATTTTAATGGAGATTGGATATTTGAATTCTGTAGACATGCGTCTGAGTTTAATAACCATCATTGCATGTTCAGATTGAATGACTGAGTCAATTATTTCTCCAAAATTAGTTTTTAAGAGAATTTTAAATACATAAGAATAGTAATAGAGCAACTCATGAATACTATATTTTCCAAAATTAATCACAAGTCAACTTTATTATTTATATTCTTGGGATCTTATATTATTTGGAGATATTGATTGAGTTACAAAGGAATGGGATGCTAATACCTTTTGGAAGGGGTAAAACAACTAAAGGACATTAATAAGCTAGGTAGGAATTAGCCTAGTAATCTCATTAGCTATTTATTTTGAATTTGAACTTCCATTTTTCTGAAAGAGATTATTTTCTAAACTGTAGATTTCATAGTTTGTGAACAAAATCTTAAAGTACCAAAATAAACAAAATTTTGTATTTTGTAACTTTAGAGTAGTAAAATAATGTTTTTTTTTCTTTTATCTGCAGTATAAGTTGTTTATTACATGATGTTGGTATAGTTCCAGATTATTTGGGATATTTCAAATACTTTAAAGATAAAAGTATAAAAAAGTTAAACTAAAACATGTTTGCCTTCACAGACTCCCCACTAACACCATGTCACTTTACCACTGCATTTAGATGCCACCAGTTTTCCTTGTGGCTCAGATGGTAAAGAATATGCCTGCAATGCAGGAGACCCAGATTTAATTCCTAGGTTAGGAAGATTCCCTGGAGAAGGTAATGGCAACCCACTCCAGTATTCTTGCCTGGAGAATTTCATAGACAGAGGAGCCTGGCAGGAATAGTCCATGGGGTCCCGGAGAGTTGGACACAACTGATGGACTAAATCTTAATCTCTTACTGGGTGTACAGTGACTGAACAACAACAACTAGATGTATATAGGGAAGATATGGAAGAAATGGAAATGAGCAGGGCTAAATAATCATTATAATACAGTACTTTGCTGTTGTTTATTCACTAAGTCATGTCTGACTCTTTTGCAACTCCATGGACTATACCCCATCAATCTCCTCTGTCCATGGGATTTCCCAGGCAAGAATATTGGAATGGGCTGTCATTTCCTTCTCCAGGGGATCTTCTTAACCCAGGGATAGAACCCACATCTCTGGCATTGGCAGACAGATTCTAATTTACTGTACCGCCTTTGAAGCCCATAATATGGTACAGTCCAAGATTAAAGAAACATACAGTAAACATGTGGCATCTGAGAGGAGATTGTATTTCAGGAGACATGCTAACTATATTTTGCTATTTTCTTGACGAGATCTACAGGAGTTTTTAAACCTATTCCATTAAGAAAGAATAAGAAATAGGATATTGCCTATAGAGCTAAGGAAAATGTTGGTGTTAAAAAAGAAGATATTTATGATTGATTATAAAAATATTTTTAAATGAGTTATGTTTTAGAGAAGTTATTAAAAGGGCATTTTCCAGGAATAACTTTTAGCTAAGTAAACTAAAACATGAAAGTGATCATCTAACATGATATAGTATCAGTTCAGTTCAGTTCAGTTGCTCAGTCATGTCCGACTCTTTGCGAAACCATGACCGCAGCGGGCCAGGCCTCCCTGCCCATCACAACTTCCGGAGCCCACCCAAACTCATGTCCATTGAGTTGGTGATGCTATTCAACCATGTCATCCTGTGTTGTCCCCTTCTCCTCCTGCCCTGGTGTTTGAGTCCCTTGGACTGCAAGGAGATCCAATCAGTCCATCCAAATGGAAATTACTCCTGAATATTCATTGAAACGACTGATGCTGAAGCTGAAACTCCAGTACTTGGAGATTGTCCACCTGATGTGAAGAAATGACTCATTTGAAAAGACCCTGATGCTAGGAAAGCTTAAAGGTGGGAGGAGAAGGGGACGACAGAGGATTAGATGGTTGGATGGCATCACCAACTCGATGGACATGAGTTTGAGCAAGCTCCAGGAGTTCATGCTGGACAGGAAGACCTGACTTGCTGTAGTCCACTGGGTCACAATGAGTTGGACATGACTAAACTGAACTGATAGTAGTTCAGATGAAAAATTTTCTGAGTATTCTAACATTGGATTATTCGAGAAAATGCAGAAGATTCTAAACTTATTCATAAGGAGGGGCCCAATGGAGTTTAGTCTGATTTGGAGGCCATAGTTATTTGCATAAGGAGTGATGAAAGAAGTAATTCTGAATAAATCCAAGATGCAAGTGACCAAATAGAGATAAATAGAGATATTTTGGTAAACAGAGATATTTTGACCAAATGTAGAATAAAGTAGTGAATATTTTGCCTGGTTGGTGGTTTTGTTTATTTGGGGGCTGGAAGAGGAGGGCAATGGGGAAATAGACATGATAAATCTAGAGATGGATATGAATTTTAATGAATTTTGTAAAGATAAATACTTTCCCCAAACATATGGTAATTTGATAAAACATTGAGCTTTTATTTATTTATTCATTTTTATAATTGAATCTTTTTCTTTATCCTTGTTTTTGAAGTGTCTCCCAGGTGAGAGGGCAAAGATTCATGGTTCATGTATAATTTATTTTCAGAAGTTGTAAGGAGTTGCTTGTATATTTTTGAGATTAGTTGTTTGTCAGTTGCTTCATTTGCTATTATTTTCTCCCATTCGGAAGGCTGTCTTTTCAGTTTGCTTATGTTTTCCTTTGTTGTGCAGAAGCTTTTAATTTTAATTAGATCCCATTTGTTTATTTTTGCTTTTATTTCCAGAATTCTGGGAGGTGGATCGTAGAGGATCCTGCTGTGGTTTATGTCAGAGAGTGTTTTGCCTATGTTCTCCTCTAACAGTTTTATAGTTTCTGGTCTTACATTTAGATCTTTAATCCATTTTGAGTTTATCTTTGTGTGCGGTGTTAGAAAGTGATCTAGCTTCATTCTTTTACAAGTGGTTGACCAGTTTTCCCAGCACCACTTGTTAAAGAGATTGTCTTTACTCCATTGTATATTCTTGCCTCCTTTGTCAAAGATAAGGTGTCCATATGTATGTGGATTTATCTCTGGGCTTTCTATTTTGTTCCATTGATCTATATGTCTGTCTTTGTGCCAATACCATACTGTCTTGATGACTGTGGCTTTGTAGTAGAGCCTGAAGTCAGGCAAATTGATTCCTCCAGTTCCATCCTTCTTTCTCAAGATTGCTTTGGCTATTCGTGGTTTTTTGTATTTCCATACAAATCTTGAAATTATTTGTTCTAGTTCTGTGAAAAATATCGCCGGTATCTTGATAGGGATTGCATTGAATTTGTAAATTGCTTTGGGTAATATACTCATTTTCACTATATTGATTCTTCCGATCCATGAGCATGGTATATTTCTCCATCTATTAGTGTCCTCTTTGATTTCTTTCATCAGTGTTTTAAAGTTTTCTGTATATAGGTCTTTAGTTTCTTTAGGTAGGTATATTCCTAAGTATTTTATTCTTTTTGTTGCAATGGTGAATGCAATTGTTTCCTTAATTTCTTCTTCTACTTTCTCATTATTAGTGTATACGAATGCAAGGGATTTCTGTGTGTTGATTTTATATCCTGCAACTTTACTATATTCATTAATTAGCTCTAGTAATTTTCTGGTAGAGTCTTTAGTGTTTTCTATGTAGAGGATCATGTCATCTGCAAACAGTGAGAGTTTTACTTCTTCTTTTCCAATTTGGATTCCTTTTATTTCTTTTTCTGCTCTGATTGCTGTGGCTAAAACTTCCAGAACTATGTTGAATAGTAGTGGTGAAAGTGGGCACCCTTGTCTTGTTCCTGACTTAAGGGGAAATGCTTTCAATTTTTCACCATTGAGGATAATGTTTGCTGTGGGTTTGTCATATATAGCTTTTATTATATTGAGGTATGTTCCTTCTATTCCTGCTTTCTGGAGAGTTTTTATCATAAATGGATGTTGAATTTTGTCAAAGGCCTTCTCTGCATCTATTGAGATAATCATATGGTTTTTATTTTTCAATTTGTTAATGTGGTGAATTACATTGATTGATTTGCGGATGTTGAAGAATCCTTGCATCCCTGGGATAAAGCCCACTTGGTCATGGTGTACGATCTTTTTAATGTGTTGTTGGATTCTGATTGCTAGAATTTTGTTGAGGATTTTTGCATCTATGTTCATCAGTGATATTGGCCTGTAGTTTTCCTTTTTTGTAGTATCTTTGTCAGGTTTTGGTGTTAGGGTGATGGTGGCCTCATAGAATGAGTTTGGAAGTTTCCCTTCCTCTGCAATTTTCTGGAAGAGTTTGAGTAGGATAGGTGTTAACTCTTCTCGAAATTTTTGGTAGAATTCAGCTGTGAAGCCGTCTGGACCTGGGCTTTTGTTTGCTGGAAGATTTCTGATTACAGTTTCAATTTCCGTGCTTGTGATGGGTCTGTTAAGATTGTCTATTTCTTCCTGGTTTAGTTTTGGAAAATTGTATTTTTCTAAGAATTTGTCCATTTCTTCCAGATTGTCCATTTTATTGGCATATAACTGCTGATAGTAGTCTCTTATGATCCTTTGTATTTCTGTGTTGTCTGTTGTGATCTCTCCATTTTCATTTCTAATTTTATTGATTTGATTTTTCTCTCTTTGCTTCTTGATGAGTCTGGCTAATGGTCTGTCAATTTTATTTATCCTTTCAAAGAACCAGCTTTTGGCTTTGTTGATTTTTGCTATGGTCTCTTTTGTTTCTTTTGCTTTTATTTCTGCCCTAATTTTTAAGATTTCTTTCCTTCTGCTAACTCTGGGGTTCTCTAATTCTTCCTTTTCTAGTTGCTTTAGGTGTAGAGTTAGGAAGCAACTCCTACAGCTCAATTCCAGAAAAATAAACGACCCAATAAAAAAATGGGCCAAAGAACTAAATAGACATTTCTCCAAAGAAGACATACGGAAGGCTAACAAACACATGAAAAGATGCTCAACATCACTCATTATTAGAGAAATGCAAATCAAAACCACAATGAGGTACCACTTCACACCAGTCAGAATGTCTGCGATCCAAAAATCTGCAAGCAATAAATGCTGGAGAGGGTGTGGAGAGAAGGGAACCCTCCTACACTGTTGGTGGGAATGCAAACTAGTACAGCCACTATGGAGAACAGTGTGGAGATTCCTTAAAAAATTGCAAATAGAAATGCCTTATGACCCAGCAATCCCACTGTTGGGCATACACACAGAGGAAACCAGAATTGAAAGAAACACATGTACCCCAATGTTCATCGCAGCACTGTTTATAATAGCCAGGACATGGAAACAACCTAGATGTCCATCAGTAGATGAATGGATAAGAAAGCTGTGGTACATATACACAATGGAGTATTACTCAGCCATTAAAAAGAATACATTTGAATCAGTTCTGCTGAGATGGATGAAACTGGAGCCGATTATACAGAGTGAAGTGAGCCAGAAAGAAAAACACCAATACAGTATACTAACACATATATATGGAATTTAGGAAGATGGCAATGATGACCCTGTATGCAGGACAGCAAAAAAGACACAGATGTGTATAGCGGACTTTTGGACTCAGAGGGAGAGGGAGAGGGTGTGATGATTTGAGAGAATGGCATTGAAACATGTATAATAACATGTAAGAATCGAAATGCCAGTCTATGTCTGATGCAGGATATGACACGCTTGGGGCTGACGCGCGGGGATGACCCAGAGAGATGTTGTGGGGAGGGGGGTGGGAGGGGGGTTCATGTTTGGGAACGCATGTACACCTGTGGTGGATTCAAGTCAATCTATGCCAAAACCAATACAGAATTGTAAAGTAAAAATTAAAAATAAATAAATAAATTTAAAAAAAAAAGTTGTAAGGAAGAACTAGCACTTATAAGACAGTATTCTTAAAACTCACAAGGGAGCTACAGATGTATGTGTCTTAAGGAATATTCAGAAAATTAAAGTTTTACTCTTTGGTGCCATCATTTGGCAGTCCTGCCAGGAGGACACAACTATGGTTTTTCTCCTTCAAATCAGTCTTGTTTTAAAAAGACTAAAATACAAACACAATTGAGAAGGACTAGATAACTGTAAGTAGCTATTTTTGAAAAAGATTACTATAGCAAAATTTATTCTAATATTAATTTAAGTATAATTAAGAGAGCATTCTTGCATTGTACCATCCATCATAGGCACTGAATTTTGAAAAAATAAATAATTAAAAACACATTTATTATCTTATCTAACTTCTTGTTCCATTGTGTTCATCTAGGAGAGTTGCTAAAAGGGCAAAGAATTTGTTTTTCAAATTCAAACACATTTTATGGTAGCAAAATCAAATGCACATTATAATAGAAGTCTTTACAAGTATTTTCTTTAATGATCTAAGATCAGTTCATTGAAAAATTAAAACACATTGGTAACTGTGTGTCTTACTAGAAGGAGAGCAAAAATTTGCTAATCTCCTTTCATTTTGGTATACATTCTAAATTTTTCCACATTATCTCATTCAGTTATCACAGTGACTACTTAAGATAGAAATTATTGTTTCAATCATTCAAATGAGGAAACAAATTTTCACAGATTTTATATGCTGTAGGTCCCTCAGCTAGTAGGTAGTAAGTAGAGTTTGAACTTGGATGATACTTAATTCTGTCATGTCCAATACACAAATAGAAAATGAAAAAAAAAAAAGACTTTGAAAGGTAATTCCACAAGCAAATATTTTAAAATGTTGCCTCTGTACTTATAAATATGTCATCATTTCTCCTGTAATCTTTCAAGGCTTCATTCTTTATCTCTTATCCTGATTTGATCACTTCTGTTTATTCCAGGATTTTGTTCAAATATTTTTTTCTCTTCTCTCCTATACATGCAGTCCCTCCTTCTTCACTGGATTCTGTGTTAACAGCTGGAGAATCTGTGTTAACAGCTGAAAAGCTTGTCAGTGTTTGAAGCTGACTTAAAACTAAAAATGTAACAAGTTTCTTGACCATAAACTTTTCTATTTCCCTACCTCCTTCCCTTTTCAATCAGTTTCTCTACAATATGGTAAAGAAACTGCTGTCATTGTGGGACACCCAGATTTGATCCCTGCCTCTGGAAGATCCCCTGGAGAAGGAAATGAAACCCAGTCCAGTATTTTTGCTTGGAGAATCCCAAGGACAGAGGTGTCTGGCAGGCTACAGTCCATGGGGTCACAGAGTCAGATCTGACTGAGTGACTATCAGTTTCAGTTTCTCTACAATATAAATGATCATCTCTGTGTTCACTTTCTCACTTTCATTATACCCTAAACATTTAAGAATTTAATTTTCACTTGAAGAATTCAAATAAAACTAGTTTCCTTGTTGGCATAAAATATGCACTGAATTTTTCAGTTTTATTCTAACTTAACCAGTATAAAGCACTTGACTCCATTGACTAATTATCTCTTGAATTTTCTCTTTAACTTATCTCCTACTGATATTCTACCTTAATTATAGCTTCTCTCTTTGATTGTTTGTTTTTGGCTTCCCTTTGTCATGTGGGATCTCAGTTTCCTAACCAGGGATCAATCTGGATTCTCTGCAATGGAAGTGTGGTGTCTTAACCACTTGACAGCTGCTAAGTTGCTTCAGTCATGTTCGACTCTGTGCAACCCCATAGACAGCAGCCCACCAGGCTCCACCATCCCTGGGATTCTCCAAGCAAGAACACTGGAGTGGATTGCCATTTCCTTCTCCAATGCATGAAAGTGAAAAGTGAAAGTGAAGTCATTGAGTCGTGTCCAACTCTCAGCAACCCCATGGACTGCAGCCTACCAGGCTCCTCTGTCCATGGGATTTCCAGGCAAGAGTACTGGAGTGGGGTGCCACTGCCTTCTCCGACTTGACAGCTAGGGAAGTTCAACTCTGATTGACATGCGTTAAATATTTTCTTCTTCAGGCCATGTATATGTGTTGACATATTTGTTTTCCTTACTGACTTCACTCTGTATAACAGGCTTTCATTTCATCACTTCACTAGAACTGACTCAAATTCATTTCTTTTTATGGTTGAGTAATATCCAGATGTTCAAGCTGGTTTTAGAAAAGGCAGAGGAACCAGAGATCAAATGGCCAATATCCGCTGCATCATGGAAAAAGCAAGAGAGTTCCAGAAAAACATCTATTTCTGCATTATTGACTATGCCAAAGCCTTTGTGTGGATCACAAGAAACTGTGGAAAATTCTGAAAGAGATGGGAATACCAGACCACCTGACCTGCCTCTTGAGAAATCTGTATGCAGGTCAGGAAGCAACAGTTAGAACTGGACATGGAACAACAGACTGGTTCCAAATAGGAAAAGGAGTACTTCAAGGCTGTATATTGTCACCCTGCTTATTTAACTTATATGCAGAGTACATCATGAGAAATGCTGGGCCGGAAGAAGCACAAGCTGGAATCAGGATTGCTGGGAGAAATATCAATACCCTCAGATATGCAGATGACACCACCCTTATGGCAGAAAGTGAAGAGGAACTAAAATGCCTTTGATTAAAGTGAAAGAGGATAGTGAAAAAGTTGGCTTAAAGCTCAACATTCAGAAAACGAAGATCATGGCATCTGGAACCATCACTTCATGGGAAATAGATGGGGAAACAGTGGAAACACTGTCAGACTTTATTTTGGGGGGCTAAAAAATCACTGCAGATGGTGATTGCAGCTATGAAATTAAAAGACGTTTACTCCTTGCAAGGAGAGTTATGACCAACCTAGATAGAATATTGAAAAGCAGAGACATTACTTTGGCAACAAAGGTCCATCTAGTCAAGGCTATGGTTTTTCCAGTAGTCATGTATGGATGTGAAAGTTGGACTGTGAAGAAAGCTGAGTGCCAAAGAACTGATGCTTTTGAACTGTGATGTTGGAGAAGACTCTTGAGAGTCCCTTGGACTGCAAGGAGATCCAACCAGTCCATTCTAAAGGAGATCAGTCCTGGGTGTTCTTTGGAAGGACTGATGCTAAAGCTAAAAGTCCAATACTTTGGCCACTTCATGCAAAGAGCTGACTCATTGGAAGACTCTGATGCTGGGAGGGATTGGGGGTAGGAGGAGAAGAGGACAACAGAGGATGAGATGGCTGAATGGCATCACTGACTTGATGGACATGAGTTTGGGTGAACTCTGGGAGTTAGTGACGGACAGAGAGGTCTGGCATGCTGCAATTCATGGGGTCACAAAGAATTGGACAGGACTGAATGACTGAACTGAACTGAATATTCTATTATATAAATGCACCACAATTCTTTATCTATTCATCTGTAATGGACATCTAGGTTGCTTTTGTCTCATAGCTAGTGTAAATAGTGTTGCAATGAACATTGGGGTACAGGTCTATTTTTAAAAAATTTTAATTGGAGGTTAATTACTTTAAATTATGGTTTTCTCAGTGTATATGCCCAATAGTGGTATTGCTGGGTCATATGGTAGTTTTATTCATAGTTTTGTTTTTTTTTTTTTAAGGAATCTCCATTCCATTCTCTATAGTGGCTGTATCAATTTACATTCTTAGTGCAAGAGTTGTTCATAGATTTTTTATGATGGCTGTTCTGACTGCGTGAGGTGATACTTCATTTTAGTATTTGCATTTCTCTAATAATGATTGATGTTGAGCATCTTTTCATGTGTTTCTTCACACCATATTTTAAGACAGAATGCTCATAATTCTTATTACAATTTTAAGCTTTAATAACTTCATAATTATAAGTAATATGAATTGAAAACTATTTGAGAGTTTAATTATTTAAATTTCATTTACATTGAATTTATTGAATTTTAAGTAATAAAATTTTAGGTTTTCTTTTTAACTGCTTTGAAGAGGTCAGATATTCACTGAAAGAAAAAATATATAATTAAAGATTTATTATTTGAGATACACAATACAGGATGCTTGGGGCTGGTGCACGGGGATGATCCAGAGAGATGATATGGGGTGGGAAGTGGGAGGGAGGTTCAGGATTGGGAACTTATGTACACCTGTGGCAGATTCATGTCAATGTATGGCAAAACCAATACAGTATTGTAAAGTAAAATAAAGTAAAAATAAAAATTAAAAAAAAATAATTGTTTCACTCTCTGTGGTTAAAGATGGAAATGCTGACCAAATAGCTTTATGTGAGTTCCATTCTCATTTACCTATTAGACTCCTTGAAATTCTTCTGTTAGCAGTTATTCAGGCATATAAAAATCAACATGCCCATATCTTTCTTAATTCTTTCTCATATCAGTTCTCCTCAAATATGTTTCCCTTATTTTAAAGGATAGAATCTATTTATCTAAGCTAGAGATCTTTTTCTCCTTCAACTCTTAATATGCAATAAGCCACAAGTTTTGACTACTCTTCTCTTTACACAATTGTATATATCCCCTCCTTTACTGTCAGTAATACTGATGACGTAATTCAGAGACTCATAATAGATTGTCAGTATAATTCAGTAGGCTTTAAACTAGTCTTCCTATATTTTCTAACTTCTGAAATGTCATATTTTAAAATGTGGACAGCACAGTATTAAATATGAATATAAACATATGCATAAACACACACACAATTTATAGATTTTCAAGTTCAGGTAAAGCCCAGTTGGTCAGAACAGACCAGTGTTCCAGCAAAACACTCCTGTACAAGAATGGTAGATTTAAGAAAAAATCATTATTAACTTTATTTGCCATTCTTTATAGACATTTGTCCATTTTTACATTAAAAGTAGAGAGTATCTACTTACACTTAACTTTCTATAGAACAATTTTGTACCATAAACCTTTTTTACACAAGGGAAAAAATGACTGAAATCATGCCCCAAGATGTCCCCCAAATGTTTTTGTGTATATGATTACAAGTGTCTATAACTCTGCAAAACTAATTCCTTCTTATATCAATGTAGTGTGTTCAATATCCACACTTGACCATTCAGATCACCAAACTTTCAGAAGAGATTAAAATAATAGCTATCATCTGTCAATCAGATGCAATTTCAAATCTGAGGGACTGTGTAAGCACATTCATAGTTAATAGCTGCTTGAAGTTAAAAACCTTTTCCTGTTTCAGAGATATTTACATTAAGATATTTAGAAATGGTTCATAGTACATAACAGTCCAAATATCACTTTTAACCTGTCCTGTGTAAGGAAGTTAAACATTTCAAATTCAGCGCATTTTGCCAACATGAATAACACAAACTATGCTAAATGTTACTTATTACAGTGCATATTTCCAAATAGTAAATGGAATAAAACTATATTAAATGGTTATCTCATTGTCTTTGAGCATATTTTGGAATCTATATCACAAAAGTCACCTCATAGCAATACTATATAATTCACTCTAAAAGAACAGGCACACACAAAAGAGAACAAAATTTGATTTTTTAAATAAATTTTTAAGTGTACTATCTAGTTTAAACTACACTAAAAGATTTATTTTAATGAAACAGCCAATTCCAAACCCTCTTTTTTTCCAAGTTTGGCATAAGGAAAGTTCAATCCATTCAAATCATCTGGTTTGTCATCCTATAAATGATTCTATCATTTCCAGGATCAATGTTCCAAATATTGTAACAGGTGACAATCAGAGTCAAGGCCAAGCTGATCATTATCCAAAGTACCAGGCTGAAAACCACTGGATATTCAAAATTATATTTATAGGCAAGATTATCGGGAATTGAGAGGTCCTTCACTTGTTTCGTCTCAAGGATAGTCTTTGTCTTCCTCATAAGGGATGTGTCAAATGATCTGACAGTCACTAACTCTACTATTACATTCCCACCATAGAGATTGTACATGTCATCTGCACACTTTTGCAGAACATCAGCAAGGATCTTAGAGGCATCTATAAATTGTTCACAGTCTTCCACATAATTTTTACCAACTTCTTCCAGACCTGGTAGCTCCAGTGAGTATAAATCAGAATGATCCTCGGCTAGATGCTTATGTCGGGACAACAAACTTGAAATATCATGCAGCACTTGCAGTTCAGAAAGAAGAAGGAGATCAACTTCATTGTTCCTACTCAGAAAATTGGGGGGAAGTGAAGTGAGAGCAGAGGTTTCTTGAAACAGTCGATTGTGGAGCTGTCTGAGCATTACTGAGAAATCTTTGAAAATCGAGTTTGCTTTCCCCACCATGTACACTCTTTCCTCACTGGGAGCCAACTGAAAAAACCACCGGAGTTTATTCAAAAATAAAGAGTGAATGGAATTTGCCATGCTGTCAAGACTAAAAGGAACTGCATTCTCCAAAGTGTACGAAATGACACTGCCTGGGGGTAGAGCAAGCTCGTCCACTCCTTTCACCGTCACCATAATTAGCCTGAGGATGGTGGCATAGGTTACCTACTGCGAGGCCCGGCCAAGAAAAGTCTTCTTTCACAGAGAAGCCCATGGACAATGCAGCCATGTTTGGGGTTCGCTCTCCTGGAATAGGGCAATTTCCATTCTGGAAAACAACAGATACTGGTGATCTTAATATACTAAATATGTTCCCTAAGATGCCTGATACAGGTAAGCATAATAGTGCTGGCTAAGAACTCTCTGTTTCCTGATGACGTTTACTCCACCCTTCAGGGCCAGGCTTGCAGGGTCACTCTCAGGATCCAGTGAGACACCGATGGGCTGGGTTTAGAAGAGAGGTGGATCAGTTCCTCGTGCTGCCCTAATACTGTACAGTCCAAACAGCAGGGAAGATGCATGAGGCAGGACCCAGATGTCAATGATGGGAGCCTCACAAACTTTCAGTTGAAGTCAAGGGCAGTCACAGCCAGATGGCAGGGTCACAAGGAGGTACATCACCAAAGTTTACGGAGCCAGACACAGCAAGATCATATAAACATAAGGGTCCGTATAGAAATGACAGTCATCAAGTTCCATTTGCTGCTTATGTCTGGAGTAGAGACAGCAGATGCCCTCAGGAAGCTGCCGTCGATATTGGCAACAGTTTATTTCACTCCGTGCAGGAAACACAAAACAGACACAACTCCCTGTGCCCTCCAAGAGCCGCTGTGTGTATTTGTTGAATGAATGAACTCAGTTCAGTTCACTCGCTCAGTCGTGTCTGACTCTTTGTGACCCAATGAATCGCAGCACGCCAGGCCTCCCTGTCCATCACCAACTCCCGGAGTTCACTCAGACTCACGTCCATCGAGTCCGTGATGCCATCCAGCCATCTCATCCTCTGTCGTCCCCTTCTCCTCCTGCCCCCAATCCCTCCCAGCATCAAAGTCTTCTCCAATGAGTCAACTCTTCGCATGAGGTGGCCAAAGTACTGGAGTTTCAGCTTTAGCATCATTGCTTCCAAAGAAATCCCAGGGCTGATCTCCTTCAGAATGGACTGGTTGGATCTCCTTGCAGTCCAAGGGACTCTCAAGAGTCTTCTCCAACACCACAGTTCTAAAGCATCAATTCTTCGGCCCTCAGCCTTCTTCACAGTCCAACTCTCACATCCATACATGACTACTGGAAAAACCATAGCCTTCACTAGATGGACCTTAGTTGGCAAAGTAATGTCTCTACTTTTGAATATACTATCTAGAATGGTCATAACTTTTCTTCCAAGGAGTAAGCATCTTTTAATTTCATGGCTGCAATCACCATCTGCAGTGATTTTGGAGCCCCCCAAAATAAAGTCTGACAGTGTTTCCACTGTTTCCCCATCTATTTCCCATGAAGTGATGGGACCGGATGCCATGATCTTCGTTTTCTGAATGTTGAGCTTTAGGCCAACTTTTTCACTCTCCACTTTCACTTTCATCAAGAGGCTTTTTAGTTCCTCTTCACTTTCTGCCATAAGGGTGGTGTCATCTGCATATCTGAGGTTATTGATATTGGGTGACTGAAAAGCTTGCTAAATACGTGTGTCTCAGCTCCCCACTCTCCTCCCAACTAGGGGATTTTGGGAGCAAGTGGCAGTGAAATCAAATTCTGAATGAAAGCATCTGCTCCTAAGAAAATGCAAGCAGGGAGGTCAGGACTGGCATGAAGGTAAGGGAGTCAGGTTTTGTCCCCACACTGCCCAAGATACCCTAATGCAGGTGGCCCCTTTTCATTGCTTTTCTGGCGATCTGCCAAGATGGTGACAATTTATCCCTGCTTTCTCTGAGGGAGGCTCACGCCACAGCTCAGCTTGTCCACAAATGTCAACCAGCCTGGTCCCTCTCCTGGCCACTCTTGGAATCACCTGGGGAGCTTTAAAAGCTGCTGATGCCTCTACAATAGTAGATTTTTTAAAAAAAAATACATTTTTATGAAGGTCAGTTACATTGATCAAGTGTTCATTGTTCTCTGGAACTCTTTCTTTTAAACCTTTTTTTAAAATATAAATTTATTTATTTTAATTGGAGGTTAATTACTTTGCAATATTGTATTGGTTTTGCCATACATCAACATGAATCTGCAACAGGTATACACGTGTTCCCCATCCTGAACCCCCCTGTGCTAATGACACTTATTTTACTTGGAATGTGAACCTTACTCTCTTCAGTGGAGTCTACATTTCTTTAGGGAGGGCCCATTTTGTATTTATTTTCTTATTCCTACAATCTTATATAATGTTTGTTATATAGTTATTTAACTGTTGAAAAATGAATGGGAGGATAAGTAAATGAACATAGACATTAATAAAGGGAACAGATAAATGACTATCAAAATATGTTTAGGAAATACTTTTCAATACCAGTGCAGCCCCCAAAAGGTAGTTTACATGGTACTTTTTATTGATTTCTATAGGGCACATTCTGTCAATACCATAATCATAAGTTGCTTTTGGTACTTTGTTGATTCATTAAGTAAAATATTTTATTCCCAGTGGATTTTTAAAAAAGCATAAAGGTGTTAACTGAGATAGAAGATGTGTATTGTAGCTCTGTTGGTAAATAATCTGCCTGCAAGGCAGGAGACCTGGGTTTGATTCCTGGGTCAGGAAGATCCCGTGGAGAAGGAAATGGCAACCCATTCCAGTATTCTTGCCTGGAGAATCTCATGGACAGAGGAGCCTGGTGGGCTACAGTCCATAGGGTTGCAAAGAGTCAGATACTACTTATCAACTAAACCACCACCACCACTTCTTATGTTAAGAAGCATGGGGCACTTTAAATATTAAGTAAAATATGTTATTCCCAGAGGATTTTTAAAAGAGCATAAAACTGTTAACTAAGATAGAACATGTGAATTTCTCATTAAGAAGCATTGGGCACTTTCGATATTTAAATAAACACTTTACAAAATTAGAGTTAAATTGTTTGAGAAAGAAATTGGAACTTAACATGATGTACATGGATGGGGATTCCCTGGTAGCTTAACTGGTAAAGAATCCCCCTGTAATGCAGGAGACCCAGGTTTGATTCCTGGGTCAGGGAGACCTGCTGGAGAAGGGATAGGCTACCCACTCCAGTATTCTTGGGCTTCCCTGGTGGTCAGCTGGTAAAGAATCCACCTGTAATGCAGGAGACCTGCATTGGATCTCTGGATTGGGAAGATCCCTGAAAAAGGGAACTGGCTACCCACTCCAGTATTCTGGCCTGGAGAATTCCACGGACTGTGTATCCCATGAGGTAGCAAAGAGCCTGACACAACTGAGAAACTTTCACTTTTCATGATGTACATGGTCCATAGAATCCACTTTGATGCTGTTCTGATTAGATTGCCTTGCTGTGGTCCTGTTGCTGGGTGGTAGCTTGATTGGTTGCTATGTGATAGACTTTGGTTGCTGTGTGATAGTCTTTGTAATGCTCAACTCTGTCAGTCAGCCATACAACTGGAGCTAAAGATAAATTCAGGGCTCTGTTTAGCTCTGTGACCTTCACTGGTAATGAATCCTGTAGCCTCATTAGTTGCAATTTAAAGCTTTTTAAAATTAATTGCCTTTTCTTTAATGAAGTTTTTGCTTGCTTGGAAATCAGAACAATGCTAAATACTTCAACAAACTTAACAAAAATTTATTACAGGCTAGTTGTGACCTTGAAGAGGCTTTTTTTTCAATTATAATGACATGTATTATATAGAGTGCATAGGAAGGACTTTATTTTAATTATTATAATCATTCTTTATGTGTTAAAAACTTATTATATTGCAATCTTGTGTACTTCACTATGATACATTAAAATCTCTTCTAAAATCACTTATGTTCATATTCAGGATTTTACATTTTCATTTGTTTAGCTTATTTGGCCATGTGATTGTCATATTGCTCCAGGCGGAGAAGCAACCACTCTGACACTAATGTTTTTTAAACTACATTACATTATACATATGCCTAACAGAAGTATGAATCAATGCCAGCATTGCAAAGGAAAAAAAATCATGAAATGTAGTGTTACATAGAAGAATAATTTACTCTGGAGGAAACCAGGGTTTTAATTTCCATAGTTTGAACTTCTATTTTTACCTGTGCACAAAAACAAGTTGAAATATTTATTCATTGGATCAATTGCATAGTGTGTGTATATAGATAAAGATAGTCATAATTTTTTAAGCCAGAGTTTGTGTCTTTGGGTATGGGCTATTCTATAGCTGCTAGATTATTATGTTTCATAATTATTTTGGGACATATTTTTTCTCTTTAACTGCAGAAGGCATTCACTTTCATTATTCAGAGTGCATATACCTGGGTTGTTTTTATGAGAGTAAGGTGAATTTTCAATGCATCATTCATAAACCAGAGTTACCAAGATATCATTCCTTTAGAGCTATGAAATGAGATAAATTTTAGGATGAATTTAAAAGTTCAGTGTATGAAAAAGTCTCTGTGTCTCACTGGGTCGTTGTAATAATTAAATGAGAAAATGTCTCTGAAGCAATTAAGACAATGCTAACTCAGATAACCAGTGTATTAGGAAGTTCAATAAAAATAAGTTATTTGTATAGTGAAATAATGTTGATAAAATACGTCCCACTTCTTAACCAAAAATATAAGTTTTATAAAAATATTCCATTAAGTCTGGATTAATTTGGTACTTCCTTGATGGTACAGTGGATAAGAAGCCACCTGCCAATGCAGGGGACACGGGTTCAGTCCCTGGGCCAGGAAGATTCCACATGCCACGGGGCAACTAAGCCCATGTGCCACAACTCCTGAGTCTGTGCTCTAGAGCCCATGCCCTGCCACAAGATAGTAACCCCCACTCACTGCAACTAGAGAAAGCCTGCACACAGCGACAAAGACCCAACACAGCCAAAAATGAAATCTAGAGGAATTTGAAAGTCAGAATAAAAGCATACAATTAACTGTACATTAATATACAGATAAATTATATAGTTGGATTCCCCCCCATATTGCCTCAACATATTCCAAGTTATTTGTGAACTCATTTATTTTCCTTTAGATGGCTTGTCATTGAAAATATTTCTATATACCCATTTGCTGAAAAAATTGTATCAAATACCATCACTTTTGATTTCAGTCCCAATATTAAAACATTAGCACTTAAAAAAGGAAAGAAAACTACTAAACTTTCAGGGTATTTAAGCTACAGAGAATTTCAGGAATATTCAACTCTTCCTTCCCATTTTGGTATGAGGAAATTGAGGTAGAGTGGCATAGGTGGTATATGTAATATCTCTTGCTTATTCAAATTTTAGTACACTCTAATCAGTGCTATAAATAGATATGGACATTTTCAGAAGCAGACACTCTTTTTTAAATAGGTAGGAAAGAGGGAAAGAAGTGAGGGAAAAGAAAAATGAGAGAAAAACAAATGGAATTACAAAGCCAATCACATAAGGCAAGGAGAGGAAGGAGCTATGTGTGTTACGGTCTGCAAATACATTTACCTAGGAAGCTCAGAATATCACAACATTCAGACTTAAATGTGCATTTTAAAGCAGACTATGAGTTTTTAAAAGTTACAAATAATACCATATTCTTGCATGTGATAGATGCCTAGGAAAAACAAACCAGAAAGCAACCTTCTTCTGTTCTGTGTGAAAAAGACTTCTAGATAGTGGTGTTTGTTTGTTTCATTAGTCATAATCCATATCAGTATTTTATTGTTTATAACAATAGAGATGTTTTATTTTAATAATTGAGAGTGTATAAAATAAACTTCAGCAGAGCATAGGTATTTACACACTCCTTAAAACATTCAGTTCAGTCACTCAGTCGTGTCCGACTCTGCAAACCCATGGAATGCAGCATGCCAGGCCTCCCTGACCATCACCAACACCAGGAGTCTACTCAGACTCATGTCCGTAAGTCAGTGATGCCATCCAACCATCTCATCCTCTGTCTTCCCCTTTTCCTCCTGCCTTCAATCTTTCCCAGCATCAGAGGGTCTTTTCCTGTGAGTCAGTTCTTTGCATCAGGTGGCCAAATTATTGCAGTTTCAGCTTCAGCATCAGTCCTTCCAATGAATATTCAGGACTGATTTACTTTAGGATGGACTGGTTGAATTTCCTTGCAGTCCAAGGGACTCTCAAGAGTCTTCTCCAACACCAGTTCAAAATCATCAGTTCTTTGGCACTCAGCTTTCTTTATGGTCCAACTCTCACATCCATACATGACAACTGGAAAAAAACCATAGTTTTGACTAGACAGACCTTTGTTGGCAAAAAAATGTCTTTGGTTTTTAATATGCTATCTAGGTTTGTTATAGGTTTTCCTCCAAGGACAAAACATCTTTTAATTTTGTGGCTGTAGTCACAATCTGCAGTAATTTTGGACCCCCCAAAAATAAAGTCTGTCACTGTATCCATTGTTTCCCCATCTATTTGCCATGAAATGATGGGACCAGATGCCATGATCTTAGTTTTTTTAAAGTTGAGTTTTAAGCCAGCTTTTTCACGCTCCTCTTTCACTTTCATTAAAAGACTCTAGTTCTTCTTTGCTTTCTGCCATAAGGGTGGTGTCACTGCATATCTGAGGTTATTGATATTTCTCCTGGAAATCTTGATTCCACCTTGTGTTTCATTCAGCCCACATTTCATATGATGTATTCTGCATGTAAGTTAAATAAGCAGGGTGACAATATACAGCCTTGATGTACTCCTTCCCAATTTGGAACCAGTCTGTTGTTCCATGTTTGGTTCTAACTGTTGCTTCTTGACCTGCATACAGACTTTTCAGGAGGCAGATAATGTGGTATGGTATTCCCATCTCTTGAAGAATTTTCCACAGTTTGTCATGATCCACACAGTCAAAGGCTTTGATGTAGTCAATAAAGCAAAAATAGATTTTTTTTTCTGGAATTCTCTTGTTTTTTTGATGAGCCAACAGATGTTGGCAATTTGATCTCTGGTTCCTTTGTTTTTTCTAAATCCAGCTTGAACATCTGGAAGTTCATGGTTCATGTACCTTTGAAGCCTGACTTGGAGAATTTTTAGTATTACTTTGCTAGTGTGTGAAATGAGTGCAGTTGTGCAGTAGTTTGAACATTCTTCAGCATTAAAATAGTTAATTTTTTGATGATAGGGATTTTCCTCAACAAACGTAAAGCAATCACTGTGCCTTCAATTCTGTTAGCCATGTTGTACCTTTCAAGACAGCTTTTTTAGAATCATTGCCAAGCTTTCTTGAATTTGAGTCCTGGCTTAGGCATGTGGAATTACTACATTCTCACTTGTCATGTTTTGTGATGACTTTTTTCCTAAGCTCTTTTGGTGTATGCAAAGAGAATGGAGTTAGAGCAGTTGGCCAGAAATTCACAATTTCCTTTGTGAAGGATGATGAGTTACTCATTTGTCCAATCTCCTCTTTTATTTTTTACTGAAGTTCAGCTGATTTACAGTATGACATTAATTTCACATGTATAGCAAAGTGACTTGGTGATATGTATAAATATGTATATATTCTTACTCATTTGAAAATTCTTTTTCATTAGAGTTTATTACGAGATATTGAATATAGTTCCTTCTGCTATACACTATATCTGGTCTTTTGTTTTATGTACGATAGAAGGCATCTGTTAAACTGATACTGCCAATTACTCCTTCCATCCTCTTCCCCTTGGTAACCGAAAGTTTGTTTTCTGTCTGTGAGTCTTTCTTTTTTGTAAATAAGTTCATTTGTACTGTATTTTAGGTTCCACATATAAGTGATATCATATATTATTTGTCTTTGTCTGACTTACTTCATTTAGTATGGTAACTTCTAGGGCTATCCATATTGCTTCAAATGCCATTATTTCATTCTTTTTATGACTGAGTAGTATTCCATCATGTGTGTATGTATTAAATAATGTACTATATATACCACATCTTTTGATTGACACTTAGATTTGCTTCCATGTCTTGGCTATTGTAAATAGTATTGCTGTGAGCACTGGGGTACATGTATCCCAGTTCAAATTGGGGCTTTCATATTTTTCAGATATATGCCTAGGATTAGTGGATTGTACAGCAATTCTATTTTTAGGTTTTTAAGGACCTTTGATAGTATTTTCCAAAGTAGCAGCACCAATTTACATTCCCACTAACAGTGTAGGAGGGTTTCCTTTTCTCCTCAGGTTCTCTACCATTTATTATTTATAGACTCTTTGATGGTGGCCATCTGACCACATTAGGTGATGCCTCATTGTAGTTTTTATTTGCATTTGTCTAATAATTAGTGATGTTGACCATTTTATCGTGTGCCTGTTGACCATATGTATGTCTTTTGAAAAATGTCAATTTAGGTCTTCTGCTCTTTTTTTTTGGATTAGGTTTTTCCTTTCCTGTTATTAAATTGTATGACCTGTTTGTGTACTTTTGAAATTAAAAGCCCTTTCAGTCACATCATTTGCAAATATTTTCTCCAGCTCGTAAGTTTTTTCTTTTCAGTTTGTTTATAATGTTCTTTGGGCTTCCCTTGTGGCTCAGCTGGTAAAGAATCCACCTGTAATGTGGGAGAACTTAGTTTGATTCCCGGGTTGGGAAGATCCCCTGAAGAAGGGAAAGTCTACCCACTCCAGTATTCTGGCCTGGAGAATTCCATGGACTGTACAGTCCATGGGGTCCACAAAGAGTTGGATACAAAGAGTCGGACTGAGTGACTTTCACTTTACTTCATTTCATGACGTTCTTTGCCCTGCAAAAGTTGTTAAGTCTGGCTAGGTCCCATTTATTTCTGTTTTTATGTCTGTCGTCTTGGTGACTGGCCTAAGAAAACAATGCTACAAAGGTTTCATATCTTGTATTTAAGTCTTAAAGATGTAATCCCCTCTTGACATGAGAGGTAACAATGGGTAAAGAGACCATTGAAATTTGCCAGGAATCTGCGTTAAGGATTATGTATTATAGGTAATCCCTGAAACTATGTATTTATAGTGCATGGCTTCATAGTCACAGAAGCTACATTAAGGAGTCCAAGTTCATATTTCTCACCACATGACAGGCCAATAAATCAAGGGACAAGTTGTTGGGGCAAGAAATATGACTTTATTCAGAAAGCTGTAAGACCAAGAAGATAGTGAATTAGTGTCCTTAAGAACCATATTTCTGTGATCTGGATACTAGTTTTTTTGTTTTTTCTTCTTTTTATAAGACAAACAGGGAGGAAGTGAGGAGGAGGTAAACTAAAAAGGCCAAAATTTTTGCACGTATTTCCTGGTTTTGGCCAGACTCTATAAGGTTTGTGTTCATTTCTTCTATTCTGCAGCCATTCAAAGTTCAGTTCAGTTCAGTCACTCAGTAGTGTCCGACTGTTTGTGACCCCATGAGCCACAGCACACCAGGCTTCCCTGTCCATCACCAACTCTTAGAGTCTACCTAAATCCATGTTCATTGAGTTGGTGATGCCATGCAACCATCTCATCCTCTGTCATCCCCTTCTCCTCCTGCCCTCAATCTTTCCCAGCATCAGGGTCTTTTCCAACGAGTCAGCTCTTCACATCAGGTGGCCAAAGTATCAGAGGTTCAGCTTCAACATCAGTCGTTCCAATGAACACCCAGGACTGATCTCCTTTAGAATGGACTGGTTGGATCTCCTTGCAGTCCAAGGGACTCTCAAGAGTCTTCTCCAACACCATAGTTCAAAAGCATCAATTCTTCTATGCTCAGCTTTCTTTATAGTCCAACTCTCACATCCATACATGACTACTGGAAAAACCATATCCTTGACTAGATGGAGCTTTGTTGGCAAAGTAATGTCTCTGCTTTTTAATATGCTGTCTAGGGTGGTCATAACCTTCCTTCCAAGGAGTAAGTGTTTTTAATTTCATGGCTGCAATCACCATCTACAGTGATTTTGGAGCCCAAAATAATAAAGTCAGCCACTGTTCCTGCTTTTTCCTCATCTCAGTTCAGTTCAGTCGCTCAGTCGTGTCCGACTCTTTGCGACCCCATGAATCGCAGCACGCCAGGCCTCCCTGTCCATCACCAACTCCCGGAGTTCACTCAGACTCACGTCCATCGAGTCCGTGATGCCATCCAGCCATCTCATCCTGGGTCGTCCCCTTCTCCTCCTGCCCCCAATCCCTCCCAGCATCAGAGTCTTTTCCAATGAGTCAACTCTTCACATGAGGTGTCCAAAGTACTGGAGCTTCAACTTTAGCATCATTCTTTCCAAAGAAATCCCAGGGTTGGTCTCCTTCAGAATGGACTGGTTGGATCTCCTTGCAGTCCAAGGGACCCTCAAGAGTCTTCTCCAACACCACAGTTCAAAAGCATCAATTCTTCGGCCCTCAGCCTTCTTCACAGTCCAACTCTCACATCCATACATGACCACAGGAAAAACCATAGCCTTGACTAGGCAGACCTTTGTTGGCAAAGTAATGTCTCTGCTTTTGAATATGCTATCTAGGTTGGTCATAACTTTTCTTCCAAGGAGTAAGCATCTTTAATTTCATGGCTGCAGTCACCATCTGCAGTGATTTTGGAGCCCCCAAAAATAAAGTCTGACACTGTTTCTACTGTTTCCCCATCTAGTTCCTGTGAAGTGATGGGACCGGATGCCATGATCTTCGTTTTCTGAATGTTGAGCTTTAAGCCAACATTTTCACTCTCCTGTTTCACTTTCACCAAGAGGCTTAACTCGTAGCAAAAACCAACAGAACACAAAAGTTAAAGAAACATCTAATATGGAGTCAGATTTATTCTTCCCTATTAGAGCTGTGCAATTTTCTGGCATATAAAATAGATTTTTTTTGTAGCATAAATATTTGCCAACTTTGGTACAATAACTCACATACTTCATCTAGAAAACTCATCTATTCTGGGTCAAAGAACATTTAAGTAATGCAAGAAAGTACTTTCACTATTCTCCAGATCCTTCACTTCTCATTCTGTTGGGTGCTTCAGTTCTTTACATCAGTATAAACTTTGAGAGAAGACAAGATTTCTATTTTAATGAATCTAATTTGAAAATCTGAATCTTTGTATACTCAGTATTCCCCCAAAAGTTTTAAAGTATTATTTATGACATTGTTAAAAACAGCAAATTAAATTAGAAACTAAACACTTCATATGAGGCTAAAACAGTACAGGGGCTTCTCTGGTGGCTCAGATGATAAAAAATCCACCTGCAATGCAGGAGACCTGGGTTGAATCCCTGGGTTGGGAAGACCCCTGGAGGGGGGAATGGCAACCCACTCCAGTATTCTTGCCTGTGGTCTCCTTAAAATGGCCAGATATTATTTTAGCCCCCTTTGAGGAATTTTGTTTGTATAATCATTTCTTTCTCAATGCTGCATAGATATTTAATACAAAAATTCATATATCCAGTTGTATAATTTAAATTGTCAAAAGTAGATATTTAGTGAGATATATATTGAGTTATCCAGTGAGATATCTCTACTAGAGAACCTATGGTAAGACTAAAGATTGTAGTTGAACATGCACTTAATAACTGATCCTCTTCAGTTAAAAGCAAGGTAGAAACAATCATCTCATATTTAAAACAGTAAATAAAGGAGGGCTTACAGTTTCTATACTATTGATAAAATTTACTCATCAATTTAAATAGAAAATTGTTAGCATTTTATACTAAAATAACATTGGTCATGCATTTGACATGCACTAGATTATACATATTGAAGTTTGAGGGCCCTTACTATGTTCAGTTAATTGAACTCCAACATCAAAGTCTTTTCCATTTTTAGTTAGACCTGCTTTTCTTCTGGCAGTACTCTTCCATTTATCTCCACATATGCCTCCTTTTGAATGTTAAGCATAGATTTACTAAATGTAATCTCTGACAATCTTACTTAGCTAAAGTATCTTCCTCTCTTCAGTCATGAAGTCACTCTGTGTTCATGTTAGTGTTTATTGGACCTGAAATTAACTTACTTATTCAGTTGTTCATAATTGTTTTTTCTGTCTCTTCCCAATGCAGTGTTAGCTCCTGGAACTCAGAGAGTTTGTATAATTCGTTTCCAGTTAAATATCCCCAATACCTAAAATAAGATTAGGTACACAATAAATAAAATAGAAAAATACATAAACTAATTCCTGGAGTTTTCTGGAGTTTCATGTATTCTCTTATGTTGTATTTTTCATATGTTGATATGACACAAATTTGATAAATTTGATAATCTTTCTAATTCATTCATTTCATCTCCAATGAAAGGAGGCTACAAGAATACCTATAGATAATACTCAGTTTTGTTATTACTGTAGCACCTATGCATGAAATCAGTTCAAGTTCCAATTTTTTCACCCAAAAGACTTGCAGTCAGAAATACACTTTCATAATATTATTATACAATTTACAATCCATTGACTGTTTGCTTCAGTTGCCAACCATTTTCATTCCTTGGTAAATGCTGGATTTAACTGTGAACTATTTTAGAAAATATGACCATTCAGACACATCCCAAGACATTCTGATTCAATATGTCTTAGATGGGACTGAATATCTATATTTTAAAACTTCACATATGACTCATGGAGGCTACTGCACTAGGCATTATTTTTCTTTATTCATTTTAATAGATATTTTTCTTTATTCATTTTTTAGAGTGGGTTAAAATAGTAAAAATGGAAAAAATGAAATGATATGTAAATAAAGTGAGTAGTAAAGGAATATAAATTAAGCAGTTCACACACTGGTAAATTATCCCTTGAATAAAAAGTAGTTAATTGATTTTGCATGTCTCCTACTTTCCTAGCCCTTTGTACTATATAGAAAATACTAGGAATCAGTGACAAAGAGAAGAGAGGGGGAAAAAAAAAGAAAGACCATGTTAGTGAATTAACTGGAGTCAATGAATGCTTCTCTTTGGCAGTGAAATATATTTCTTACTTTGCATTCCAGTAAACTCACAGTTTCCAAAATTGCATTTAAAAGTCATTGAACTAATTTCTTCTTTGGTAATAAGACCCTGCTGTGTTCCCAGTTAATTTACTTGATTATTTTATAATGAAGGCCAAGAGTCCTTGTCTTTCAAATTTATTTCTATGTGCAAATTCTATAATTTCAGAAGGGTGCTTAAAATATAGGAAAAACTTGCTTATTCATTCATTTACTTTAGCCTAAAGGAGTAATCTTAATATTCTGATTTATATAAAGTACAATTAATGTTAAATATCCTGAGACATATAATGAGAACTTGGCTCAAGTTTCCCATATTTTCACCCTCCTTCCCCTCAGAATCTCACTTGGGTAAATTCACTTGTGTAAATTCACTAAATAGTTTTCCATTGCCAACCTGATCTATTATGTTGTGGCTGACTAAGCCAGTATTTTATTTTCCCTGTAATGTATGCATAAAAACCTGAAAATTGTGCCATGTTAATTTTCCATACACATGGCTTCACCCAACTCTTTTTATTTAACATTCCTAATTCATTAGTGTTTGAAAGAGAGAAATGCATAGTTAGAGAGGAAGAAAGTAGCAAAGATGAAGAGCATTTCAGTAAATTTCACTATCCTGAATCAAAGTAATTCTGCCCGTTCAGGTTAATGTATTTCTATCCCATGTTTGTGAAAAATTAGATTATTCCCACTTTGTTACTCTTTTGTAAACCAAAATATTTTAGCTTTAAAAAATTTGTTTTAGAAATAATTCAGTTCTTTTCTATAGAAAGTTTAAAATGTTGATTTTTTTCTCTCTGGATTATCCCTACTAATAGTTTAGTTTGATTCTCTTAAGCAAATGTTTATTGTCCTTTTGTGTACCTAACAACATATTAAATAATTAATATACAGCAATTAATATAATGAAGCCTCTGTCCCAAAGAAACTTACCTGTAAGTGAGAAATATAGATATGTAAACACATTAATTCAGTTCAACAGAAAGTTTAAAAAAGATATATGTTCATATAACATAGAGGCAGAGAAGTAGAAGAAGGAAAACTAGTTAATGTTGAAGTTAACTAGTAAATTTCTTCAACTAGAATGTTGCTGCCTTGCATACAGGGTTATCGTTACCTTCTTTCTAAATTCCATATATATGCATTAGTTAGAATGTTGAAGAAATGAATGAGCAAGAAGAAAGCAAAGAACTTATAAATAATCATAGACTAAATAATCATGAAGAAATGATAAGAAAAGACATGTGCCATACAAGTGAATGAGGAAAAAGTTTTAATGAAGGGGGGAATATAGTTCAATAGGGTCAAATATCATAGAGAATTTCTGCATGACAGGGCTGTCTAGGTTCTTAGGTTGTGGCAATATGAATGCAATGGATAACTCTTTACAACCTAAAGAACTATCTCCCAAACGGTGGAGAGAGACATCGTGTTCCAAGTTAGGCGAAAAGTAAGATATCAGAGGTAAAATGTAGGATCATAGATGTTGACTAATCTTTCAAAAAGCTGAGTCAATCCATGGATGATATTCTTTGTTTTAAGGCTGAGACTCAAAATCCAGAGTCTATCATGCTTCAGGAGAAATTACCTTGTAATTCCCTCCTGAAATGGTCTCCAAACTTCAATGAAAATATTTATGTACATAAGTGGATGTTTAGATGGTCTTGGAGAAGGAAGGAGGGGATAATGAGAAAGAAGAGAGGCCTGCCATACTTTAGCTCTTTGCTGCCTGACTTGGGGAGAAAGCATCCCTCTATCATGTTAATTAACAACCCAAGATCCAGACAAAGGAAAGAGTTTGTCTGCAGCAGAGTTTAGGGCAGCAGGAAAGGATTCTTGATCCAGAAGGAGGGGAAACCTTTAAGACAAACAGCAAATAAAATGATTTGCTTCATTTTTTGTTGTCTGTTATTCAGTCACTAAGTTGGGTCTGACACTTTGGGATCCCATGGAATACAGCACGCCAGGCTTCCTTGTTGTTCATTGTCACTTGGAGTTAACTCAAACTCGTGTCCACTGTGTCGATGATGCCATCCATCTTATACTCTGCTGCCCCCTTCTCCTTTTGCCTTCAATCTTTCCCAGAATCAAGGTCTTTTCCAGTAAGTCAGCTCTTTGCATCAGATGGCCAAAGTATTGTAGGTTCAGCATCAGTCCTTCCAGTGAATATTCAGGGTTGATTTCCTTTAGGATTGACTGGTTGGATCTTCTTGCAGTCCAAGGGACACTTGAGAATCTTCTAGCATCACAATTTGAAAACATCAGTTCTTTGGTGCTCAGCTTTGTTTATGGTTCTACTCTCACATCCGTACATGGCTACTGGAAAATCCACAACTTTGACTAGAATGGACCTTTGTCAGCAAAGTAATGTCTCTGCCTTTTAATATGCTGCCTATGTTTGCCATAACTTTTCTTCAAAGGAGCAAATGTCTGTTAATTTCTTGTCTGCAGTCACCATCTGCAGTGATTTTGGAATCCACAAATATAAAATCTGCCATTGTTTCCACATTTCCCCCTACTATTTGCCATGAAGTGATGGGACCAGATGCCATAATCTTCATTTTTTGAATGTTGAGTTTTAAGCCAGCTTTTTCACTCTCCTGTTTCACACTCATCAAGAGGCTTTTTAACTCCTCTTTGCTCCCTGCCAGGAGAATGGTATCATCTGCATATCTGAGGTTCTTGATATTTATCCCAGCAATCTTGATTCCAACTTGTGCTTCATCCAGCCTGGCATTCCGCATGATGTACTCTTCATAGAAGTTAAGTAAGCAGGGTGACAGTGTACAGCCTTGAGGTATTACTTTCCCAATTTTGAAACAGTCAGATGTTCCATGTCTGGTTCTAACTATTGTTTCTTGACCAGTATACAAGTTTCTGAGGAGACAGATAAGGTGGTCTGGTATTCCTATCTCTTTAAGAATTTTCCATAGTTTGTTGTGATCTATATAGTTAAAGGCTTTAGCGTAGTCAATGAAGCAGAAGTAGATATTTTTTTTTCTGAAATTCCCTTGCTTTCTCTGTGATCCAAGTTAATTTGCTTAATTTGATGGCTGATAATAGCAGAGACATTAGTTTGTCAACAAAGGTCCGTCTAGTCAAGGTTATGTTTTATCCAGTAGTCATGTATGGATGTGAGAGTTGGACTATAAAGAAAGCTGAGAGCCAAAGAATTGATGCTTTTGAACTGTGGTGTTGGAGACGACTCTTGAGAGTCCCTTGGACTGCAAGGAGATCCAACCAGTCCATCCTAATGCATATCAGTCCTGGGTGTTCATTGGAACGACTGATGTTGAAGCTGAAACTCCAATACTTTGGCCACCTGATGTGAAGAGCTGACTCATTAGAAAAGACCCTGATGCTGGGAAAGATTGAGGGCAGGAGGAGAAGGGGATGACAGAGGATGAGATGGTTAGATGGCATCACCAACTCAATGGACATGGGTTAAGTAGACTCCAGGAGTTGGTGATGGACAGTGAGGCCTGGCGAGCTGCGGTTCATGGGGTCGCAAAGAGTCAAACACGACTGAGTGACTGAACTGAACTGAATACTGATATGGAGAAGAAAAGGACTTGTACTAATTACACTTCTCTTTAATGTCTTTGTCTTCCCTCAAAATGTTAAATTACTTATGGTCATGGATCTTATCTTACTTATCCCTATACTTCTAGTGTTTTTTATATAAGGTGAATATAAGTTGTTTAATAATAATTAGTTTTTCTTTATTGCTAGGATTTAAAATGCTTGTTGGTGAGCTAATAGGATGTTATCCTTAAAAATAAATTAATATAACTGCATATTGTCATTAATTCAATGGCCTTTGTGGTAGAGTTTTGGAAAGATACATCAAATTTATAATTAAAGGAATAAAAAAATTCCTTGGAAAAAAAAATAAGCATTGCTGAAGTTGGCTGATGTAATAACTGGTGACAGTAACCAAACTTTGACAAAGGAACAATAAGAAACTTTGAATAAAAAGTACTTAAATATTGCTTATGGTTTGGGGAAATAATAGCAAAGAGATAGTACTGATTCTGTAGTATGTGCCTAGCACTTTTTATGAATTTTTAATGTAATGATTTTCATAATCATCACTATAACTGAGATAGATAGTACTTTATCCCAATTTACAAAAGAAGTTATAAAAACAAGGATTAGTCCAGAAACATATTCAAACCCATCAGACTAATAAGCAGTGAATCAAAAGTCAACTCAGGTAATTTAGTTCCAAAGTCTATAAAATTCAGCAGTTTACCATACAACAAAAAACATGAATATAAATAAATTTAATAAATGCAGTTAATTTGAGGATACATACTGATAGTATTCAACCATGAATTATGTTTATGTCAAATACTTTTTATTTATATCAAATACTATTTTTAAAATAGTGTGTTAGGGTTGTATGACTCTGTGTAAATAGGAGAGAGAGAGAGGTTGAGATTTATTATGAGCAGTTGTCTCACATAATTATGGAGACTAAGAAGTTGTAAGATCAGCAGTCCAAAAGCTGGAAACCCAGGAATGTGAATATGTAGTTCCATTACAAGGTCAAAGTCCTGAAAACCAGGAGAACTGATTGTATAAGATTTAGTCTGTAAGCTGGCAGGTTTGAGACTGAAGAATATCTGATATATCAATCTGAATCTAAAGGCCAAAAAATCATCAGTCCCAGCTCATGTAGTCAAGTAGGAGGAGTTTTTTCTTACTTAGCCATTTTGTTTTATTCAGTCCTTCTATTGATGGCTGAGATAGATCCACATTAGGGAGGAAAGTCTGCATTATTCAGTCTACTAATTCAAGTGTTGTTAGTCTTATTCAGACATGTCCTCACAGACACAACCAGAATAATGTTTGTTCAAATGTCTGGGCAGCCTACTAGCTCAGTTAAGTTGACACATGAAATTAACCATCACAGGTCTAACTCATGTCAACTTGGCACCCCTTTGCACTAAACTTAATCACCAAGGAAAGATGATAACAAAGTCATAATTCTCCCTAACATGATATAACAATCCTTATACAGTTGAAATCCTACTAATTCCTTCCCCACAAGATGGGAAAAAAGCCCTTGAGTATTATTATTCTTCTCCTTGATATTGCATAACTTAAATATTATGATGTAAAGTTAATATGCCTTTTGTTACATGATAAAACATTAAGAGAGGGAAAATAAAGATATCTGCAATATGTATGTATATACCTGTATATACAAACACAAATTATTCATAACAAAATAAACAATATAATGAAGATATTCTCATGACAATTATTTTCCTTGTTTCTATAACTTGTCACATGGTTATAGTTAGTATTTATACTCTACCTTCTCCCTGTACCTATTCTGTATTCTTTTTGCCTTTAGCAAATACCTCATATCTCTTTGGCTCTTAATCTGGTGAGGTGACTGAGTAAGTTCATCCTGAAAGCTCTGAACAATTAGTAGTCATCCTGGGTTGGGTTGTTGTAGTTTTCCACTTACCTTAAACATAGTGCATGGTAAAACTAAAAGATGCACTAAGACAAGCTTTAAGTGGTCACCTATATTCTAGACATACTCTGTGCTGTGCTTAGTTGCTCAGTCATGTCTGATTCTTTGTGACCCCATGGAGTGTAGCCCACTAAGCTCCTCTGTCTATGGGGATTCTCCAAGCAAGGATACTGGAGTGGGTTGCCATGCCCTCTTCAGGGGGATCTTCCCAACCCAGAGATCGAACCCAGGTCTCTGTCACTGCAGGCAGATTCTTTACCATCTGAACCACCAGGGAAGCCCGTGAATACTGGAGTGGATACCCTATCCCTTCTCCAGGAGATCTTCCCAAGCAAGGAACCAAACCAGAGTCTCCTGCATTGCAGGCAGATTCTTTATCAGCTGAGCTACCAGGGAAGCCCAGACATAGTCTATTTTACCTCCATTTTGCAGTATTAGTCCAAATTCCCCTTCAAAGTCAGGATCAATCACCCAGCCAGCACAGTAACTCCCTTCTTCACATGTTGATTCAAAAGCCTGAGGATCCCAAACTTTCTGGACTGAAGTCTTAAATTCTAGTTTAACAGAATCTTGATGTGTCTCTTGATGGAGTCTTGATGGAGTCATTCCTCTCTTGTAGCTAGACCTTTAGGCTAGCAGAGCTTAAGATTTTAGGAATAGAAAGCAAAATCTTGCTAGTGGCTCAGTAGGGGCAATAGTGAGTGGTGATATTCCTATTTCCACCTCTGATTCCTTGACCTATGGCAGAAGCAGCAGCATATGTTGGCAGTTTATTCAGAGCTTATGCATTATTCTTAAGAACCTTGCCCCAGCCCTGCAAGGTATTTCCACATAGCTGGTACTAATATAATTGAGTCTTCAAGAGCCAATTCCACTGGTTGATCAAGCCAGCTGCTTCAGGAGGGTAGAGAACATAGTAATACCAGGGAATTCCATGAGCATAGGTCCATAACTGTACTTCTTTTTCTGTGAAATGAGTCCATTAATCAAGAGCAACAGTGACTGTGTAAAGTGTCATGATGGTGGATAAGGAATTCTATGTCACAGGTGGTGGTTTTGGCAGAAACATTGAATGCAAGGAAAATAAATGCATATGAAGAGTATCTATTGTAGTAAGAAATATTGCCTCTTTCATGGTGAAAACAGTCAAATATAATGTAATACCAAGCAAATGACTGATTACCCTGGGGAGTGATGCCATATGGGAACTTTGGCGCAACAGTAGCCTTAGTTAGGTTGACCTTGGTGTGAGAAAGTTCACGGTTTTGGGTCTGTGATTTTTCCACCATGACCACTTTGTTCATGAGATTGCTTGGGCAATGAAGGGATGACTGGGTAAAGAGGTTGCCTGGTATCCACAGAACAAGTCATCTTATCCCTCTTCTATGAAATTACCATTTGGTGAGCATTCACATAAGACAAACATAGCTTCACTTTTTTTTTTTTTTTTGGTCCATTTAGAGAAATCTATCCACATATCTCTTCTTCAAATTTCCTTGCAACTAGTTTTCCAATTGCATTCCTTTCAAGTCCCTGGTCACCCAGCCAAACCACCGGTCACAGCTACGAACTAGCATATAATTCTATGTCTGGCCATTTATTGTCCATGCAAAGTGAACAATCAGATGTATTGCTCAAAATGCTGCCTACTTGGGAGAATTCCTTCCATCATTGTCCTTAGGGATATCCTAGAAAGGGGCTACAATGCTACAGCTGTCTACTTTTGGGGAGTACCTGCACATAGTACAAAACCATCATTAAACTAGGCCTGAATCATCTTTCTTTCGGTAAATTGATCACAGTGAACTCTACTTGAGACCACAGGTGCAGACTGAAAGAGGGAAAGAAGTAGCAAGAACTTGGACCAAGGGCATTTGGACTATGTTTTCATGTAACTTACTTGTGCCTTTAGGCCCTGTGTGGGCCTGGTCTCATAAATACCTCTTCCATTTTATGATAGGATTAATTCTCTCAGAGGAGGGTGGAAAGCCATGGGGGATAGGAAGGCCTCTTTCATTGGGAATGGAAACTCATAAGAACTTAAGGATTCAGTATCTCCAGTTATCAGGGTATTCCCCATGTCCCTATTCCAACTTTTAGGAAGACATTCCCCCCTTTAATTAGGTGAAGGTGAAGTCGCTCAGTCGTGTCTGACTCTTTGCTACTCCGTGGACTTCTCCGTCCGTGGGATTCTCCAGGCAAGAATACTGGAGTGGATTGCCATTTCCTTCTCCAGGGGATGTTCCCGACCCAGGGATCGAACCCAGGTCTCCCGCATTGGAGGCAGATGCTTTAACCTCTGAGCAACTAGGGAAGCCCCACTTTAATTAAAGGGTCATTTTAACAATAGATACACTACATAGCTGAGAGTTCAACTTGCATTTGAAATTCAGTCAGGCATAGGATGAAATTCTGAGTTGGATTTTCAGCAATCTAAAGGATGATGATGTTTCCTTTTCTCACCCTTTGTGATATCAGTCTGCTAAAGCTTCAGTTCAGTTCAGTTCAGTCGCTCAGTTGTGTTTGACTCTTTGCAACCCCATGGACTGCAGCATGCAGCTCTCCCTGTCCATCACCAGCTCCAGGAGTTTCAAACTCATGTCCATTGAGTCAGTGATGCCATCCAACAATCTCATTCTCTGTCATCCCCTTCTCCTCCCACCTTCAATCTTTCCCAGCATCAGGGTGTTTTCAAATGAGTTAGCTCTTTGCATCAGGTGGTCAAAGTTTTGGAGTTTCAGCTTCAGCATCAGTCCTTCCAAAGAATATTCAGACTGATTTCTTTTTGGATGGACTGATTAGATCTCCTTGCAGTCCAGGGAACTCTCAAGTCTTCTCCAACACCACAGTTCAAAACCATCAATTCTTCAGCACTCAGCTTTCTTTATAGTCCAACTCTCACATCCATACATGACCACTGAAAAAACCATAGCCTTGACTAGATGGACGTTTGTTGTCAAAGTAATGTCTCTGCTTTTCAATGTGCTATCTAGATTGGTCATAACTTTTTTCCCAAGGAGTAAACATCTTTTAATTTCATGGCTGCAGTCACCATCTGCAGTGCTTTGGGAGCCCCCAAATAAAGAAAGCCACTGTTTCCCCATCTATTTCCCATGAAGTGATGGGACCAGATGGCATGATCTTAGTTTTCTGACTGTTGAGCTTTAAGCCAACTTTTCACTCTCCTCTTTTACTTTCATCAAGAGGCTCTTTAGTTCTTCTCTTTCTGCCATAAGGGTGGTGTTATCTGCATATCTGAGGTTATTGATATTTCTCCTGGCAATCTTGATTCCAGCTTGTGTTTCATCCAGCCCAGCATTTCTCATGATGTACTCTGCATATAAGTTAAATAAGCATGGTGCCAATGTACAGCCTTGATGTATTCCCTTTCTTTGGACTCCTTTTCCTTGACTTACTCCTTGGACTCTGTCAACCTTTGCCCCAATTTTAAGCCCAAGTCTGCTACATGCCAGCCTATTTGTGAATATGCATGCACCTCCCAAACCCCTTCATGAATATGCATGTACCCTTAGCTTAAAGCTTCTCTGGTTTTGCTGTTCAGGAAACACTGCTTTGGGAAAGATCCCTGGTGTTTTCTTTACATGTTACAAGTGATACATCCTTCCTTCTCCAGGTCTTTATCTTGGCTGTATCTTTTAGCTTGACATCTACCAAGAGAAGAACCCAGTTTGGGTAACACTATGGTGATATTTTTTATATTTTTATTGCCAGATCATGCCATAAACTATCAGTTTTCTTCTTCTCACTAGAAATAGAATTATTAGCATCTCTAAATCTAATCAAATTAGAGATCCAGTTCTGGAAACTCCAGAACCAATTCAGAAAACTCATCCTTGAAATTGTGTTCTAGAACCATCTTAGGTACTAAAATCTGTGTTCATCATAGCTCTCCTGGGAAACAGAACCAATAGGATGTGGGTGTCTGTCTGTGTCTATATATTGTTCAGTTGCTCAGTCATGTCTGACTCTTTGCAACCCCATAGACTGCAGCATGCTAGGCTTCCCTCATCATCCCATCCATCCCATCCCTTCCCTCAGCATCCCATCCCTTCCCTCATCCCACCATCTCCCAGAGCTTGCTCAAACTCATGTCCATTGAGTTTGTGATGCCATCCAACCATCTCATCCTCTGTCGTTGCCCCCTTTTCTTGCCTTCAATCTTTCCCAGCATCAGGGTCTTTTCTAATGAATTAACTCTTCACATCAGGTGGCCAAAGTATTGGTCCTTCAGCTGAATGTGTGTGTATATATATATATTCAGAGAGAGAGAATTGGTACATGCAGTTATAGAGGCAGTGAATTTCCATTACCTGTAGTCAGCATGTTGGAGACCCAGGAAAATTATTTGAGTCCACAGGCCACAAAACCAGGAGAGCCAACCAAGTAAGCTGAAATCTGACAGGCAGGCCTGTGACCCAAGAAAAGAGGTGTTTCAGTTTAAGTTTGAAGTCCATAACAGTTCAAGTCCCAGCAAGAGGTGTTTCTCTTACTTAGCCTTTTGATTTTATTTTATTCAGATCTTCTATCAATTATATGAGGCTCTCCTACATTAGGGAATGCAATCTGCTTTACTTAGTCTTCTGATTTGAATGTTCATCTCATCAACAAACACCCTCACAGACATACCCAGAATAATGTTTGACCAAGTAGCTGGGTACCCTGTGATACGGTCAAGTTGACACATAAAATGAACCATCACAGATCATAAATATTAATTTGTTTAGTGTCAGTTAAAAATAATCATGGGATATTCTAATATTAATACTTTCTTCTTTTACCCCAATAAAACATCTTATAGTGTAGTGTAGAACCACTATACTATACTAGGCTGTTGCTCAATAACAGTTGTCAAAATAAAGACCACAGAAGTGTTACTGATGAAGTAGGAGGCAGAGCAACTGAGAAAAATAGTAACTGGAAATTAGTAAAAATTAACATATTCTTTAAAAGCATGTACTGGAAAATAAATCATGTTTCCTCACTGCATGAGGGAAAACATAATGATGTGAAGAATCTTTGATATAAAATAAAAATAAATCTTTGTATTCGAGTGCATAGAACTAAGAATGTAGGGGGAGAAAAATGTATAGTTTAAAACTCTACATTAAAAAGTTTGTGCAATAACCTGATATAAAGAGAAAAGGTAGGAAACTGTAATTTCTTGAAAAAACTGGTACTAGAAGTGCTAGGTAACTCAAATGAGTCTCATCATTCACTGGGAGAATTTCTTTAAACAAGGCCCATTAATTAAGATGTCATGGAACACAGAAAAGCAAAATAAATGTGATGGGGGCAGTGGATAAAAGTTAAGCTGGCCTAAAAAAGCACCTTAATAGAAGAGGAAAAATATAAAGTAAAAGAGATGTATAATAAAATAAAAATAATTTTAATGCATATAGTTTAGAATAAACATGAAATCACAATACTTTTAGACAAAGCATTGATGAAAGTATTCTAATTTGTAATTGTGACTCACCATTTATTGATTTGAGCAGGAACAAACAACATTAAATAGACTGAGGAAGTAAAAGAATGTGTGTTTTGGCTCTCATTACCTTTTTATTCCAGAAAGATAATAAGTAAATAAATGTACACATGCATAATTAGAAGGCAAATATATTAATGAAAATCAATAATATATTAATGATTAGGTTGTTGATAGTGAATAAGAATATTAATTTATGGAAAGGGGTGAATTTGAGAAAAGAAATTTCTTACAGAGTGAAACAATTCAAGGATAGAGTCAGCTGAGAGGAAGAGCCAGAAATTATAGCATAAGATTATAAATCTCATAATGTAGTCAGATGAATATGAGACAATTCATCATTAGCATATTTCTATGTAAAATATACACTTTAAGCTAAACTCAGGAAAAAATATTTCCTTGGGACTGCCATAATAAATTAGACTTTTACATGAAGCAGAAGAAAGAAAACTTTTCTATTTCTCATCAGCTAAATATTGGAATTCCTCCACTTATTAGGGTCACTAAACAGGTCTAAAAGGGAAAAATTAATTAAATAAAATTATGGCTCAGTGGAAAGAAAGTTAGCACCCTGGTATTGGAGTCAGATTAAAATGTCTACAAAAGTTAATCATGGAAAATACTCCTCCACTTCCTTTATTGGGTAACTTAGAAGGCTGCAAGATTAAGGGAGCTCCAGAATAAAATAGTTTTACAGCTTTGCTAGACTGTGATGTAAAGTTCCCTGCTGCTCTGGCTCAGGGTATATGACCTTAGAAGATCCAGTGTTGCTGGAGGAATCCATAGAAGCTAGAAGTTCTTTGTGAAGTCTTCAGCAAGCTGTGATAGACTCACAAATCTGACTTCTATGGTTTTGGAAATAGAACATATCTTCTGTTTCAAAGAAGTACTATTTAAATAGCAGTTCCTGGTATGCTTCTGGGACCCATTAGAAACTAAGAATCTGGCTAGAGGACACTGGCCAACTGTAAAATTAACTGGTTTTCTTAAGCTGGATATTTTTAGAATCAGTATATCATAAGGTACAAAACATACAACTCTCCAATAATAAGAGTGTATTTGGCATTGGTCTTAATCAATTTTAGATTCACGAGTAAATTATACAAAGAGGCAGACCCAGACAACCATTTCACTGACTTTGGTTGTGTTAATGCTTCTCTTTCAATTCAATGCTTTTTGCTCAGTGGAAGTTTTCATGTGACTAGTAGGCAGGGAGAGAAAACAAAAAACAAAAACAGCCCTGATTTAGAGATATATATATTTGCCTGAAATGTAAGAATTTGCTAAAAATGAAATATTGTCACACTAGAGCCTCGCTTGTTACTGAGACCAAACTCACTTTCTGCTTGCTGCATGACAAGCCAATGAATCCGAGAGAAGGGGTTGAAACAAGGAAGAGACTTTATTCAGGAAGTGGACTGACTGAGAAGATGGCAGGCTAGCACCTCAAAATAACCATCTTCTCTGGGTCTGGATGCCAGGAACTTTTATAGGTTAGAGATGTGGGGGAGGTGAGGAAGCAAAGTAAAAATATCATTAATCAATCTTACAAACATCTCCTAGGATGGCAAGACTCAGGCAAGAGATGTGTTAATTTCTTTCTTCCTGTCATCTATAGGTGGATAGGGTTCTGAACAAAGGCATTTTAACAGTCAGGCAGAGGGGCTGGATTCTCTGAAGCAGGCATTCTGTATAATTATAATAACAAAACTAATGAATAACAAGTCAAAGAAACAGTTCCAACTTAGAGTCAAAACTGGTTCTTCTCTGCAACACACTCAGTGTTCCTAAGGAACAGCGAGGAGTGGAAATCATTCGGATGGACAGAGAAACATACAAGCGGTGCATGTGCTACTTCCACTGTGTATGGAAGAAGAAGCAGCCTGAGATAAGAAAATCAGTTCAGTTGCTCAGCTGCGTCCGACTCTTTGTGACCCCACAAACCACAGCACACCAGGTCGCCCTGTCCATCACAAACTCCCAGGGTTCACCCAAATCTATGTCCATTGAGTCAGTGATGCCATCCAAACATCTTATCCTCTGTCGTCCCTTTCTCCTCCTGCCCTCAATCTTTCCAAGCATCAGGATCTTTTCAAATGAGTCAGCTCTTCACACCAGGTGGCCAAAGTATTGGAGTTTCAGCTTCAACATCAGTCCCTCCAATGAACACCCAGTACTCATCTCCTTTAGGATGGACTGGTTGGATCTCCTTGCAGTCCAATGGACTGTCAAGAGTCTTCTCCAACACGACAGTTCCAAAGCATCAATTCTTCAGTGCTCAGCTTTCTTTATAGTCCAACTCTCACATCCATACATGACCTCTGAAAAAACCATAGCCTTGACTAGATGGTCCTTTGTTGCAAAGTAATGTCTCTGCTTTTTAATACACTGTCTAGGTTACATCAATACAAATTCAAGGGCAATAATAAATGGTTTGGCTGATGGATCAGGCTTCTGAAAGCCACATAACTCTAAGTAGAAAGATCATACACAAAAAGTCTGGGTAATAAACAAATGAATTGACCCATGGAAATGAGTCTGTAGATATTTTTGTCTCACTATCAAATCCCACCAGAGAGCATCCACTCCAGAAGAAACCTTCAACAACCAGGTACATGTGATTTGTTTCTCAGTTGCCTTCTGTTAACCTCTATTCTTAGTTATACTGATGTTTTGCAAGAGGATGCTAATGGAGTAGCATGGTAGCAAGGATAGAGGCCATATAAGTGTTCAACAGAATAGCTTCTCTGACACCAAGACTGATTTGATTACTGTTGCTGTTGAGTGTTCATCTGGTTGGTAGCAATGAATGATGCCAGGTCTTTCATAGGATACCATCTTGTGAAAAGAAGGGCCTGTAATTTAGTGGAAAGTTAATTATGTCTGTTTCCTTCAATCCTGGAGGATTCAGTGATTCATCTTTATTGGAATTGACATTTGCTCTGATACAATTCTCTGCCTACATTTTTTCTGCTAAAGTCACTGGCTTAGAGAATTCTTGCCTTACCTTCACGGTATAACATATGATAAAATTACTAATCAAAGGAGACATCTCATGATGAAGAAGATGCAAAACTAAACATAACCACAGGATCCAGTGATCCTGTCCATCACCATTCAGAAGCACTCATTCTAATAAAATGGTGAAATAGTCTATTAAGGACTCAAGTTCTAGGTTAGGTATGGCACACTCTGTGAGATTAGATTGCAGTCCTCATACAGTTCATACACGGAACAAACAACAGATATATGATATGATATGTTTCTAATATGAGAATACACAAGTTTGGGGAAAACTGGGCCAAATAAGATTGTCTCCTTGCATCGTCACTCTCTCTAGGTGAGAAACTTATTTGTGCCTCTCATTTGCCAAATCATGGGTCTCATTGGACTAAAGTTCTTGAGAAAGCTTTTATTTCTCTGGAGAGACTGTAAGGGCACAGTAAGTTTTAGTGAAACTGAGACTATTACCTAACAAACTGACTAAGTACTATCAGGCACTTATGGACCAGCAGACTAAGAAAGGAATTACTCTTCTGAAAGAGTTAATTGAATGAATGGAACTAATGTTGGTCCAACATAGTGGGTATCACCATGAATAGATTAAAAATTTGGTGATTTCATGAGGTTTCTATGTTATTCTTTGTCTGATGATAACAATGAGCTGGCATGGACAAGGTAACTAAGAGCTTGTACCTTACAGCTTAGTATAGCTGATGTACTGAAAAAATTAAATAAAATCCTAAAAAGGGATGCTGAGTATCAGTTAGAATGTTGAGACAAATTTAAATAACAGAGATTGTAGTTTGTTCCAATAACCATGGTATTTAAGTTTGTCTTTGAGAGATTTTACATCTTAAAGCCCATGTGGCAGAAATTGGATGGAAGCATAGACTGTGACAGGTACTTTTGCTGTCTGATCACATCCTTTCAGCTTACTATGATTTTAGATGCAATTGCAGCTGGTTCAGTAATGTCAGTTTCTTCCAAATTAAATAGTGTGGACTTTTCCAATTTTTTCTTCAGTATCTTCTCCAAAACCACAGGATACCAATTCATCTAATACCCCAGAAAAACCCAGATGTGATGGTGTAAAAGAACACTGCTGGAGTTAAACCTCAGTTAATGGGCAGAAGAAGCTGGTAGATGAATCTTCTAACCTCATATCTTTTGGAAGAAAATATTGGAATTGATTCTATATACTGCTTTAAGAAACTCAAGAAATTTAGCCCCAAATATTTATAGCAAATGTTTCAATTGTTGTTGTTTAGTTGCTAAGTCACGTCTGATTCTTTTGTGACCCCATGGACTGTAGCCCACCAGGCTCCTCTGTCAATGGGATTTTCCAGGCAAGAATACTGGAATGGGTTGCCAGTTCCTTCTTTCTCCAGGGATCTTCCTGATCCAAAGACTGAACCCATGTCTCCTGCATTGGCAGGCATATTTTTTTTTATCACTGAACTACCTTGGAAGCCCAAATATTTCAACATTGTATATCATTATTTTTGCTTTTCTTTATTAGCTGTATCACTTTGCCTACTTTCTACTCCATCTTTGAAATCATCTTTCAAATAAACTACCTACATCCCAGTCATTGTGTTAGGCTCTATTCTGGTGGAATCCAAGCTCAGAAGGCAGAGAATGTCTTATTTGTGACTGTGTTTCTAATTTGTTTAGAGTCAATTCCTGGTATATGGTAGTACTCAATGGTTCTTTATTTTCAAATAGTCAAGATTATTAACCAGGGGGAAATAAATATTTAAGGGACTATTTAATCTGACTAGAATGGAAATAACAACAGAAATATTGTATGTGTCCTTAAACTTTTTTTTTCTAAACAGAGCATAAATTAGAAGGATATAAAATGAAGATGAATATAACTAGCTGAAACTCCAATACTTTGGCCACCTGATGCAAAGAGCTGACTCAGTTGGAAACAGCCTGATGCTGGGAAAGATTGAGTGCAGGAGAAGGGGACGACAGAGGATGAGATGGTTGAATGGCATCACCGACCCAATGGACATGGGTGTGGGTAGACTCCGGGAGTTGGTGATGGACAAGGAGGCCTGGAGTGCTGCGGTTAATGGGGTCACAAAGAGTCGGACATGACTGAGCAACTGAACTGATACTGAATATAGGATTTCCTCTTTATTTACAAGTGATTCTATAAAGCAAATAAGAGAAAATATGAATTTCATAGTTTAAGAAGTTTTTACTTGGAATCTTTTTCAGTCACTAAGTTGTGCCCAAATCTTCATGACCCAATGGACTGCAGCATATCAGGTTTCCCTGTCCTTCACTATCACCTGGAGTTTGCTCAAGCTCATGTCCATTGATTCAGATATGTCATCCAACCATCTTGTCCTCTGTCATCCCCTTCTCCTACTGCCCTCAATCTTTCCCAGCATCAGGGTCTTTTCCAGCAAGTTGGCTCTTCACATCTGGTGACCAAAGTATTGGAGCTTCAGCTTCAGTATCAGCCCTTCCAATGAATATTTAGGGTTGATTTCCTTTAGGATTGATTGGCTTGATCTCCTTGCTCCAAGTGACTCTCAAGAGTCTTCTCCAGCACCACAGTTCAAAAGCATCAATTCTTCGGTGCTCAGCCTTCTTTATGGTCCAACTGTCACTTCCATACATGACTGCTGGAAAGATCATAGCTTGACTATAAAAACCTTTGTTGGCAAAGTTATGTCTATGCTTTTTAATATGTTGTCTAGATTTGTCAGAGGTCTTCTTCCAAGGAGCAAGCTTCTTTTAATTTCATGGCTGCAGTCATCATCTCCACAGTGATTTTGGAGTCCAAGAAAATAAATTCTGCCACTGCTTCCATTTCCCTCCATCTATTTGCTATGAAGTGGTGAGATCAGATGCCATGATCATTGTTATTTGAATGTTGACTTTTAATCCAGGTTTTTACACTCTCCTCCTTCACCTTTATCAAGAGGCTCTTTAGTTTCTCTTTACTTTTCCTGTCATTAGAGTGGTATCATCTGCATATCTGGAGTTGTTGATATTTTTCCTGGCAACCTTGATTCCAGCTTGTGATTCATTCAGGCTGGCATTTCATGTGATGTACTCTGAATAGAAGTTAAATAAGCAGGGTAAACATACAGCCTTGATGTACTCCTTTTACAATTTGGAACCAGCCTGTTGTTCTATGTCCAGTTTATAACATTGCTTCTTTACCTGATACAGGTTATTCAGGAGGCAGGTAGGGTAGTCTTGTATTCCTATCTCTTGAAGAATTTTCCACAGGTTGTTGGGACCCACACCATCAAACTTTTAGCATAGTCAACGAAGCAGAAGTAGATGTTTTTCTGGAATTCCTTTGCTTTTTCTTGTGCTCCAATGGATATTGGCAATTTGATCTCTGGTTCATCTGCCTTTTCTAAATCCAGCTTGTACATCTGAAAGTTCTGATTTCATGTACTGTTAAAACCTGGGTTGAAGGATTTTAAGTATTTACTTGCTAGCATGTGAAAACAGTACAATTGTACTGTAGTTTGAACATTCTTTGTCATTACTGTTATTTTGGATTGTAATGAAAACTGATCTTTCCCATTCCTGTAGCTGGAATCTTTTAGATAGTTTTAAGTAATTGTATTAAATGTTTTGGATATTATAAATACTAATAATCTGAGCCATCATCTTTGATATGGTATTTTAAAGGAAGTCCAGAAAATGTGATGCAAGTTAAATGCTTAAGAACATCACCAATACAGTATACTAACACATATATATGGAATTTAGAAAGATGGCAATGATGACCCTGTATGCAGGACAGCAAAAAAGACACAGATGTGTATAGCGGACTTTTGGACTCAGTGGGAGAGGGAGAGGGTGAGATGATTTGGGAGAATGGCATTGAAACATGTATAATATCATGTAAGAATCGAATTGCCAGTCTATGTCTGATACAGGATATGGCACGCTTGGGGCTGGTACGCGGGGATGACCCAGAGAGATGCTGTGGGGAGGTGGGTGGGAGGGGGGTTCATGTTTGGGAACGCATATACACCCATGGTGGATTCATGTCAATGTATGGCAAAACCAATACAGAATTGTAAAGTAAAATAAAAAATAAATTTAAATAAATAAATAAATAAATAAATAATAAAAAATAAATACTGTACCTAGAAATACAATGGGGAAAAAAAAAGAACATATTAATAGTGATATATGATACATTTTTAAAAATTTATATGTGAAGAAAATATAGAGCAGTCACCAATATTAAGCTAGAATTTTAAAACCAGCCAAAAAGGCTATTGAATTCCTTGAGCTTTTCTTGGCCTAAAACAAATTATTTTCAAGCAAAATTGTATATGATTTACAGTAGTGCTGAAACATTCAAAATTCCTTTGTTGAAAAATTGGCTCATCATTGTTTCACAGCTACAGATTTTCCTGTTTATATTTCTGACAGGTCAAGAGATTCCATATTTTATTATTCTCTTTTTTGCTAAGCAAGAATGACTGGTTAAGGGTGCTAGAAAGAAATTGTTTCCCTTCTGGAATTTAATTAGTTTGACTTTAACTCAAAAAGAGATTCTGCTAGCTGTCAGCTCATATTTGGATCTCTAACTAATTAAAGCTCCTAGGAAGCCTATTAAAATTGTTCAAAAGCCAAACCCCCTTTTAAAAATCTCCAACATTGCCATTCAAGGAGTGATGGTGATATTATTGCTCACATATCTTGTTTATTACATTTGCGTTGAAAATGAGCTGGAATATGCAATCTATTTAATTCTGTCCTTTTTTTTTTCTTTTTATAAAATGCTTTGAAATGCATCAACATTTGACATGCAGCACTTTTATTAAGCTGGTAGATATCTTGATAAAATGGATGTAAGAACAATTTAAAGTCCCCTTTTCTGGTACAGTTGCCAAGATATTCCATTTTTGTATGTTTTGATTTTCAGAGCACTAGTTATTATACTTGTAAAAATCCTGTTAAATTAGAAAATGGAAATTATTTATCTTATTTTTCTTATTCAAACCACTATAAATTTAATTTGGTTCTGGTGAACTCAGAGACATGGCAGTATCTAGAGTATAATTTTTAAATTTGAGACTTGTTAAGGAAATAAAATGATTTACTGTCCATGATATTTGTGTATTTTTAGAGAATGAAGTTTGTCCTCTAATTGAATGTGACAGTCTCCATAGATTCACAATCCCCATAAATTCACACACACATACCTATGTTTTACTCCCCCCACCCCATTTTTACTAGTTCTACTCAGTGTTGTGGAATCTGCTTCCTACCTGGGGAATTGATTGTTAGTCTTGGTCTTTGTGCATGCACATGCTCAAAGATCAATGTACCAAAGCTATTAATTGACTTCTATGAGAAGTTTTTCTTTCTCCAATATTTTCTGCAGGATGATAGCTACGGCTTTTAGATACTGCAGCTCTCTTTCCCTTTGTTCGGGCCACATGGGCTGCACTGTGTCTGGAAAGCAAGTCAGCTCCAAATTCATAAACTAACACATTGAAGAAGGAGGTTGTTGGCAGGAAGAATTTATTTCTATTTAGAGTGACACCTGGAAACCAATGCTTAATGTTTTAGCAATAGAAATGCCAATATAATTTCTGGAAAAGACAATCAAACTGTCCCTGGGAATGTGGGCCAAAATTTTTACTTGTTTATAACTGCATGTAAATCAATGCTTTATTTCTAGGATAGTGACAAGTACAAGTGGCAGCTTCATAAACATTGGTTAATAAAGTGGCCTTGCGTCTATGGCATTACCAAATGAGTGTATCATATTTCATTTTAGAGTTGGTATGAAGTATAGGATAGACTTCTAATTTGAGTGCTAAATTTGGGAGTCAATGGTTATAAATTACACAGCAATATTTATATGTATATAATTTTTTGAGAAGAGAGAATCTTCTTTAGGTTCTCAGTAAAACCTTTATTATTTAGGACTTGTTATTTTTTTAGAGCACTATTTCTTTGCATTAAAAGCTCTCTTCTCAATTCCTTAACTGCATAGAGATAATATGTATTTTATTCACCAAATTAAAAAAATGGCAGAGGCTAGTGGTCATAGGGATGACTGGAACCAGAGACTTAATCTTTATCCTCTCCCTGCCATATCAACCTAACCTTTTATTCTGTGAGTTAGGTTGTACCAGAAGCTCTGAGTTTAACTCTTTAAAGACTTTCATCCAATAAAAGGAAAAAAAAATTTTTTCCACCTATATCCACTTAAAAAAAAAAAATCCCAGAGAAAGTTTCTATTAGCCCAGTCTCTAAAAGGTACATGTTGTGTGAGAATGTCTAGGGAGTTTGATACATGGAGACAAACACTGATCAGAAAAAGAAAAAATCATAAATGTTCTAAACATGGTCCAATACAAATTGATTGACTGTTTGAATGATGAACGTAAGAGAAGGAATTTATCATCCTAAAGGATTCAAATTGCTAAAATTAGCAAAGGTCAAACAAAGTTCAAAGCCTAAAAGAATATGTGCAAGACAAAGATATAGATATCTACCCAGAGTTGGCAACTCAGATCTGGAAATTGGATGGTAGTCATCAACATAAAAATTGTTTCCAGTAACATAAATAAGAGTGACATATAAAAGAACACACAGGCTGATAATAGGAGAACATAGAGCATAATAATGGAGAAAGAAATGGCAACCCACTCCAGTATTTTTGTCTGGATAATCCCATCAGCAGGGGAACCTGGTGGGCTATAGTCCATGGATTGCAAAAGAGTTGCATGACTGAGTGACTAAATAACAACAACACAGCATGTGAAGATTAGCAACAGAGAACATACATAGTTAAAGAGATGAGAGAATCAAGAAAGTGACTTTTGATCAACAAAAGTCAAGGATGAAGTGCATTTCTGGAAAGCAAAATCAAAAAGAGGGGCCAAATACTACCTCAAGAGCATTCTCTATACTTAAAGACTAAAACAAGCTTGTTTGATTTGTTTACTAGAGAGTTTTTAAAAAGGTTATTTTGTTAATGAATATGGGGGGATAATCCAGGATGGAGTGAATAAATATTTTTTAAGAGCAATATGTGTATATGGTGATGGTAAAGGATTTTTTTCCCTTTAAATTATAGAGCTATCAAGAAAGCCTGTGAGGAAATTTTAAAATATATTAGGACAGAAAAACTACTGAGTAGAAGAGAGAAGATTTCAGTCAAAAGTAAGGAACTAAATGTTCAGTTCAGTTCAGTTCAGTCACTCAGTCGTGTCCGACTCTTTGCAACCCCATGAATCGCAGCACGCCAGGCCTCCCTGTCCATCACCAACTCCTGAAGTTCACTCAGATTCACGTCCATCAAGTCAGTGATGCCATCCAGCCATCTCATCCTCTGTCGTCCCCTTCTCCTCCTGCCCCCAATCCCTTCCAGCATCAGAGTCTTTTCCAATGAGTCAACTCTTCGCATGAGGTGGCCAAAGTACTGGAGCTTCAGCTTTAGCATCATTCCTTCCAAAGAAATCCCAGGGCTGATCTCCTTCAGAATGGACTGGTTGGATCTCCTTGCAGTCCAAGGGACTCTCAAGAGTCTTCTCCAAAACCACAGTTCAAACGCATCAATTCTTTGGCTCTCAGCCTTCTTCACAGTCCAACTCTCACATCCATACATGACTACTGGAAAAACCATCGCCTTGACTAGATGGACCTTAGTCGGCAAAGTAATGTCTCTGCTTTTGAATATGCTGTCTAGCTTGGTCATAGCTTTTCCCAAGGAGTAAGCGTCTTTTAATTTCATGGCTGTAGTCAGCATCTGCAGTGATTTTGGAGCCCAAAAAAATAAAGTCTGACAGTGTTTCCACTGTTTCCCCATCTATTTCCCATGAAGTGATGGGACCAGATGCCATGATCTTCGTTTTCTGAATGTTGAGCTTTAGGCCAACTTTTTCACTCTCCTCTTTCACTTTCCTCAACAGGCTTTTTAGTTCCTCTTCACTTTCTGCCATAAGGGTGGTGTCATCTGCATATCTGAAGTTATTGATATTTCCCTTGGCAATCTTGATTCCAGCTTGTGTTTCTTCCAGTCCAGTGTTTCTCATGATGTACTCTGCATAGAAGTTAAATAAGCCGGGTGACAATATACAGCCTTGACATACTCCTTTTCCTATTTGGAACCAGTCTGTTGTTCCATGTCCAGTTCTAACTGCTGCTTCCTGACCTGCATACAGATTTCTCAAGAGGCAGGTCAGGTGGTCTGGTGTTCCCCTCTCTCTCAGAATTCTCCACAGTTTGTTGTGATCCACACAGTCAAGGCTTTGGCATAGTCAATAAAGCAGAAATAGATGTTTTTCTGGAACTCTCTTGCTTTTTCCATGATCCAGCAGATGTTGGCAATTTGATCTCTGGTTCCTCTGCCTTTTCTAAAACCAGCTTGAACATCAGGGAGTTCACGGTTCACATATTGCTGAAGCCTGGCTTGGAGAATTTTGAGCATTACTTTACTACATTACTGCTTTACTACAGATGAGTGCAGTTGTGCGGTAGTTTGAGCATTCTTTGGCATTGGCTTTCTTTGGGATTGGAATGAAAACTGACCTTTTCCAGTCAAGTACAGCAAATTCTAGAAGACAGGAAGAGTTCAATCAATAAAACAGATTAAAAACATTAGAATTGAAAAGCATGGATGCACTTTTCCTCAAAAATTTAAAAAGCACAGTATTTTAAGTTAATAACCAACAAATACTGAGAAAAGTGTGAAATCATAGTTTAGAAAAATAGTATCTCAAGCAGAATGAAATAAATGTACAAAAAGCTACATGGACTTCAAAGGCAGGGAGAAAAACAGACCAGTTATAAAAGAATCACAGAAGACATAATCTGGGGGATGTAGGAAACAAAACATTACATTAAAAGTGAATATTTAACAAACAAGATTAAGGAACAAAAGTTAAAAAAATTACAGATTAAAACTATAACAGCAACAACAAAATTATACTAAGGAAGAATATTAGTGGAAAGCTTAAGAAATAATACTAGAAAGGAAATAAGACTGTAACAAAAAACTAACAGTATTAAAACAGTTTATAGCAGTATTATTTGAATCCAGACTAAATTTTATATTATTTTTTAGAAAGGACTGAACAAGTTATTGTTCAATTTAATGAAATTTCCTTTATGTTCAGTTCAGTTCAGTTGCTCAGTCGTGTCTGACTCTTTGTGACCCCATGAATCACAGCATGCCAGGCCTCCCTGTCCATCACCATCTCCCGGAGTTCTCTCAAACTCATGTCCATCGAGTCGGTGATGCCATCCAACCATTTCATCCTCTGTCATCCCCTTCTCCTCCTGCCCTCAATCCCTCCCAGCATCAGGGTTTTTTCCAATGAGTCAACACTTCGCATGAGGTGGCCAAAGTATTGAAGTTTCAGCTTTAGCATCAGTCCTTCCAATGAACACCCAGGACTGATCTCCTTTAGAATAGACTGGTTGGATCTCCTTGTAGTCCAAGGGACTCTCAAGAGTCCTCTCCAACACCACAGTACAAAAGCATCAATTCTTTGGCACTCAGCCTTCTTCACAGTCCAACTCTCACATCCATACATGACCACTGGAAAAACCTTAGCCTTGACTAGATGGACCTTTGTTGGCAAAGTAATGTCTCTGCTTTTTAATATGCTATCTAGGTTGGTCATAACTTTTCTTCCAAGGAGTAAGTGTCTTTTAATTTCATGGCTGCAATCACCATCCACAGTGATTTTGGAGGGCCTCAAAATTAAATCAGCCACTGTTTCCACTGTTTCCCCATCTATTTGGTATGAAGTTGAGAGGGTAACAGGCAGGAAGGCCAGGGGTGTCTAAACGGAGGAAATAGCCTGCAAGTGTCAGACATTTTTATCTCTCTTAAGCTGCAGGAGGAAACTAGCAATAGTTTTTCCTTCTCTATACAAATTTAAAAGGAGGTTTCTCTTAAAATACTGTGTTGCCATAATGACACCTGGTTTCACCCGAGGTTCAGTCAGTTCAGTTCAGTCGCTCAGTCGTGTCCGATTCTGTGCAACCCCATGAATTGCAGCATGCCAGGCCTCCCTGTCCATCACCATCTCCCAGAGTTCACTCAGACTCACGTCCATCGAGTCCGTGATGCCATACAGCCTTGACGTACTCCTTTTCCTATTTGGAACCAGTCTGTTGTTCCATGTCCAGTTCTAACTGTTGCTTCCTGACCTGCATATAGGTTTCTCAAGAGGCAGGTCAGGTAGTCTGGTATTCCCATCTCTTTCAGAATTTTCCACAGTTTGCTGTGATCCACACAGTCAAAGACTTTGGCATAGTCAATAAAGCAGAAATAGATGTTTTTCTGGAACTCTCTTGCTTTTTCCAGGATCCAGCGGATGTTGGCAATTTGATCTCTGGTTCCTCTGCCTTTTCTAAAACCAGCTTGAACATCAGGGAGTTCACGGTTCACATATTGCTGAAGCCTGGCTTGGAGAATTTTGAGCATTACTTGACTAGCGTGTGAGATGAGTGCAACTGTGTGGTAGTTTGAGCATTCTTTGGCATTGCCTTTCTTTGGCATTGGAATGAAAACTGACATTTTCCAGTCCTGTGGCCACTGCTGAGTTTTCCAAATTTGCTAGCCTATTGAGTGCAGCACTTTCACAGCATCCTCTTTCACGATTTGAAATAGCTCTACTGGAATTCCATCACCTGCACTAGCTTTGTTCGTAGAGATGCTTTCTAAGGCCCACTTGACTTCACATTCCAGGATGTCTGGCTCTAGATGAGTGATCACTCCATCGTGATTATCCAGGTCGTGAAGATCCTTTTTGTACAGTTCTTCTGTGTATTCTTGCCATCTCTTCTTAATATCTTCTGCTTCTGTTAGGTCCATACCATTTCTGTCCTTTATCAAGCCCATGGCTAGATGTTGGCAAAAAGTGATGTCTCTCTTTTTAGTACACTGTCTAGGTTTGTCATAACTTTTCTTCCAAGGAGCAAGCATCTTTTAATTTCATGGCTTATAGTCACCACTTTCGAGCCCAAGAAAATAGTCTCTCACTGTTTCCACTGTTTCCCCACCTATTTGCCATGAAGTGTTGGGACTTGATGCCATGATCTTATTTTTTTGAATGTTGGGTTTTAAGCCAGGTTTTCACTCTCCTCTTTCACTTTCATCAAGAGGCTCTTTAGTTCCTCTTCACTTTCAGCCATAGGAGTGGTATCACCTGTATATCTGAGGTTATTGATATTTCTCCTGGCAATCTTAATTCCAGCTTGTGCTTCATCCAGCCTGGCATTCCACAGATATACTCTCCATGTAAGATAAGTAAGTAGGGTGACAGTATACAGCTTTAACATATTCCTTTCCCATTTTGGAACCAGTCTGTTGTTCCATGTCCAGTTCTAACTGTTGCTTCTTGAATGGCATACAGATTTCTCACGAGGCAGGTAAGGCGGTTTGGTATTCCCATCTCTTAGAGAATTTTCCGCAGTTTCTTGTGATCCACACAAAGGCTCTAGTATAGTCAGTGATGCAGAAATAGATATTTTTATGGAACTCTTTGTATTTTCTATGAGCCAGGTTTCTCTGCCTTTTCTAAAAACAGCTTGAACATCTGGAAGTTCTCGGTTCATGTGCTGTTGAAGCCTGGCTTGGAGAATTTTAAGCATTACTAGAGTGTGAAATGAGTGCAATTGTGCAGTAGTATGAACATTATTTGGCATTGTGTTTCTTTGGGGTTGGAATGGAAACTGACCTTTTCCAGTCCTGTGGCTAATGCTGAGTTTTCCAAATTTGTTGGTAGATTGAGTGTAGCACTTTAACAGCATCATCTTTTAGGATTTGAAATAGTTCAACTGAAATCCATAACCTCCACTAACTTTGTTTGTAGTGATGCTTCCTAAGGCCCATGTGAGTTTGCACTCCAGGATATATGGCCCTAGGTGAGTGATCACACCATTATGGTTATCTAGATCATTAAGATATATTTTTTATAGGTCTTCTGTGTATTCTTCCACCTATTCTTGATATCTTCTGCTTCTGTTAGGTCCATACCATTTCTGCCCTTTATTGGGCCCATCTTTGCACGCAGTGCCCTTGGTATCCCTAGTTTTCTTGAAGAGATATCTAGTGTTTCCCATCCTGTTATTTTCCTCTGTTTCTTTGCATTGATCACTGACAAAGGCTCTCTTATCTCCCCTTGCTATTCTTTGGAACTCTGCATTCAGATGGGTATATCTTTCCTTTTCTCCTTAGAGTTTACCTTCCCTTCTTTTCTGAGCTATTTGTAAGGCCTCGTCAGAACCATTTTGCCTTTTTGCATTTCTTTGTCTTGGGAATGATTTTGATCACCACCTCCTTACAGTGCTATGAACCTATCAATAGTTCTTCAGATTTGTTATCAGATCTAATCCCTTGAATCTGTTTGTCACTGCCACTGTATATTCATAAGTGATTTGATTTAGGTCATACCTGAATGACTGAGTGGTTTCTGTTACTTTCTTCAATTTAAGTCTGAATTTTGCAATGAGTTCATGATCTGAGCCACAGTCACCTCCTGGTCTTTTTGGTAACTGTATAGAGATTTTCCACCTTCAGCTGCAAAGAATATAATCAGTCTCATTTCACTATTGACCATCTGGTGATGTCCATGTGTAGAGTCATCTCTTGTGTTGTTGGAAGAGGGTGGCAGCTATGACCAGTGTGTTCTCTTGGCAACATCCTGTTAGCCTTTGTCCTGCTTCATTTTGTACTCCAAGGCCAGACTTACCTCTACTCTGGGTATCTCTTGACGCCCTACTTTTGCATCCCAGAACCCTATGATGAAAAGGATTTCTTTTGGTGTTTGTTCTAGATAGTCTTGCAGGTCTTCATAGAACCATTCAACTTCAGCTTCTTTGGCATTACTGGTTGGGGCATAGACTCGGAATACTATGATATAGAATAGTTTGCCTTGGAAATGAACAGAGATCATTCTGTTGTTTTTGAGATTGCACCCAAGTACTGCATTTCAGATTTTTTGTTGACTATGATGGCTACACTCCATTTCTTCTAAGGGATTCTTACCTACAGTAGCAGATATAATGGTCATCTGAATTAAATTTGCCCATTCTGATCCATTTTAGTTCACTGATTTTTAAAATGTCTGTGTTCACTCTTGCCATCTCCTGTTTGACCACTTCCAATTTAACTTGATAATGAACCTAACTTTCCAGGTTCCTATGCAATATTTTTTTTTTTTACAGCATTGGACTTTACTTCCACCACCAGACACATCTACAACTGGTGGTGTTTTTGCTCTGGCTCAGCCTCTTCATTGCTCTGGAGCCATTTCTCCACTCTTCTCCATATCATATTGGGCACCTACTGACCTGGGGAATTTATCTTTCATTGTCATGTCTTTTTGCCTTTTCATACTGTTCATGGGGTTTTCAAGGCAAGAATACTGAAGTGGTTTGCCATTCCCTTTTCAAGTGGACCACTTTTTGTCAGAACTGTCCACCATGACCCATCCATCTTGGGTGGCCCTACACAGTATGGCTCATAGTTTTATTGAGTTAGACAAGGCTGTAATCCATGTGATCAGTTTGGTTAGCTGTTTCTGATTGTGGTTTCATTCTGTCTTCCCTCTGATGTATGAGGATAAGAGGCTGTGGAAGCTTCCTGATGGGAGGGACTGAAGTGAAGTGAAGTGAAGTTGCTCAGTCGTGTCTGACTCTTTGCGACCCCATGGACTGTAGTCTACCAGGCTCCTCAGTCCACGGAATTTTCCAGGCAAGAGTACTGGAGTGGGTTGCCATTTCCTTCTCCGATGGGAGGGACTAGCTATAGGGCAAATGGGTCTTGCTCTGGTGGGTTGGGGCTATGCTTAATAAATCTTTAATCCAATTTTCTTCTGATAAGTGGGGCTGTGTTACCTCCCTGTGGTATGGCCTGAGGCCACCTCCTTCAAAAGGACTCATGCCAGGTCTCTGCAGCTCCCAGGACTATTGTTTTCAGTGCCCCTGCCCAGTAGCAGGCCACTGTAGACACACACCTCCACCAGAGACTCCTGGACAGTCACAGGCAAGTCTGGCTCAGTCTCTTGTGAGATCACTGTTCCTTTCTCCTGGATCCTGGTACACACAAGGTTTTGTTGTGCCCTCCAAGAGTCTGCAGAGAAGGCAATGGCAACCTACTCCAGTACTCTTGCCTGGAAAATCCCAGGGATGGGGGAGCCTGGTGGGCTGCAGTCCATGGGGTCACGAAGAGTCAGACACGACTGAGCGACTCACTTTCAGTTTTCACTTTCATGCATTGGAGAAGGAAATGGCAACCCACTCCAGTCTTCTTGCCTAGAGAATCCCAGGGACAGGGGAGCCTGGTGAGCTGCCATCTGTGGGGTCGCACAGAGTCAGACACGACTGAAGCGACTTAACAGCAGCAGCCAAGAGTCTGTTTCCTCACTCCAGAGGGTCTGTAATCAAATTTCCTGGGCATTCTCAGTCCCTTTGCATATCCCAAGGTTGGGAAATCTGTTGTGGGCCCTAGAACTTTGGCAACAGTGCAAGAATTTCTTTGGTATAATTGTTCTCCAGTTTGTGGGTTTTCTGCTCAGTGGATCTATGGCTGGGCTAATGGTAACCTCCTCTAGGAGGGCTTATGCCACATGCCACACCTCCCAGGTCTGCTGTAGTCAGAGCCCCGTCCCTGTGGCAGGCCACTGCTGACCTGTGTCTTCTCAGGAGACACTCAAACACTCAAAGGCAAGTCTGGCTCAGTGTCTGGTGGGGGTCACTTTTCCTTTCCCTGGGCCCTGGTGCACACAAGGTTTTGTTTGCACTCTCTGAGAATCTCCGGTGGGTATGAGGTTTGATTCTAAAGGTGATTTTGCTGCGCCTACTGTCTTGTTGGGTCTTCTCTTTGCCCTTGGATGTGGGCTATTTTTTTTTTTGGTGGGATCCAACATTCTCCTTTTGATGGTTGTACCGGAGCTAGTTGTGATTTTGGTGTTCTCACAGGAATAGGTGAGCGCACATCCTTCTACTCTGCCATCATACATAACGACTTTCTGAATTACTTTACTCTGCATAATAGGTTCAAGGTTTATCCACCTCATTGGCACTGACTCAAATGCATTGCTTTTTATGACTGAGTAATATTCCATTGTATGTTAGTTCTGTAAATTTTTAATTCCTGAATTTTTAAATTTTTAAATTAGACCTGTAAACAATTAAAATGGGTCAGTGGTAAAGAATAAGCCTGCTTATGCAAGCGATACAGTTTGGATTCTTGTGTCAGGAAGATCCCCTGGAGAAGGAAATGGCAACCCACTCTAGTATTCTTGCCTGTGAAATCTCATGGAGAGAGTAAACTGGTGGGTTACAATCCATAGGGTTGTAAAGAGTTGGACTCAATTTAACAACTAAACAACAGAATATTTTAGTTTTCTTAATGATTGGATATACTTTTCATTATTAATTATCATTACCTTTGGGGATATTCCTCCTTTTGAAATTTCCTTTTTTTGAAATTAAGAGTAATACTAGTTTTTTATGCATATTTTCTGCACATTATATTGTTTTTCACATTTAACTTTCAACTCACTAGTGTCTTTACCGTTAAAGCAATTTCTTTAGTCAGCATTTTATAAGGTTATGCAATGTTATGGAGCCTGACAATCTGTCTTTTAACTGGAGTATGGAGTACTTAATGCAGTTACACTTAATGTGAGTATTGAGATTACTGGATTTAGATTGTTATTTTACCCTTTGCTTTCTGTTTTTTCTGGTTTTGTTCCTTTTCCCCTATTTTCCTGTCTTAAATTAATTAAGCATTCTAAAAAATATTCAATTTAATCCTGTGTTTTCATCTTTTTAGCCAGTGTTAGTTTCAAGTGGTTAAACTAGAGATTTACATGTGCTTTGAATGTGCATCATTAACTTATAATAGTCTACCTTAAATTGATATTATAATTTTACAAAAATTCTAATATCTTTATCAGAGTCATTTTCCATTTATCCTCACTTTGTGCTCCTATTTTAATGCATTTTACTTCTCCATAATTTACAAACCTCACAATATATTGGTATTTTTCCTTAACCAGTCAAGAAATTAACTCTTTCAAAATATAACAATTAAAGGCGTATTATATTTGAATACATAGTTACAATTCTATAACTATACATGTCTTTCTGGATATCTGGGGTTTTTCTTCAAACTTAAGAACTTCCTTTAGTGTCTCCCATAGTAAAAGCTCATGGAGATAAATTCTCTCAGTTTTTTATTGTCTGAAAATATATTTAATTTATCTCTCCTTTTTTGTGGCTCTCCTAATATTACAATATAATTTATATACTTTTCTGAATGTTTTGACAAACATATATAGTTGTATAACAAGGGCCATAATGAAAATGTAGACCAATTCTTCAGTTCAGTTCTGTTCAGGTCAGTTGCTCAGTCGTGTCTGACTCTTTGCGACCCCATGAATTGCAGCACACCAGGCCTCCTTGTCCATCACCAACTCCCGGAGTTTACCCAAACTCATGTGTGTCGAGTCAGTGATGCCCTCCAGCCATCTCATCCTCTGTCGTCCCCTTCTCCTCCTGTCCCCAGTCCCTCCCAGCATCAGGGTCTTCCTCAAATTTTCCTAGTGCCTATTTAGAGTCAAGCATCCCTCAGTCCCAGCCCCAGGCAATTCAGAGTCTGTTTTTTTTGTCCCTATATATTTGCCTTTTCCAAAAATTCATGTAAATGGACTCATGCAGTATGTGGACTTTTGAGTCTAGCTTCTATACTTTAGTAGTACTATATATTTGTTACTCAGCCAAATTGTCCCTTGTATCAAGAGTTTGTATTTTATTATTTGGTGAGTAGTAGTCTATTTTATGGATAATACTTTTCTTATCAATCTATAAGAGATCAATTGTGAATAATATGATATAAATGCTATCATGCATGTCCTTATATGAATATAATTTGTCATTTTGCTTGGATAAGTGAATTAGATTTCTGAGTCTTATGATAAATATGTTTTATTTTATTACATTCTGTCGCTTCAGTCATGTCCAGCTTTTTGTGATCCCCGAGGACTATAGCCCATCAGGCTCCTCTGTCCATGGGATTCTCCAGGCAAGAACCCTGGAGTGGGTTGCTATTTCCTTCTCAAGGGGATCTTCCCAACCCAGATGTGGGATTGAAACCACATCTCCTGTATTGGTGGGCAGATTCTTTACTTAATGAGGCACTATCAAGTGTTTTCCAAATTAAATGAAGTATTTCACATTCCCACCAAAAATGTTCCAGAGCACAATGCTGTCCGACACCCACGACAGCATCCTCACCAGGAGTTGGTATTGTCGTATTTTTAAAAAATTGAATTTTAATCTCTCTAGTTGGTATGCTGTAATATTAATATTTAATGGTTTTAAGTTTTTCTAAAATCAAATAATATTTAGAATTTCTTCAAGTGTTATTTGCCAAAAGTATATCATCTTTGTTGCTTTATCTATCCAAACATTTTGCCAAATTTAAGCTGAGATATTTATATTCCAATTACTGAGTTAGAGATTTATTGATATACCATAGATACAATCATTTTAGGAGATGTATCATTACTAAATATTTTGTACATATGTGAGACTGGTGGTTTCATTCTGTAAAGAGTCTTTTAAATAGCAAATGCTTTTATATTCAGAGTCTAATTTATCTTTTTCTTGATTTCTTTATTTGGGTTGTATTTTTGAAGTTGTGTCTGCTGAATCTTTGCCTAATCTATGATCAAAATTTTTTCTACTTCCAGGACTTATAAAGACAAGTTTTACTTCTAGATCTAGGATCAACATATACTTTAATTTTTTCTTCCAAATGAATCAATAAAAAATATTTATATATTCCACAGGATGTTTACATAAGAATTTTTAGCAGTGTTTTTATAATATCAAAAATGTGAAACAATTAAAATAACCTATTTTAATAAGCAATTAAAATAAGTAACAAGGATGAATTTCCCAAGCATATTTTGGAAAAATTATCTGAAAGGGAACACATATAATATGTAACCAATGACTATAGAGATTTTGTTGTTATTCAGTTGCTTAGTTGTGTCAGACTCCTTGTAACTCTAAGGATTTCAGCTTGCTAGGCTTCACTGCCCTTCACTATCTTCCAGAGTTTGCTGCAACTCACATTCACTGAGTCAATGATACCTTTCAGCCATCTCATTCCTGTCACCTCCTGGTCCTCAATCCCTCAATCTTTCCCAGATCAGGGCCTGTTACAATTAATCAGCTTTTTACATCAGGTGGCCAAAGTATTGGAGCTTCAGCATCAGTCCTTCCAAAGAATATTCAGGACTGATTTCCCTTGCAATAGATTGGTTTGATCTCCTTGCTGTCCAAGAGACTCTCAACAGTCTTCTTCAACACCACAGTTCAAAAGCATCAATTCTTTGGCCTGCAGCCTTCTTTATAGTCCAACTCTCACATCCATACATGACTACTGGAAAAACCATAGCTTTGACTATACGGACTTTCATCAGGAAAGTGGTGTCTCTGCTTTTTATTATGCTGTCTAGGTTTGTCACAGCTTTTCTTCCAAGGATCAAGCGTCTTTTAATTTACTGCACTCACCATCTGCAGTGATTTTGGGGCCCAAGAAAATAAAGTTTGTCACTGTTTCCATTGTTTCCCGTTCTATTTGCCATTAAGTGATGGGACCAGATGCCATAATCTTAGTTTTATGAATATTGAGTTTTAAGCCAGTGTTTTCACTCTCCTTTTTCACCTTTATCAAGAGGCTCTTTAGTTTCTCTGGTATTCTCATCTCTTTAAGAATTTTCTACAATTTGTTGTGATCCACACAAAGAGATTTAAAATATTCCAAACATATTTATATATCAATAAAAGTACAGACAAGTGAATCAGGAGTATAAACTGTTAATTAAGGGTACTATTTTATTCTGAAGATAAGAGAGTAGCATAAAATAGGAAATGTGTACACAAATTTTACAACTGTATTGGAAATGTTTGTTGCCTAAGATATTTCGTGGCTACATAGAGACTCATTATACTGCTTTATAAAATTTTAAGTGATACAAGTTTTTTCTTTCAAGTGATTTTAAATTTATTATAAGTGAAATAAGGTATTAAAAGGAAATTAATCATATACATATACATTTAAACAATTATAAAGTTAGCTTTCATCAGTATCTTTTTTTTAATGAAGTACAATATTCTAGGGAAAAAAAGTTTATAAATTAAAGTAAAAATAAAGCAAACTTATAAAAGGTGTTAATAATTTCTTGCATTTTGTCATCCAAGGAACCTAAACCTAAATATCTATAAAGCATATTGCAATTAATTTGGATGAAAATTCAATGTTTCTGTTAATTGGTATCTTATATGTTCAGTTCAGTTCAGTCACTCAGTCGTGTCTGACTCTGTGACCCCATGCACACCAGGCCTCCCTGTCCATCACCAACTCCCGGGGTTCACCCAAACATGTGCATTGAGTCGGTGATGCCATCCAGCCATCTCATCTTCTGTTGTCCCCTTCTTCTCCTGCCCCCAATCCCTTCCAGCATCAGGGTCTTTTCCAATGAGTCAACTATTTGCATGAGGTGGCCGAAGTACTGGAGTTTCAACTTTAGCATCAGTCCTTCCAATGAACACTCAGGACTGGCCTCCTTTAGGATAGACTGGTTGGGTCTCCTTGCAGTCCAAGGGACTCGCAAGAGTCTTGTCCAGCACCATAGTTCAAAATCATCAATTCTTCGGTGCTCAGCTTTCTTCACAGTCCAACTCTCACATCCATACATGACTACTGGAAAAACCATAGCCTTGACTAGATGGACCTTTTTTTGGCAAAGTAATATCTCTGCTTTTGAATATGCTATCTAGGTTGGTCATAACTTTCCTTCCAAGAAGTGAAAGTCTTTTAATTTCATGGCTGCAGTCACCATCTGCAGTGATTTTTTGGAGCCCCCCAAAATAAAGTCTGACACTGTTTCCACTGTTTCCCCATCTATTTCCCATGAAGTGATGGGACCAGATGCCATGATCTTTCTTTTCTGAATGTTGAGCTTTAAGCCAACTTTTTCACTCTCCTCTTTCACTTTCATCAAGAGGCTTTTTAGTTCCTCTTCGCTTTCTGCCATAAGGATGGTGTCATCTGCATATCTGAGGTTATTGATATTTCTCCCTGGAATCTTGATTCCAGCTTGTGCTTCTTCCAGCCCAGCATTTCTCATGATGTACTCTGCATATAGGATAAATAAGCAGGGTGATAATATACAGCCTTGACATACTCCTTTTCCTATTTGGAACCAGTCTGTTGTTCCATGTCCAGTTCTACCTGTTCCTTCTTGACCTGCATATAGGTTTCTCAAGAGGTGCAACTAGTAACTAAAGGTTTTTAGTAATTAAAGAAAATATATATTGTCTTAAATTCTCTTGACACTTTATTAATGTTTGATATTCAGTTCAGTTCAGTCACTCAGTCATGTCTAACTCTTTGCGACAAAATGAACTGCAGCATGCCAGGCTTCCATTTCCATCATCAGCTCCCAGAATTGCTCAATCTCATGTCCATGGAGATGGCGATGCCATCCAACCATCTCATCCTCTGTCATCTCTTTCTCCTTCTGCCTTCGGTCTTTCTTGGCATCAGGAAGTTTTTCCAATGAGTCAGCTCTTCGCATCATGTGGCCAAAGTATTGGAGCTTCAGCTTCAACATCAGTCCTTCCAATGGTTATTCAGGGTTGATTTCCTTTAGGATTAAGAAGTTGGATCTCCTTGCAGTCCAAGGGACCCTCAAGAGTATCCAACATCACAGTTCAAAAGCTTCAATTCTTCATTGCATCAACTTCCTTTACTGTCCAGCTCTCACATCCATACATGACTACTAGAAAAACCATAGTTTTGACTAGACAGACTTTTGTTGGCAAAGTAATGTCTCTGCTTTTTAACATGTTATTTAGCTTGGTCATAGCTTTTCGCCCAAGGAGTAAGCGTCTTTTAATTTCATGGCTGCAGTTGCCATTTGCAGTCATTTTGGAGCCCAAGAAAATAAAACTCTGCCACTGTTTCCATTGTTTCCCCATCTATTTGCCATGAAGTATGGGACAGGATGCCATGATCTTCATTTAGAATGTTGAGTTTTAAGCCAGTTTTTTCAAGCTCCTCTTTTACTTTCATCAAGAGCTCTTTAGTTCATCTTTGCTTTCTGCCATAAGGCTGGTATCATCTGCATATCTGATGTAATTGATGTTTCTCCAGACAATCTTGATTATAGCTTGTGCTTCATCCAGTGTGACATTTTGCATGTTGTACTCTGCATATAAGTTAAATAAACAGGCTGACAATATATAGACTTGATGTACTCCTTTCCCAATTTGAAATCAGTCCATTGTTCCATATCCAGTTCTAACTGTTGCTTTTTTGACCTGCACACAGATATTTTAGGAGGCATACACATTTTAAAAAGGTCATCTAGTATTCCCATCTCTTGAAGAATTTTCCACAGTTTGTTGTAATACACAGAGTAAAAGGCTTGGCATAGTCAGTAAAGCAGAAGTAGATGTTTTTCTGGAACTCTCTTGATTTTCCTATGATCCAACAGATGTTGGCAATTTGATTTCTGATTCCTCTGCCTTTTCTAAATTCAGCTTGAACATCTGGGTGTTCTTTGTTCATGTACTGAGGCTGGCTTGGAGAATTTTGAGGATTACTTTGCTAGTATGTGAGATGGGTGCAATTGTGTGGTAATCTGAACATTCTTTGGCATTGCCTTTCTTTGAGATTGGAATTAAAACTGAATTTTCCAGTCCTGTGGCCACTGCTGAGGTTTTCCAGATTTGCAGGCATATTGAGTTCAGCTCTTTAACAGCACCATCTTTTAAGATTTGAAATGGCTCAACTGGAATTCTATCACCTCCACTAGCTTTGTTTGTAGTGATGCTTCCAAAGGCCCACTTGACTTCACACTCCAGGATGTTGGCCCTAGATGAGTGATCACACCATCGTGGTTATCTGGGTCATCAAGATATTTTTCTGTATAGTGCTCTGTATTCTTGCCATCTCTTCTTAATATCTTCTGCCTCCCTTAGGTTCATACTGTTTCTGTCCTTTCTTTGCATGAAAATTTCCCTTGCTATCTCTAATTTTCTTGAAAATATTTCTAGTCTTTCCCATTCTATTGTTTTCTGGTTTCTTTGCATTGATCACTGACAAGACTTTCTTATCTCTCCTTGCTATTCTTTGGAACTCTGCATTTAGATGGGTATATCTTTCCGTTTCTCCTTTGCCTTTAACTAATTTTCTTAGCTATTTTTATGTCCTCCTCAGAAAACCATTTTGCCTTTATATTTCTTGGGGATTGTCTTGATCACCACCTCCTGCACAATGTCACAAACCTGCATCATAGTTCTTCGGACACTCTATCAAATCTAATCTCTTGAATCTATTTGTCGTTTCCACTGGATAATTGTAAGGGATTTGATTTAGGTCATACCTGAATGTTTTGGTTTCCCTTACTTTCTTCAGTTTAAGTCTGAATTTTGCAATAAGGATTTCATGATCTGAATCACTGTCAGATCTGGTCTTGTTTTTGCTGACTGTATAGAGCTTCTCCATCTTCGGCTGCAAAGAAAAATCAGTGGGAGAGGGAGAGGATGAGATGATTTGGGAGAATGGCATTGAAACATGTATAATATCATGTAAGAATCGAATTGCCAGTCTATGTCCGATGCAGGATATGGCACACTTGGGGCTGGTACGCAGGGATGACCCAGAGAGATGTTGTGGGGAGGGGAGTGGGAGGGGGGTTCATGTTTGGGAACGCATGTACACCCGTGGTGGATTCATGTCAATGTATGGCAAAACCAATACAGAATTGTAAAGTAAAATAAAAAATGAATTAAAAAAAAAGAAAAATCAGTTTAATTTCAGTATTGACTATCTAGTGACATCCATATGTAGAGCTGTCTCTTGTGTTGTTTTAAGAAGATGGCTGCCATGACAAGTGTGTTCCCTTGGCAACACTCTGTTAGCCTTTGTCCTACTTCATTTTGTACTCCAAGGCCAAATTTGCCTGTTACTCCACATATTTCTTGACATTCTACTGTCTCATTCTAGTCCCCTATGATACAAAGGACATATTTTTTGGTATTAGTTCTAGAAAGTCTTGTAGGTCCTCATAGTACCATTCAACTTCAGCTTCTTCAGCATTACTGGTTGGGACATAGACTTGGATTACTGTGATATGAATGGTTTGCATTGGAAATGAACAGAGATCATTCTGTTGTTTTTGAGACTGTATGCAAGTACTGCATTTCAGATTCTTTTGTTGACTTGAGGGCTACTCCATTTCTTCTAAGGGATTCTTGCCCACAGTAGTAGATATAGTGGTCATCTGGATTAAATTCGCCTATTCTGGTCCATTTTAGTTCACTGATTCCTAAAATGTCAATGTGTACTTGTTCACTCTTGCCATCTCCTGTTTGACCACTTCCAATTTGCCTTGATTCATGGACCTAACATTCCAGGTTCCTATGCAATACTGCTTTTTATAGCATTGGACTTCACTTCCATCACCAGTCATATTCACAACTGGGTGTTGTTTTCATTTTGGTTCTGCCCCTTCATTCTTTCTTGAGTTATATCTCCACTCTTCTCCAGTAGCATATTGGGCACCTACTGACCTGGGAAGTTTATCTTTCATTGTCATATCTTTTTGCCTTTTCATACTGTTCATGGGGTTTTCAAGGCAAGAATACTGAAGTGGTTTGCCATTCCCTTCTCCAATGGACCACTTTTTGTCAGAACTGTTGACCATGACCTGCCCATCTTGGGTGGCCCTACACAGTATGGCTCATAGTTTCATTGAGTTAGACAAGGCTGTGATCCATGTGATCAGTTTGGTTAGTTGTCTCTGATTGTGGTTTTTATTCTGTCTGCCCTCTGTTGTATGAGGATAAGAGGCTTGTGGAAGCTTTTGTTGTAAAATTAAATTTAAAATTATGAGCATTTTTTATTATGAGTGAGAATGACATTAATTTAATAGCACTATATTCTGAGTTTTATTTTCAGTGGGACATAAATGACTTCAGGTGGTTTATTGATAATTGTAATCTAAATGTGCTTTGGTTACTGAAGACATTTAATCCTGCAAGTATTTATAAGAAATTAATGAACAGATATTTTAATTTACTGGAAAGAGTCAGCAAGTGAGAGATTTGTCACAAACCAGCCAGTGAAAAACCATTGACATTTTGTTCACTATAGCCCTCCCATTTTACCTTCCCCCTCTATAAAAGAGTTTTCTTTATTTCTGCTGGACACTTGCACTTGTCTTACCAGAGTTAATGATCCTCCTAATTGGAATACTTTGTGGATTGTGAAAAAACACATTTTTCTTTTTTGCTGAAGAAATAACTGCCAGTCATTTGTTTTAAACATGCTGTGCTTAGTCACTCAGTCATGTCTGACTGTAACCCCATGCTCTGCAGCCATGCCAGGCTTCTTTGTCCATGGGGACTCTCCAGGCAAAGATACTGGAGTGGGTTCCCATCGCCTCCTCCAGAGGATCTTCCCAACCCAGGGATCAAACTCTGGTCTCCTGAATTGCAGGTGGATTCTTTCCCATCTGAGTCACCAGGAAAATCCTTTAAACATGGTAAAACATTTAAATTATCAACAAAAGTCATCTTTTCAGTGGCCAAATTAGTGATACAACTTCATGCAAACATAATAGTCCTTCAATTAGATATCCTAAATTGAGAGCAGGCTGGCTAGAGGGAGTTAAAAATAGATAAGCTAATGACAGCTCTACCTTGATTGCACCGACTTTGTTTTATCGATTAATGATAGCAACTAGGATAATTGAATCATCACAGAGTAATGATCATCTGAGTCTATCACTGTTGTAGTTTCTCAGAACTGTAAGGTTTTCCTACACCTATAAGTAAATACTTTTATGTGTAGCAACAAATACAGGTTTTAAAATAAGTATCAAAATGAGAGTAATTTAATTTTTAGACTTGATATTTGAGATGTAGACAAACATCTTTTTAAACCATTTTAAAAATTGAATTATTGGTAATTTCAGTTCAGTTCAGTTAGTCACATCCGACTCTTTGAAACCCCATGGACTGCAGCACGTCAGGCCTCCCTGTCCAACACCAACTCCCAGAGTTTACTCAAACTCATGTCCATTGAGTCAATGATGCCATCCCAGCATCTCATCTTCTGTTGTCCCCTTCTCCTCCTGCCTTTGATCTTTCCCAGCATCAGGGTCTTTTCCAGTGAGTCAGTTCTTCGCATCAGGTGGCCAAAGTATTGGAGTTTCAGCTTCAGCATCAGTCCTTCCAATGAATACTCAGGAGTGGTTTCCTTTAGGATGGACTGGTTGGATCTCCTTGCTGTCCAAGGGACTCTCAAGAATCTTCTCCAACACACAGTTCAAAAGCATCAATTCTTTGGCTCTCATCTTTCTTTACAGTCCAACTCTCATATCCATACATGACTTCTGGAAAAATCATAGCTTTGACTAGATGGAACTTTGCTGATAATTTACCTTGTGTTAATATATATATCTAAGTGATTGGTGTTCTTTTCCATTATAGGTTGTTATAAAATATTGAATATAGCTTCCTATGCTATTCAGTAGGTCCTTGTTTATTTTATATATAGTAGTAGTATGTATGGAAAAGGAAATGGCAACCCACTCCAGTATTCTTGCCTGGAGAATCCCAGGGTCAAAGGAGCCTGGTGGGCTGCCATCTATGGGGTCACACAGAGTCGGACACAACTGAAGTGACTTAGCAGCAGCAGAAGTATGTATATGCTAATCCCAGGCTTCCCAGGTAGATCAGTGGTAAAGAATCTGCCTGCAATGCAGGAGACACAGGTTTGATTCCTGAGTCAGAAGATCCCCTTGAGAAGGAAAGGACAACCCACTCCAGTATTCTTTCCTGGGAAATCCAATGGACAGAGGAGCCTGGTGGGCTGCAGTCCATGGGGTCATAGAGTCAGACAGGAGGTAGCAACTGAGCAAGTATATTCGCATATGCTAATCCCCAATCCTAATACATCTCCCCCACCACTTACTGTCACTTTGGTAACCAGAAGTTTGTCTTAAATGTCTGTGAGTCTAGTTTTGTTTTGTAAATAGGTTCATTTGTATAATTTTTAAAATATATTTAATTTATAAGTGATATCACAATATTTGTCTCTCACTCTCTGATATACTTCACTTAATAGGATAATCTCTAAATCCATCCATGTTCCTGCAAATGACATCATTTCATTATTTTATGGCTGAGTAATATTCTATTCTGTGTGTGTGTGTGTGTGTGTGTGTGTGTGTGTGTATGTATTTTCTTTATCTATTCACAAGTTGATGGACATTTAGGCTGCTTCATGTCTTAACTATTGAAATAATGCTGCAATGAATATGGGGGTGCATGTAATTTATTTTATTTTTTATTTTTTTTAATTTTTTAACTTTACTGTTTTGGTTTTGCCATACATTGACATGAATCCACCACGGGTGTACATGAGTTCCCAACCCTGAAACCCCCTCCCACACCCTCCCCATATCATCTCTCTGGGTCATCCCAGTGCACCAGCCCCAAGCATCCTGTATCCTGTATCTAACCTAGACTGGCGATTCATTTCCTACATGATAGTATACATGTTTCAATGCCATTCTCCCAAATCATCCCACCTTCTCCCTCTCCCACAGAGTCCAAAAGTCTGTTCTTTACATCTGTGTCTCTTTTGCTTTCTCACATACAGGGTTATCATTACCATCTTTCTAAATTCCATATATATGTGTTACTATACTGTATTGGTGTTTTTCTTTCTGGATTACTTCACTCTGTATAATCGGCTCCAGTTTCATCCACCTCATTAGAACTGATTCAAATGTGTTCTTTTTAATGGCTGAGTAATACTCTATTGTGTATATGTACCACAGCTTTCTTATCCATTCATCTGCTGATGGACATCTACGTTGTTTCCATGTCCTGGCTATTATAAACAGTGCTGCAATGAACATTGGGGTACACGTGTCTCTTTCCATTCTGGTTTCTTCAATGTGTATGCCCAGCAGTGGGATTGCTGGGTCATAAGGCAGTTCTATTTGCAATTTTTTAAGGAATCTCCACACTGTTCTCCATAGTGGCTGTTCTAGTTTGCATTCCCACCAACACTGTAAGAGGGTTCCCTTTTCTCTGCACCCTCTCCAGCATTTATTGCTTGTAGACTTTTGGATCACAGCCATTCTGACTGGTGTGAAGTGGTACCTCATTATGGTTTTGACTTGCATTTCTCTGATAATGAGTGATGTTGAGCATCTTTTCATGTGTTTGTTAGCCATCCATATGTCTTCTTTGGAGAAATATCCATTTAGTTCTTTGGCCCATTTTTTGATTGGGTCATTTATTTTTCTGGAATTGAACTGCATGTATTTTAAAAGTTTATTTTTAATTGGAGGATAATTGCTTTTCAATTTTGTATTGGTTTCTGCCATGCAACTATATGAATCAGCCATAAGTATGCATATATCCCCTCCCTCTTGAGCCCCCCTCCCACCTACCCCCATCCCACACCTCTAGGTAATCAAAGAGCACTGGGCTGATCTCCATGTGCTGCACAGCAACCTCCCACTAGCTATCTATTTTACAAATGGTAGTGTATGTATATCAGTGCAATGCTCTCAATTCATCCCACCTCTCCTTCCCCTGCTGTGTCCAGAAGTCCTTTCTCTATGTCTGCGTTTATATTCCTGCCGCAAGTAGGTTTATCACTGTTATTTTTCTAGATTCTATATAAATATATGCAATAGTATATTCTATTTGCTTTTCTCTTTCTAATTAACTTCAATCTATATAACAGGCTCTAGGTTAACCCGCCTCATTTTAACTGACTCAAATTTGTTCCTTTTTATGTCTGAATAATATTTCACTGTGTATATATATATATGTGTGTGTGTGTGTGTGTGTGTGCGCTTGCGCATGTGTGTATATATATACCACAACATATTTATCCATTCATCTTTTGATGGACATCTAAGTTGCTTCCCAGCCCTGGCTAATGTAAATAGTGCTGCAGTGAACATTGGGGTACATGTGTCTTTTGAATTATGGTTGTCTCAGATTGTATGGAGAAGGCAATGGCACCCCACTCCAGTACTCTTGCCTGGAAAATCCCATGGATGGAGGAGCCTGGTGGGTTGCAGTCCATGGGGTTGCGACTGAACAACTTCACTTTCATTTTTCACTTTCATGCATTGGAGAAGGAAATGGCAACCCACTCCAGTGTTCTTGCCTGGAGAGTCCCAGGGATGGTGGAGCCTGATGGGCTGCCATCTATGGGGTCGCAGAGTCGGACACGACTGAAGTGACTTAGTAGCAGCAGCAGCAGCAGCAGCTTGTATGCCCAGTAGGCTTTTGTACAGCAAAGGAAACTATAAACAAGATTAAAAGCAGGGCTAAAATGGAAAAAAATAATTGTAAATAAAGAAACTGACAAAGAATTAAACTCAAAAATATACAAGTAACTCATGCAGCTAAATATCAGAAAAAGAAACAACCCAGTCAAAAAATGGGCAGAAGACCTAAACAGACATTTTCTCCAAAGAAGACATACAAATGACCAATAAATACATGAAAATATGCTTAGTATTACTCATTACTAAAGAAATGAAAATCAAAACTACAATGACAAATGCAAATCAAAGCTACCATGATGTATCACCCTACACCAGTCAGAATGGTGTTGTTCGGTTGCTCTGTTGTGTTGCTCTTTACATCCCTGTGAACTGCAGCATGCCAGGTTTCCCTGTCCTTCACTATCTCCCGGAATTTGCTCAAAGTCATATGCATTGAGTCAGTGATGCAATCTAACCATCTCATCCTCTGCTGTCCCCTTCTCCTCTTGCTCTCAGTCTTTCCTGGCATCAGGGTCTTTTCTAGTGAGTAGGCTCTTCATATCAGGTGGCCAGAGTATTGGAGCTTCAGGTTCAGCATTATTCCTCCCAATGAATATTAGGGTTGATTTCCTTTAGGATTGAGTGGTCAGAATGGCATCATCAAAATATCTACAAACAATAAATGCTGGAGAGGATGTAGAGAAAAGGGGCCCCTCTTGCACAGTTGGTGGGAATATAAATCGATACAGTGACTATGGATAACAGTATAGAGATTCCTTAAAAAAAAGGGGGGGGGATAAAAGTACCATACGCCCCTACATGTATCTTTTTGAATTATGGTTGTCTCTGGAGCTGGATCTTCTCAGTGGTAAAGAATCCACCTGACAGTCTAGGTGATGTAGGAGACTTGGGTTTGATCCCTAGGTTTGAGAAGAACCCTTGCAGGTTTCTTAGAGCAGTCAACTTGTCAGATTAAAAATAATTTATATATTAAAAAAAAAACTTACTTGAAAACCCTGCATGTATAGATTGAAATGTTAACTACTAGTGTGATAATATGATTTTCTTCAGAAAACTACAGGAAAGTAGAACAATGCAGATAGATATCAGTTATGAGCAAATTTAAATTTAGTCACTATTTACTTCCTTAGGTCTCCCTCTCAATTTAGTTATAGATCAGTTAATGTGTCATATAAGGCTGCCAACAATTAGAAAAATGTTACTGAGAAAAATTCCCATGTTATGATCATTTTAAGATATATTTATCTTTATTCCTTTGAAGATTTTCACTTATTTTTATTATTTTTGTGATAAGAATAATCTAGAAAATTTTACTTGTTATAATTAAGTTAATTAGCCTCACATATTTGGTATGCCATTATTATTGCAGGTTTTTTGAGTAACAATTTCTATATCATACGGTTCACCCACTTAATGTGTATAATGGTTTTAAATGTATTAACATATTCAGTGAATACTGTATATTCAATATATTTTTTCAATAATATTTAATTAGATAAATCAAAGAAATCAGTTTTAGCTATTTTACATATTTCAAAATATTATGATCACTTATAGGAACATGAAAGAAAAATCTTAAGCTTTGAACAGTACTCTTTAGCAAATTCAATTTTCTGTTAACAAGTAACAGGATTGATAGAGGGTCAAGTGTTTGGGTCTTATGAATATATAGTTGGCAACATGAAAATTAAGTGGAGATGATTATGATTCAGAATACACATGCATCTGAAAATACTTTTAAGCACACACACAAATTCTAAAGGAAATTTTGTATGGACTATCCTGAAGTTATTAAAGGTGGTTGTTTTATATAACAAATAACAATTATTTAGTAGATACTTTGATATTTTGATATATCTGTACACCTGTGAGGTTACCACCAAAAGCAAGATTATTAACATAGCCATTAGCCTCAAAACTTTCTTTGCATGCTTTTGTAATTACCCCCTCAAGCTTCTCCTATTCTGAGGACTGATACTGCTTTCTGCATTTTCTAGAATTTTCATAAATATAATACAAAAAGTTTGGAGGTTTTTAAGACTGTCCTGAAACGTGCCAATTTGTATCAGGATTTACACATCTCAATAGTTGATTAAACTCAGAGCTCAGCTTTATACAGCAAAAGGGCACATAGCCAGTCATAGGAAAAATGACTACATTAGGTGATGACCAAGGATGCCATACACAAATTTCCACATTCTTCTTCTTCTGGAGTCTCAAAGAACGTGTTTTCTCTTTGGCTGTGAATTAAAGGGATGTGTGCTCAGTACTCTTCCCTAGAGAAACCCACCTGAAAGCCACAGTCTGAGGCTTTTATGGAACTGAAACTCAGAATCATAACAATGAAACCAATTAAATATCAACAATCTTGATATTTACGTAAACAGTCCTGACAGGCTATTACATCATGGTCCTTTGCTCCATTTGTACACAACGAAGTCCTCAATCACTAACATAAAATACCTTCTGAAGTCTAGATACTCTGAGGTTCACTAAAGTTAATATCTTGGGTTAGGTTCTCTTGGTGGAGAAGGCAATGGCACCCCACTCCAGCATTCTTGCCTGGAAAATCCCATGGACGGAGGAGCCTGCAGTCCATGGGGTTGCTACTAGTCGGACACGACTGAGCGACTTCACTTTCACTTTTCACTTTCATGCATTGGAGAAGGACATGGCAACCCACTCCAGTGTTCTTGCCTGGAGAATCCCAGGGACGGGGGAGCCTGGTGTGCTGCCGTCCATGGGGTTGCACAGAGTCGGGCACGACTGAAGCGACTTCAGCAGCAGCAGCAGCAGCAGCAGGTTCTCTTGGAGACATGAATCTCTAAGAAACAAAACTTGTGTTAATCTTTTTCTCATGAATACCTACTCTCTTTGGTTTGACTTCTTTTCTTAAGTGTATTGACCTTCATCAGTATTATTGTATTTATCCCTATTTCTTTCTATTTTATTACTATAAAGCAATCTATCATATAGCTTCTCTGATGGTCCAGTGGGTAAAGAATCTTCCTGCAATGCAGGAGACATGGGTTCAGTTCTTGAGTCAGGAAGATCCCCTGGAGAAGGAAACGGAAACCCAGTATTCTTGCCTGGAGAATTCCCATGGACAGAGAAGCCTAGCTGGCTACAGCCCATGAAGTCACAAATAGTCAGACATGACTGAGCAACTAACACACACATTCTGTCATATAAATATACAGAAATGTTTCTGCATTCATTTGTTGATGCATATTTAAATAATTTCCTGGTTTTTGTTAAAAATAATGCTCCTATGAATATTTGTGTACAGCTTTATCATTTATACATACTTTAATTTTATTGAATAAGTATATAGAAGTAAAATAGATGTCACATAATAGGCATACCTTTAACTATATAAGTAACTTCAAAACATTTTTTCAAAGTAGTTGCACCATTTTGCCTCTGTCTTCTGGTGGCTCAGACGGTAAAGCATCTGCTTGCAATGCAGGAGACCCAGACTTGATCCCTGAGTCAGAAAGATCCCCTGGAAAAGGAAATGGCAACCCACTCCAGTACTCTTGCCTGGAAAATTCCATGGACAGGGGAGCCTGGAAAGCTACAGTCCATGGGGTTGCAAAGAGTCGGACATGACTGAATGACTTCACTTTCTTTCCTTGCACCATTTTATATTTCTACTAACAGTAAATGAGATTTACTGTTGCTTCATATTCTTACCAACACTATGTATTGTTGTTGCTATTTAGTCTCCAACTAATGTCCCACTCTTTTACGATCCTATGGACTACAGCCAGCCAGGCACATCTGTCCATGGATTTTCCAGGCAAGAATACTGGAGTGGGTTGCCATTTCCTTCTCCAGGGGATCGTCCCAACCCAAGGATCAAACGTGCATCTCCTGTGTTAGCAATTCTTTACCACCAAGCCACCTGGGAAGCCCTGGTCATATGCTTTAGTTTTAGTCATTTAATGTGTGCATGTGCTCAGTCGTGTATGACTCTGCAACCCCAGGAGCCTCCAGGCTCCTCTGTCCATGGAATTTTCCAGGCAAGAATACTGGAATGGGTGGCCATTTCCTATTCCAGTAGAATCTTCCTGACCCAAGAATTGAACCTGTGTCTTTTGAATCTTCTGGATTGCTGGGCAGATTCTTTAACACTATGCCACCTTAATAGATATTTTATTTTTAACTTGCATTTTTATAGTAAAGAATAATGTTGATTATAGTTTCATGTGCTTAATTAACTTCTTTGGTGAAATAACTTTATTATTTTTATTGCTTGCATTTTTATTAATTTTTTAAAGAAGAAAGCTAAGTCTAGTTAATTAAGTACTTTCTGTTAACCAAATACTGGAACAGATGTTTTACATTTATATGTTAATTTTCTGCCCACTTACACCAGCCCCTGGGAACAACTAATATACTTAATGTCTTAATGAATGTTTTTTCTGGAGATATAATATAAATGGGATCATAGAATATATGGTCTATTATATCTGGCTTAATTCATTTAATTTTTTAAAGGTCTGTCCATGTTGTAGCATATAAAAATACTTTATTCATTTTATAACTGAAATAATATTCTGTGGTATATATTTAACACATTTTTGTTTATACATTCATTGAATGATAGACATTTGGATTGTTTCCCTTCCTTGGCTGTTGTGAATGATGCTTCCATGGTCATTTCTGTATAAATTTTTCAAGGATATATGTTTTCATTTCTTATCAGTATATACCTAGAAGTGAGCTTTTAAAATAACTGCCCAACTATTTCCCAAATAGGCTGTACCATTTTACATCCCTATCAGTAATGTATGAACACTTTGGTGTTCATACTCATGCTCACCAGCATTTATTATTGTCCATTTTTTTTCTTTTTAAAATTTTCCCTCCCACTGTGTGTTAGTGGTATCTCATTGTGGTTCTTAATTGAATTTTTCTTTTAGTTAAATTTCATGAGCTTACGGGACATTTGTATATTTTCTTTAGAGAAAACACTATTCAAATAATTTCTACCTTTGAACTTACGTTGTTGTTTATTGTTGAGTTATAAAATACTTCTTGATATATTCTGCTTCAGTTCAGTTCAGTCGCTCAGTCGTGCCCGGCTTTTTGCAACCCCATGAATCACAGCACACCAGGCCTCCCTGTCCATCACCATCTCCCGGAGTTCACTCAAACTCACGTCCATCAAATGGGTGATGCCATCCAGCCATCTCATCCTCTGTCATCCCCTTCTCCTCCTGCCCCCAATCCCTCCCAGCATCAGAGTCTTTTCCAATGAGTCAACTCTTCACATGAGGTGGCCAAAGTACTGGAGTTTCAGCTTCAGCATCATTCCTTCCAAAGAAATCCCAGGGCTGATCTCCTTTAGATTGGACTGGTTGGATCTCCTTGCAGTCCAAGGGACTCTCAAGAGTCTTCTCCAACACCACAGCTCAAACGCATCAATTCTTCAGCACTCAGCCTTCTTCACAGTCCAATTCTCACATCTATACATGACCACAGGAAAAACCATAGCCTTGACTAGACAGACCTTTGTTGACAAAGTAATGTCTCTGATTTTCAATATGCCATTTAGGTTGGTCATAACTTTTCTTCCAAGGAGTAAGTGTCTTTTAATTTCATGGCTGCAGTCACCATCTGCAGTGATTTTGGAGCCCCAAAAAATAGTCTGATGCTGTTTCCACTGGTTCCCCATCTATTTCCCATGAAGTGATGGGACCAGATACCATGATCTTAGTTCTGAATGTTGAGCTTTAAGCCAGCTTTTTCACTATCCACTTTCGCTTTCATCAAGATATTTTTTAGTTCCTCTTCACTTTCTGCCATAAGGGTGGTGTCATCTGCATATCTGAGGTTATTGATATTTCTCCTGGCAATCTTGATTCCAGCTTGTGCTTCTTCCAGCCCAGCGTTTCTCATGATGTACTCTGCATATAAGTTAAATAAGCACTTCAGTTCAGTTCAGTTCAGTTCAATCGCTCAGTCGTGTCCGACTCTGCGACCCCATGAATCGCAGCCTGCCAGGCCTCTCTGTCCATCACCATCTCCCGGAGTTCACTCAGACTCATATCCATCGAGTCCGTGATGCCATCCAGCCATCTCATCCTCGGTCGTCCCCTTCTCCTCCTGCCTCCAATCCCTCCCAGCATCAGAGTCCTTTCCAATGAGATAACTCTTCACATGAGGTGGCCAAAGTACTGGAGTTTCAGCTTTAGCATCATTCCTTCCAAAGAAATCCCAGGGCTGATCTCCTTCAGAATGGATTGGTTGGATCTCCTTGCAGTCCAAGGGACTCTCAAGAGTCATCTCCAACACCACAGTTCAAAATCATCAATTCTTTGGCGCTCAGCCTTCTTCACAGTCCAACTCTCACAGCCATACATGACATTACTTTACTAGCATGTGAGATGAGTGCAATTGTGCAGTAGTTTAAGCATTCTTTGGCATTGCCTTTCTTTGGGATTGGAATGAAAACTGACATTTTCCAGTCCTGTGGCCACTGCTGAATTTTCCAAATTTGCTGGCATATTGAGTGCAGCACTTTCACTGCATCATCTTTCAGGATTTGAAACAGCTCAGCTGGAATTCCATCACCTCCACTAGCTTTGTTCATAGTGATGCTTTCTAAGGCCCACCGGACTTCACACTCCAGGATGTCTGGCTCTAGATTAGTGATCACACCATCATGATCATCTGGGTCGTGAAGATCTTTTTTGTACAGTTCTTCTGTGTATTCTTGTCACCTCTTCTTAGCATTAAATTAGTATTTTTCCCATTATATGGTTTCCCCTCCATCACTTTCTTAGTAGTGTTACTTTCAGCAAACAATTTTAATTTTGATAAAATCTAACTCTTTATTGTTCTTGTGTTGCTTGTGTTTTGTTGTCATATCTGAGAAATTACTGCCTAATGGTTTAATCCCTGGGTTGGGAAGATCCCCTGGAGAAGGAAATGGCAACCCACTCCAGTATTCTTGCTTGGGAAATCCCCTGGACAGAGGAGACTGGCGGGCTATAGTCCATGGAGTTGCAAAAGAGACACAATTTACAGATTAAACCACAACCCCAGATTAGGAAGATTTATACATATATATTTTCTTTTAATATTTCTATAGTTTTAGTTGTTCAATTTATGTCAGTTTTATATATATCTATATCTATATATCTATATATATATATTTGTATTTAGAGCAAGGGAGAAATTAAACTCATTACTTTTGCATCCAGACTTTTCAGCACAATTTATTCAAAAGACTACCCTTTTCCTCAGTCTTCTTGACACCCAGGCCAATTCTTAAAACTTTTACCATAAAGGTTTATTTCTGGACTGTCAATTTTATTCCATGGATTTATATGTCAGTGCTTAGCCAGTTCCACACTGTCATGGTTAATCTACCTTTGCAGTACAGTTTGAGATTGGGATGTATGAGTCATGTATTATTTGACATTTTTCAAGATTATTTGGGCTATAATAGGTCACTTGACTTCTCATATGAAATTTAGGATCAGAAAAAAGTCAGCTGGGATTCTATAGGGATTGTGTTGAATCTATATATACAATTTGGGAGTAATGATATTCTAACAATATTAAGTCTTCTAGTTCATGAATGTGACATATATTTTCACTTACATAGATTTTCTTTAATTTCTTCCAATGATGTATTAGTGCATTTGCTTTGGCAAATGCAAATCTTGCACTTGATTTGTTAAATTTACCCTTTTTAAATTTTTTAAAACATTTTCAGATTGTTCATTATTATTCTACAAAAATAAAACTGACTTTTTTGTATCAATATTGTGTTCTAACACTTAGCTAAATTATTCCATGCAATCTAACTCTGTGTGTGTTTGTGTCTGTATTTTTAAGATGTACTATATAAAATTTTTTGTCATCTTCAAAATGAGGCAGTTTTTCTTCTAACTTTTCAATTTGGATGTCTTTATTTATCTTATTTATTTATTTTCCTTGCCTAATTCCCCTGGCTGAAACTTTTATCTCAGTTTTGACTAGACTGTTGAGTTTTTATCATGTTCCTGATTTGAGGAAAGCTTAATCTTTCATGATTAAGAATGATGTTAGCTGTAGCATTTTCATAGATGCCCTTATAAGATTGAGGAACTTATTTTTATTTCTAATTTTTTCAGTCCTTTTATCATAAAACAATGTAGGGTTTTGTGAAGAAAGTCACCAATTATTGTGAAGATAATTAGATAATTTTTTGTTTTTTTTTTTTCTGTTAAGATGGTATGCTGTTGTTTTTCATTCACTAAGTCATGTCCAACTCTTTGTGACCCCATAGACTGTAGTTTGCCAGTTTCCTCTGTCCTCCACTATTTCCTGGAGTTTACTCAAAATCGTGTCCATTGAGTCTGGTAATGCTATCTAATCATGTAATCTTTGGCTGACTCTTTCTCCTCCTTCCCTCAGTCATTTCCAGAATCAGGATCTTTGCCAATGGGATGGCTCTTTGCATCAGATGAAATGAAGTGAAGTGAAGTCACTCAGTCATGTCCAACTCTTTGCGACCCCATGGACTGTAGCCTACCAGGCTCCTCCCTCCATGGGATTCTCCAAGCAAGAGTACTCGAATGGGTTGCCATTTCCTTCTCCAGGGGATCTTCCTGACCCAGGGATTGAACCCAGGTCTCCTGCATTCCTGGCAGACACTTTAACCTCTGAGCCACCAGGGAAGCCCAGGTAGCCAACATATTAGAGCTTTAGCTTCAACATCAGTCGTTCCAATGAATATTTAGGGTTGATTCTTTTTAGGATTTACAGGTTTGATCTCCTTGCTGTCCAAGAGCCTGTCAAGAGTCTTCTCCAGCACTACCATTCAAAAGCATAAATTCTTTGTCACTCAGCCTTTATGGTCCAACTCTCACATCCATACGTGACTACTGGAAAAACCATAGCTTTGACTATATGGACCTTTGTCAGCAAAGTGATGTCTTTGCTTTTTAATATGCTGTCTAGGTTTGTAACAGCATTTCTTCCAAGGAGTAAGCATCTTTTAATTTCAAGGCAGCAGTCACCTTCCACAGTAATTATGGAGCCCAAGAAAATAAAATCTCTCATTGTTTCCAATTTTTCCCCTTCTATTTCCCACATTGAAGGTCAGGAATGGCAGCGGTAAGGAGATACCCCTCATCCAAGGTAAGGAGCAGCGGCTATGCTTTGCTGGAGCAGCCGTGAAGAGATACCCCACGCCCAAGGCAAGAGAAACCCAAGTAAGACGGTAGGTGTTGCAAGAGGGCATCAGAGGGCAGACACACTGAAATCATACTCATAGAAAACTAGTCAATCTAATCACACTAGGACCACAGCCTTGTCTAACTCAATGAAACCAAGCCATGTCTGCGGGGCAACCCAAGACAGGCTGGTCATGGTGGAGAGGTCTGACAGAACATGGTCCACTGGAGAAGGGAATGGCAAGCCACTTCAGTATTCTTGCCTTGAGAACCCCATGAACAGTATGGAAAGGCAAAATGATAGGATACCAAAAGAGGAACTCAACTCCCCAGGTCATTAGGTGCCCAATATGCTACTCCAGAAGTAACTCCAGAAAGAATGAAGGGATGGAGCCAAAGCAAAAACAATACCCAGTTGTGCATGTGACTGGTGATAGAAGCAAGATCCGATGCTGTAAAGAGCAATAGTGCATAGGAACCTGGAATGTCAGGTCCATGAATCAAGGCAAATTGGAAGTAGTCAAACAAGAGATGGCAAGGGTGAACGTCGACATTCTAGGAATCAGTGAACTAAAATGGACTGGAATGGATGAATTTAACTCAGATGACCATTATATGTACTACTGTGGGCAGGAATCCCTCAGAAGAAATGGAGTAGCCATCATGGTCAACATAAGAGTCCGAAATGCAGTACTTGGATGCAATCTCAAAAATGACAGAATGACCTCTGTTCGTTTCCAAGGCAAAGCATTCAATATCACAGTTATCCAAGTCTATGCCCCAACCAGTAACACTGAGGAAGCTGAAGTTGAAAAGTTTTATGAAGACCTACAAGACCTTTTAGAACTAACACCCAAAAAAGATGTCCTTTTCATTATAGGGGACTGGAATGCAAAAGTAGGAAGTCAAGAGACACCTGGAGTAACAGGCAAATTTGGCCTTGGAACGCGGAATGAAGCAGGGCAAAGACTAATAGAGTTTTGCCAAGAAAACGCACTGGTCATAGCAAACACCCTCTTCCAACAACGCAAAAGAAGACTCTACACATGGACATCACCAGATGGTCAACGCTGAAATCAGATTGATTATATTCTATGCAGCCAAAGATGGAGAAGCTGTATACAGTCAACAAAACAAGACCAGGAGCTGACTGTGGCTCAGATCATGAACTCCTTATTACCAAATTCAGACTTAAATTGAAGAAAGTAGGGAAAACCGCTAGACCATTCAGGCATGACCTCAATCAAATCCTTTATGATTATACAGTGGAAGTGAGAAATAGATTTAAGGGCCTAGATCTGATAGATAGGGTGCCTGATGAACTATGAAATGAGGTTCGTGACATTGTACAGGAGACAGGGATCAAGACCATCCCCATGGAAAAGAAATGCAAAAAAATAAAAATGGCTGTCTGGGGAGGCCTTACAAATAGCTGTGAAAAGAAGAGAGGCAAAAAGCAAAGGAGAAAAGGAAAGATATAAGGATCTGAATGCAGAGTTCCAAAGAATAGCAAGAAGAGATAAGAAAGCCTTCTTCAGTGATCAATGCAAAGAAATAGAGGAAAACAACAGAATGGGAAAGACTAGAGATCTCTTCAAGAAAATTAGAGATACCAAGGGAACATTTCATGCAAAGATGGGCTCGATCAAGGACAGAAATGGTCTGGACCTAACAGAAGCAGAAGATATTAAGAAGAGGTGGCAAGAATACACAGAAGAACTGTACAAAAAAGATCTTCACGACCCAGATAATCATGATGATGTGATCACTCATCTAGAGCCAGACATCTTGGAAAGTGAAGTCAGGTGGGCCTTAGAAAGCATCACTATGAACAAAGCTAGTGAAGGTGATGGAATTCCAGTTGAGCTGTTTCAAATCCTGAAAGATGATGCAGTGAAAGTGCTGCACTCAATATGCCAGCAAATTTGGAAAACTCAGCAGTGGCCACAGGACTGGAAAAGGTCAGTTTTCATTCCAATCCCAAAGAAAGGAAATGCCAAAGAGTGCTCAAACTACCGCACAGTTGCACTCATCTCATGCTAGTAAAGTAATGCTCAAAATTCTCCAAGCCAGGCTTCAGCAATATGTGAACCGTGAACTCCCTGACGTTCAAGCTGGTTTTAGAAAAGGCAGAGGAACCAGAGATCAAATTGCCAATATCCTCTGGATCATGGAAAAAGCAAGAGAGTTCCAGAAAAACATTTATTTTTGCTTTATTGACTATGCCAAAGCCTTTGACTGTGTGGATCACAATAAACTGTGGAAAATTCTGAAAGAGATGGGAATACCAGACCACCTAACCTGCCTCTTGAGAAATCTGTATGCAGGTCAGGAAGCAGCATTTAGAACTGGACATGGAACAACAGACTGGCTCCAAATAGGAAAAGGAGTACGTCAAGGCTGTATATTGTCACCCTGCTTATTTAACTTCTATGCAGAGTACATCATGAGAAACACTGGACTGGAAGAAACACAAGCTGGAATCAAGATTGCCAGGAGAAATATCAATCACCTCAGATATACAGATGACACCACCCTTATGGCAGAAAGTGAAGAAGAGCTAAAAAGCCTCTTGATGAAAGAGGAGAGTGAAAAAGTTGGATTAAAGCTCAACATTCAGAAAACGAAGCTCATGGCATCTGGTCCCATCACTTCATGGGAAATAGATGGGGAACCAGTGGAAATGGTGTCAGACTTTATTTTTGGGGGCTGTAAAATCACTGCAGATGGTGACTGCAGCCATGAAATTAAAAGATGCTTACTCCTTGGAAGAAAAGTTATGATCAACCTAGATAGCATATTCAAAAGCAGAGACATTACTTTGCTGACTAATATCTGTCTAGTCAAGGCTATGGTTTTTCCTGTGGTCATGTACGGATGTGAGAGTTGGACTGTGAAGAAGGCTGAGTGCCAAAGAATTGATGCGTTTGAACTGTGTTGTTGGAGAAGAGTCTTGAGAGTCCCTTGGACTGCAAGGAGATCCAACCAGTCCATTCTGAAGGAGATCAACCCTGGGATTTCTTTGGAAGGAATGATGCTAAAGCTGAAACTCCAGTACTTTGGCCACCTCATGCAACGAGTTGACTCATTGGAAAAGACTCTGATGCTGGGAGAGATTGGGGGCAGGAGGAGAAAGGGACGACCAAGGATGAGATGGCTGGATGGCATCATGGACTCGATGGGCATGAGTCTGAGCGAACTCCAGGAGATGGGGATGAACAGGGAGGCCTGGTGTGCTGCGATTCATGGGGTCGCAAAGATTCTGACATGACTGAGCGACTGAACTGAACTGAACATTTACCATGAAGTAATGAGACTGGATGCCATGATGTTAGTTTTATGACTGTTGAGTTTAAACCAGCTTTTTCACTCTCCTCTTTCACTTTCATTAACAGACTTTTTAGTTCCTCTTCAATTTCTGCCATTAAAGTGGAATCATCTGCATATCTGAAGTTGTTGATATTTCTCCCACCAATCCTGATTCCAGTCTGTGATTCATGCAGCTTGGTATTTGTCATGATGTACTCTGCATAGAAGTTAAATGAGCAGAGTGACAATATGCAGCCTTATTATACTCCTTTCCCAATTTTGAGTCAGTCAGTTGTTCAATGTCCTGTTCTAACAGTTGCTTCTTGACCTACATACACATTTTTAAGGAGACAGGTAAGATTATCTGGTATTCTTATCTTTAAGAATGCTCCACAGTTTGTTGTGATCTACAAAGTCAAAGGCTTTAGCTTAAGTCAAGGAAGCTGATGTTTTTATGAATTCCCTCATTTTCTCCATGATCCACTACGTTTGTTCATAGTAGTTCTTCTTAAGGCCCACTTGACTCACATTCCATGATATCTAGCTCTAGGTGAGTGACCACATCACCTTGGCTATCCAGGTCATTAGGACCTTTTCTGTATAGTTTTTCTGTGTATTTTTGCCACCTCTTCTTAACCTTTTTTGCTTATGTTAGATCCTTTAACGTTTTTGTCCTTAATCATGCCCATCTGTGCATGAAACTTTACCTTGCTATCTCCAATGTTCTTGAAAAGGTCTCTAGTCTTTCCCATGCTATTATTTTCCTCTATTTATTTTCACTGTTCATTTTAGAAGGCCTTATCTGTGCAATTCAGTTGGGTATGTCTTTCCCTTTCTCCCTTACCTTTTACTTCTCTCCTTTCCATAATTATTTGTAAAGCTTCCTCAGACAACCACTTTGCCTTCTTGCATTTATTTTTCTTTGGAATGATTTTGGCCATTGCCTCCTGTACAGTGTCTGTCTACCAGATCTAATTCCTTGAATATATTCATCTCCATGGTATAATCATAAGGAATTTGGTTTAGGTCTTACCTGAATTGCCTACTGGTTTTCTCTACTTTCAATTTAAGCTTGAATTTTGTAATAAGGAGCTCATGATCTGAACCATAGTCAGTTTCAGGTCTTGTTTTTACTGACTATATAGAGCTTCACCATCTTTGGCTGCAAAAAATTTAATCGATCTGATTTTGGTATTGACCATCTGGTGATGTCAGTGTGCAGAGTCTTCTCTTGGGTTGTTGGGAAAGGGTGTTTGCTATGACCAGTGTGCCCTCTTTACAAAACTCTATTATCCTGCTTCATTTTGTAGGCCAAGGCCAAACTTCCCTGTTATTTCAGGTATCTATTGACTTCCTGTGTTTTCATTTCAAACCCCCATGATGAAAAGGACATCTTTTTTTGTTAGTTCTAAGAGGTGTTGTAAGGTCTTCATAGAACTGGTCAACTTCATCTTCTTTGGCAATAGTGGTTGAGGCATGGACTTGGATTACTGTATTGTTGAATAGTTTGCCTTGGAAATGAACTGAGATAATTATGTCACTTTCAGATTGCCCCCAAGTCCTGCATTTCAGACTCTTTTGTTGACTGTGAGAGCTACTCCATTTCTTCTAAGGGATTCATTTCCACAATAGTATTAACAGATATAATGTTCATTGGAATTAAATTCACCCTTTCTGTTCATTTTTGTTCACTGATTCCTAAGATGTTGATGTTCAGTCTCTCTCCTGCTTGATCACATCCAATTAACCTAGATTTATGGACCTAACATTCTAAGTTCATATTCAATATTGTTCTTTATAGCATCAGACTATGTTCACCACAGTTGAGCTTCATTTATGCTTTGGCTCAGCTGGTTTATTCTTTGGAACTATTAGTAATTGCCCTCCATTCTTCCACAGTAGTTATTGGACATTTTCTGACTGGGGAGGGGGGTTCATCTTCAGGTATCATATCTTTTTACCTTTTCATACTGCTCATGGGGGTTTTCCAGGCAAGAATACTGGAGTGGACTGCTATTTCCTTCTCCAGTGGAGTATGCTTTGTTATAACTCTTGACTATGACCCATCCATCTTGCATGGCCTTGCATGGCATGGTTCATAGCTTAACTGAATTATGCAAGCCCCTTCATCACGGCAAGTCTGTGATCCATGAAGGGGAAAAATAGTACATTACATTGACTGGTTTTCATTATGTTGAACAAAAAAACTTAGTAATATTCTGAATTCAGTTTGCTAATACTGTGTTGTGATTTTGCTTCTATATTTATAAAATGTGTTGGTTAGTAGTTTATTTTCTTGTGATAGCATTGTCTGGTTTTGGTGTGAGGAAATACTGGCCTCATAGAATGGTTTGGAATGAGTTCCTTCCTCTAAGTTAGGAATATTTTGTAAAGCTTTATTGTAAATTATTTTTTAAGCATTTGGTAAAATTAAAAGGCTTACTCCTTGGAAGAAAAGTTATGACCAATCTAGATAGCATATTCAAAAGCAGAGACATTACTTTGCCAACAAAGGTCCATCTAGTCAAGGCTATGGTTTTTCCAGTGGTCATGTATGGATGTGAAAGTTGGACTGTGAAGAAAGCTGAGCACTGAAGAATTGATGCTTTTGAACTGTGGTGTTGGAGAAGACTCTTGAGAGTCCCTTGGACTGCAAGGAGGTCCAACCAGTCCATTCTGAAGGAGATCAGCCCTGGGATTTCTTTGGAAGGAATGATGCTAAAGCTAAAACTCCAGTACTTTGGCCACCTCATGCGAAGAGTTGACTCATTGGAAAAGACTCTGATGCTGGGAGGGATTGGGGGCAGGAGGAGAAGGGGACGACCGAGGATGAGATGGCTGGATGGCATCACTGACTCAATGGATGTGAGTTTGAGCGAACTCTAGGAGTTGGTGATGGACAGGGAGGCCTGGCGTGCTGTGATTCATGGGGTCGCAAAGAGTCAGACACGACTGAGTGACTGAACTGAACTGAAAATTCTCTTATGAAGCTATTTTGGTATGGGTTTTGTGAGAAATTTTTTAATCAGTAATTTAGTCTATATTCCTTGTATAGGTCTATTTAGATTTTGTCTTTTAAGTAAATTTTATTGCTTTTCTACAAAGTTATTTTGTCTAGATTATCTAATTTGTTGGTGTACAATTGTTTACAGTGTTCCCTTTTAATCTTTAATCAACCTCAGATATCAGGTTTGATGGTGTAGTTTCTCTTTCATTCTTGGATTTAATAGCAGATATTAAACATGTTTAAAGCAATGACTCTTTGGTCAAATTCTCACTTGAGGAAGTTGGAAAGAATACTGCTCCAATTATTTTAAGGGAAAAAGCTGCAACTTCATGAGTTTCTTTGATCCCTTTGGAGAGCTGAGGTAGTATTAGAAAAGATTTTCAATTCAAATGTTTCCTTCACCCATTTAAATTTCTGGATTCCACATTTTCCTTCACTATTCATCCAATAATTCCATACTCTATTGACAGTTCTTCATTGAATTTAAATTTTGAAATGTTATTCTGAGTTTATATGCTGTCCACAGAAATACATACACATAATGTTACCTATCACAATCAAAATCAGAACTTCTGAAACTAGGATACCACCCTCAATGAACTCTGCCAACTCAATCTATTTGTCATATGGAAATTAAGTTTAAACCTAAAAGCCTAAAACATATGTACTAATATTAGGTTTAGAATGTTTGAGAATGTTAGGTTTTCAACTTGTAAATTCATGCATTATCTTAATTCTCTATTTTCTCTCATAGGCACAAATAATAAGAAAAGATTCCTATGTTTTGAACATTTATCAGTAATAACCAAACTGTCTATCTAAATATACAAAGGTAGAAATAAAATTTTAAAAGAGAGTAAACAGTAATTCAGTTAATGAAATAAATACAACATTTAATACAATAAATTGCTAAATAAATACTTTTTTTAAAGGTGAAAACATCGCCAAGCATCTGCAATTCAGGTTTTCTTCAAGTTACAAGTTGGCAGACACCAGCAAAAATTTCTTTCTCAGATCTAAAACATAATTTTAGAAGTATAAATATATAAGTGGAATGCACTAATATCTGTGAACATTTTCTCAGTTGTGCAATGATATATATTGAAAGATTCTAATATTATTTTCAAATACTCAAAAGCCAGACGAAACCATGGATACTGATAATGTCCTGCCCTTAGTTCCTTAAGCCAGCCTTTGCACGTTCAGCTTTTGTGTTGGTCTGTAACAGTCCACAGTTCTTCCTTTTTCTGAAAGATTACCCTTAGCTGAATGGTAGCTTCATATCCCAGGAGGTAAAATACACTGTCCAAGGTGCAGGTTTTCCTCCAGAGTTCATAATGGAATTCTGATGAAGCCAGTCTCATTCCAACTAAAATTATAAATTCCTGTCCTACTTCCCTACTCCCTATTTCTTGAGTTTACAGTCTCAATAAATTATGTGCACTTGAATCCCCATCTCAGGGCCTGACCTAAAATAAGTAACTTTGCCTCTTTCATTTCTAAATATCCAGGAAATAAAAGCTGATTTAACCAACTTTGAACAATCATTCTGTTTGCTCCAGAGAGCCTTGGCCAAAGATATTAATGATCGTGTAATACTATTAAAATAGAAGCAAAGAAGGGAAGATACTCTCAAATTCTCCAGATTCAATTATGACACTCTTTCTCCATTAGCAAGATAAGTAAACTTAATTCAAGTACCAATTATGCTTTCGCTTCATTAATCAATTATTAATTTTATTGCTAACCAACTTCATTGTTGTGACTCTGTGACTCTAATAAAGTACAAGCTTTCTGAATATAGAATGCCAATTTTCAACACTTTTGAAAGAAAATATTTCTACATTAATTAAAAAAATAAGGTGAAGTCATAACAAATCAAACATATTTTTCTTCTTCAGTGTAACAAAAAATAATAAGAATGAGGCTAACACACCTAAATTCTATTTCTATTCCTAGTAAAGCCACAGATCAATTGAAAATCTTTGGAATTTAGCATTTTATCTGTAAAATAAATGAAGGGTATTGGTTTGACTTAATTTCAACAAATATTTATTCAGTGTATATTGTATGTTGCAGTGGTCTTTTGACTTCAAGATTAACTATGGTAAGGAAAACAGGTATTGAACCAAGATCAATATAAATTCTGTAATAGAGATATTTTTTAAAATTCAAGAGGAATTGAGTCAAATGGGAGAATTAATATCGATTGAAGGTCAATGGAAACTTCCATGGGGCTGATATCTGAGGTGAATATTGATGAATGTGTTAAATCTCAATGGAAAGAAGAGGGAAAATACAGGATTAAATAACAGTGAAGCAAATGTAGGCAGACATTAAAGGATATGGGATATTCAGGTATATTTTCACAAGGTAAATATAATAAAAATATGAATTTTGCATATTATTACTTGTACATGCTAAACTATATGAAACATTTTGCTATATTATTAAAACTCAAATTTATAGCATGATTCCCACTTTCATTAAAAAATAATAAAAATAACAAAACAGAGTATCATCTGATTCACATACTTATTTCATCATTATTTCCAACAATTTATGAGCTGGTCTATTTCTAGAAAACTGTACTTCTTAAAATTTGTTTTGAAAGAGACAACAAAACAAATAAACAGTGAATCAGTTATTTCAAAGCTTCCTAGATTATTCTCGATGTCAGGTGGGGGCATAGAGTTCAGAGGCTTTGTCAGAAATAGTACACTAGCCATGAAAATTAAAATGCTTATTTTATCATTGTAATTGAAAATGTCTTATAACTGAAATATGTATTTCCATGACAAGAAAGCATTTTTATAAACACTCCACTATAAAAGCAAATGTATAGTCAAAATTATTTTGCTGCACGCCTCTATAAATTTCTAATGCTTTTAAGTAATACTTTAGTGTCACAGAAAGTTCCATATTTAAGCAAAATGTTTTTGGAAAAGTTTAAGCTAATAATAAGTCAAAACTTATAATATAATATGGTTAATGAAAATGCTCCAAGCCAAAGAACAGTAAAGAAGAGATTTATCTAATATGTTTAAAAGATAATACAAAAAAGATGCTATCTTATTAATTCAGACATTGCAGCAATGTTTGAGCTACAGTGCTAAGTGCTTTGGCCAGAATTATACATTTTGATAATGAGGACAAAATTATATCATTAATACAACTGTGACAAAATTTAGAACGGAAAAATAGACATCCAGGACATTGTTTCAGTTTGTTTTGTTAAATCATGACCCTATTCAGTTTTCATTTTCAGAAATGATCTAACCTAGTTTCACCATAATAATATTCATGTTTTCCACTTGTTTTATTATAAAATTTTAATATGTATTGAACTTATATATATTGATATGTTATACTAAATGATGTGATATACCATATATAATATATAATGTATAACTGTACCATATCTAACATCAATTGCATTAACTATACTATATATTGCAGCTACCCAGGTGGCACTAGTGGTAAAGAACCAACTGTCCAATGTAGGAGACGTGAGATGTGGGTATGATTGTGGTTCAGGAAGATCCCCTGGAGGAAGGCATGGTAACCCACTCCAGTACTCTTGTATGGAGAATCTCATGGACAGAGAAGCCTAGCAGGCTACAATCTGTAGGGTCACAAAGAGTCAGGCACAACTGAAGTGACAGCACACATAGTACCAGTTCAGTTCAGTTCAGTTCAGTCGCTGAGTCATGTCCAGCTCTCCACGACCCCATGAATCGCAGCACGCCAGGCCTCCCTGTCCATCACCATCTCCCAGAGTTCACTCAGACTCACGTCCATTGAGTCAGTGATGCCATCCAGCCATCTCATCCTCTGTCGTCCCCTTCTCCTCCTGCCCCCAATCCCTCCAGCATCAGAGTCTTTTCCAATGAGTCAACTCTTCGCATGAGGTGGCCAAAGTACTGGAGTTTCAGCTTCAGCATCATTCCTTCCAAAGAAATCCCAGGGCTGATCTCCTTCAGAATGGACTGGTTGGACCTCCTTGCAGTCCAAGGGACTCTCAAGAGTCTTCTCCAACACCACAGTTCAAAGCATCAATTCTTTGGCTCTCAGCCTTCTTCACAGTCCAACTCTCAAATCCATACATGACTACTGGAAAAACCATAGCCTTGACTAGACGGACTTTTGTTGGCAAAGTAATGTCTCTGCTTTTTAATACGCTGTCTAGGTTTGTTATAGTTTTTCTTCCAAGGAGTAAGCATCTTTTAATTTCATGGCTGCAGTCACCATCTGCAGTGATTTTGGAGCCCCCCAAAATAAAGTCTGACACTGTTTCCACCGTTTCCCCATCTATTTTGCATGAAGTGATGGGACTGGATGCCATGATCTTCATTTTCTGAATGTTGAGCTTTAAGCCAACTTTTTCACTCTCCTCTTTCACTTTCATCAAGAGGCTTTTTAGTTCCTCTTCACTTTCTGCCATAAGGGTGGTGTCATCTGCATATCTGAGGTTATTGATATTTCTCCCAGAAATCTTCATTCCAGCTTGCGTTTCTTCCAGTCCAGCATTTCTCATGATGTACTCTGCATAGAAGTTAAATAAGCAGGGTGACAATATACAGCCTTGACGTACTCCTTTTCCTATTTGGAACCAGTCTGTTGTTCCATGTCCAGTTCTAACTGTTGCTTCCTGACCTGCATACAGATTTCTCAAGAGGCAGGTCAGGTGGTCTGGTATATATAATATCTATTACATAATATTTATTACATCTATTAAAATAAAAATTTAAAAAAAGGACCAACATAGACATCTTAAAAACAAATACAACTTGGTAAACATAAAACTAAAATGGTTGAAAGCAAATATACCTGAGTTTACCGTTGTTATTTTTCAGTTGCTCAGTTCTGTCCAACCCTTTGCTACCCTATCGACCTCAGCATTCCAGGCTTCCCTGTCTTTCACCATCTCTCGGAGCTTGCTCAAACTCGTGTCCATTGAGTTGGTGATGCCATCCAACCATCTCCTCCTCTGTCATCCACTTCTCCTGCCTTCAATCTTTCCCAGCATCAGGGCCTTATCTAATGAGTTGGCTCTTTGCATCAGGTAGCCAAAATATTGGAACTTCAGCATCAATTCTTCTAAGGAATATTCAGGACTGATTTCCTTTAGGATGGACTGGTTTGATCACCTTGCAGTCCAAGAGACTCTCAAGAGTCTTCTCCAACACCACAGTTCAAAAGCATCAATTCTGCAATGCTCAGCCTTCTTCATGGTCCAACTCTCACATCCATACCTGACTACTAGAAAAGTCATACCTTTGACTAGATGAAACTTTGTTGGCAAAGGAATGTCTCTCCTTTTTAATAATGTTGTCTAGATTTGTCATAGCTTTTCTTCCAAGGAACAAGAATCTTTTAATTTTGTGGCTGCAGTCACCATCTGCAGTGATTTTAAAGCCCAAGAAAATAAAGTCTGTCACTGTTTCCATTGTTTTCCAATCTATTTGACATGAAGTAATGGACTGAATGCCATGATCTTGGTTTTTTTGAATGTTGAGTTTTAAGCCAGATTTTTCATTTTCCTCTTTCACCTTCATCAAGAGGTTCTTTAGTTCCTCTTTGTTTTCTGCAATAAGGGTTTATTCTGAATTTACTAGGGTAAAGAATAGTGAAATATTCACAAGTATTTATCTTTCATTGAGCATTGTTTTTTAGTGTGCTTTAACAACACATTTGATCAGAAGACAGTTATAAGAAGTTATTTATGAAAATTTCTATAAAATGCTTATACTCATTTATGTTAAACAGGTAAATCTTGCTTTAACCAAGTCAGTTTATCCTTGTAAACCTATATATTATTATGTCAATAGACTGTGACACAAATTCCAACATACACTTTGTCACCTCATGGCCAACTCTCATTTATTGAACAAGACCACACTGAAAGATACTATTATTTAATCTATTATTGTTTGAGTTGTAAATAGTTTAAGCTGATAGACAAAAATGATTATTAGAAGAAAACTTTATTTGGTTTTATAGAAACCATTCTTTTTACAGGCAGTACAAGTCATATGTACAACATAAATTTATGTTTCAGTATAGACATCACTCTAGCAGAGTCAGTAATATTTTCTTCCTATTCCATTTGCTTAGAACATGAATAAATCAAAGCTTTTATTATTTGTGGTCATACATACTTCAACTTACATGATTTTTAAAAATCTATTGTAAGATATGCTCTACTGAACTTGATTACAATAAAAGTGAGAATTTATAACTTCTATTGATTTTTCATTTATAACACTTTAATATGGTTGTTATCATTAACAAGTAAACATTCTCTCTAACATAGTAAATTAATTTTAACAAGTTTAATAAATAGCCATTCCAGTGTTTATCAATTAATTCAAAAATAATTTTCATGTTATTATCACTTTATGATATCTGTTTAATATAGAGAAAGTTTTAGAATTTCTGATTTCATGTTATTTTATATGTACATGAGGCGGTTGTCAATCTCCAGATAAAAACACAATGACTTTAGAAAGTTATGGAACATGAAACAACACTTTTAGGACGTAGATAATAGAAGGTATTGGTTTTTGCCTAAAATAGTATCTACCTATATACCTCATTTGCTGCATTCTACTTTTATAAGAAATAATATGCTATTTAAAAAGGAATATAATCATTTAGAAATAATCTGCTATTGCATACATTGATTTAAAAATGAATATTATAAGAATACTTATCTACTGGAAGCAGATAATTTAAGAGAGAATTCATGTTTAGATCCTATGCTATTTTTCAAGAAACCAAAGTAACTAGAAACAAAAAGTAGAGAACACAGCAAGAAGGAGATATGTATGGAAAATAAAAGATAAAACTTATTCTGTAGAAAATTTAGGAAAGAAAGACAATCAGTATAAATTGAAAAAGTACTGTAAAAGTTATTGAAAAAATGGCAACAAAATATTAGAAAAATATTAAAATAACAAATAATTGAATAGTTGAGTTGGATAAAGTAAAATGTATTAAATAGAAAAATAATTATAAAATATTGTGAGTATAATTACAATTGCACATGACACTTATTTTGAATATTTTTTAAAAATTTTACTTTCTTTTGGCTTTGTGTGGTCTTTGTTGCTGGGCAGGCTTTTCTTTAGTTGGAGTGAGTTGGGGTTACTCTCACTGTAATTTCAATATGTGGGCTTCTCATTGTGGCGGCTTCTCTTGTTGTAGAGCACAGCCTCTGGATTGCAGAAGGCTTCAGTTATTGCAGCTTGTGGCCTCAGTAGTTCTGGTTCCCAGGCTCTAGGACACAGGGTCAATAGCTGCAGTACAGTCTTAGTTGCTCAGTGACATATGGGATATTCCCAGATCAGATATCCAACTGGTGTCTCCTGCATTGGTAGGCAAATTGTTTTTTAGCAGTTTAATAATCAAAATAATATAACTCAAGTGCCATAGTCTCATTTATTATGTTAAGATGTTAGTAGAGGCTAGAGTAGAGGATGCAATGAGAAGGAATATGTGAAAGTGTTTTAAATAAAAAAGTGATATGAGTGTAACTACAATCAACATGACTCAAAATTTATCAGATAAAAAGTTCTTTTCACAGAAATCAGTGTAATAAAAATATGTAACTAAGAAGCTATTGGAATAGAATAGATAATTGTTTCTTATCCCTATGACCTAATACAGTCATCCCTAGGTATCCATAAAGGATTCATTCCCAGGACCACAGCAGATACCAAATTCCATGAATGCTCAAGTCCCTTATGTAAAATGACTAGTCCAGTGAGGTAGCTGTATCTGAAGGATCTGTATTCACAGATATTTGATTAGCTCATGATATGCTCATCAAAAGGAGAAATTATTATTTCTTTAAGATAGTCTTTTATTTCATTTTTGTTTGCTTATTTTAGAACCATAATTTATTTTAATCATCTTCTAAAGACTTCTCTTTTCAACCAGCAACACCCTGATTGGTAAATCTACAGGAAATTATTAACCCTTTTAGTTATTTTTAAAGCAATTTCCAGAGGAATTGGAAATCTATGTCAGAAGTCATTTCACATTAAAAGTATTCCAGTGAGGTAAAAATGCAGGGACTTATCAATTATACAATTCTTGCTGGTAAGACAGAACAGGCTGTGTTCATGTAAATATATATGAGAAAATTGTTGTTGGCTTCTATTATTGACAGTGTGCTAGAATTGCACCAATTTCTTGTAAATTAAAAACGCAATAGAACAAACAAGGGTTATCAGATCTTGTTAGTATATTTATGAATGCAAAAACATTACTGCTACAATAATTGTGCCCTATTGTCAACATCTTTTTCAGTAGTGGTAAATAAGAATAAGCATTATCACTGATTTAAATGATAAAAAAATATTGAAATCTGTTATCTGAAAAATAATGATTGCCCGCAGTATTTTAGGTATTAAGGTAATATCAATCATTTACTTTATTTTGAAAAGTTTTAGTGTCTAAGAAAGAGTGTTTCCTTGCTTTTGCTTAGAATTGTAGCATCCTGTAGTCCTGTAGGCATAACATACATAAAAGTTACTCAAAAGCAGCAAGGGGAAGAGCAGAAAGTTAGAGTAACATCTATTTTATTTACTGACATATACAAATAATGCATAAACAGTGAAGTAATTAGTATCATATATGTATGAGGAGTTAACAAATTAAAATCTATCATTTTGAAATTTAACATAAACTTCCAAAAGTTGCAATCCTGAGTTATACATAAAATATAAAAAATATCAAATCTTAAGTGAAAGTCTTAAGTAATGGAATAAAGGCAAGTTCTGTCATTTCTAGCTTATTTTAACTTTAAAATTATTTCCCAGATTTTAAAATTTTAATTAATTTTTATTGGGGTATAGTTTATGTAAATGATTTAAATCCTTTATTTATTATTTTTTTTTAAATCAAGATGAATATAACCAAGACAAATGTAATTAGAACCATAGCATTTGTTGCATTTCTACCTTTAAGAAGTCTTCAATGATAAAGAGCTAAAGTGCTCATTTTTAAACAATCCTCCCATTTGAGACCCATCAATTAGTGTTTTGTTTTTATTAACTTGCCTTGAACTTTGAGTAAAAATTTCCATGGTTTTTCTAAGCCCTCGGAGAATCACTCCTTCACTGATTCTTCAGGGTCGCTGCTGAAAATAACACTCACCCAAAGATGCTTCCCCTATAGCACCAGGAAGCTTCTGTGTTGGCATAAATAGCATAATAGTGATTATATATAATAACCTAGCTATGATTACCTTAAAATAAAAAGAGATTTGTTAGTTATTGAAAACTAAGAGAAAAAGAGATCAAGTCAATCAAAGAAGTCTGAGGCTTGGAATTAAAAACAAATGCCAGATAAATCTACCCTCACAAACCAGTTGCTATAATCATTGCCCTGACACAAGATCTAAGATGAAAACTTTTCAAAAACTATAGTTATCTAACCAACCCTATATAAGCTTTACTTATCAGTTTACAAGAAAAGATACCAGCAAATAATAACAAAAAGAACCCAAGCCAGAAACAGGGTTAGCAATGTTTTGAGTATCCTTGCTGGTACAAAATTAATGTTTGCAAGTATTTAAAGAGTAGACTGCAAATGTATTATCATCCCCTTAATTTGTCTTCCTGCCTTAGTTTCTGACTTTAGCTTGAAAATGCCCCTCAGATTTGTCCAATTTAATTGTCTGCTCTTAAGCTCATTTGGGTCATTTTGCTTGTTGGTTGCTTTTAATGAGAAGCCTCTGTTCATGCCTTAAGGTAAAATTTAACCCTCTTGTAGTGACTATGTTCAGATCCCTCTCCTCTTCATGTTAACCTCAGTTCCACATTTGTAACTGAATTGGACTTTTTTTAGCATCACCTGAAAAGTGAAAGTGAAAAGTGAAAGAGGAAAGTGAAAAAGTTGGCTGAAAATTCAACATTCAGAAAACTAAGATCACAGCATACGGTCCCATCACTTCATGGTATATAGATGGGGAAACAATGGAAACAATGGAAACAATGACAGACTTTATTTTGGGGGCTCTAAAATCACTGCAGATGGGGACTGCACCATGAAATTAAAAGACACTTGCTGCTTGGAAGAAAAGCTATGACAAACCTAAACAGCATATTGAAAAACAGACACATTCCTTTGCCAACAAAGGTCCGTCTAGTCAAAGCTATGGTTTTTCCAGTAGTCATGTGTGGATATGAGAGTTGGGCCAAAAAGAAAGCTGAGCATCTAATAATTGATGCTTTTGAACTGTGGTGTTAGAGAAGACTCTTGCGAGTCCCTTGGACCGCAAGGAGATCGAACCAGTCCATCCTAAAGGAAATCAGTCCTGAATATTCATTGGAAGGACTGATATTGAAACTCCAATACTTGAGCCACCTGATGTGAAGAACTGACTCATTTAAAAAGACCGTGATGCTGGGAAAGATTGAAGGCAGGAGGAGAAGGGGACAACAGAGGATAAGATGGTTGGATGGCATCACTGACTTGATGGACATGAGTTTGGATAAACTCCGGGTGTTGGTGTTGGACAGGGAAGCCTAGCATGCTGCAGTCCATGGGGTTGCAAAGAGTTGGACACAAGTGAGCTACTGAACTGAACTGAGCATCACTTGTGTAAAGAGGACAGCTCCCAAATTCTCTTACATTTCAATCTAAGTCATGCTCACTGCCACTAAGGATAAACAGGGCAGAACTTCTTGCCTGTATTTAAACAGCTCCTGAATTTATAGACATTCCTTTTCTGGCTTTTCACAGCTTTCCTACTTCCCTTTTTGTGGCTACGAAATGAATTCTCCCTAACTTGTCATCCCAAATCTGAAAACCTTCTATTGAAGGAGGCAATGAGAAATCGCTGAATGTTTAGAACACTCCAGTCTTTAATCCAGAGACATTTACCAAGGGATATCTTTGACTTAGACACTGAAAGCCTTGATAAAGTTGAAAGTCTGAAAAAACAAAGGGTGATTGCAGAGAAGAAAGTATTTAAATGAGAAATTAATGCCAAAATGAGAAATTAATATCAAAGATACTTTAGAAACCCCATGCATTTGGAAACTAAATGTCCACTTTTAAATGATGAGTATAACAAAGAAAATTAGAAAATATTTGTAAAAGAATATTATCAGAATTTGTTGCATGCAACTGAAGCTACTCAATGTAACTAAATATGAAATCTTGAATAAAGTATGAAAACAAATAATGGACACTAACATAAAATTTTGTGAAATTTGAAAATCTGTACTTTAGTTAATAATACTTGTTTTTAAATAACAGTACCTCTTTATATTCTAGACTTTCAGCAGTAATACAATTAGCTCATAATTCTTAGGTTTTTGGCTAATTTTATTTCAGGGCCAGAAACTGTGGAAGGGGGAATGCCCTAAAAATTAGTGTTGCCCCATATGTCAAAAGTTAAACAGAGCTCACAATGTAACAAATGCAAAATTTGGAATGTCATGACTAAAAGAATATGTGTCATACACTCAAAGTAGATTTTTTAGAAAAAACTGCTCATTTCCATGTATATCACTGCAACTCATCTCTGTATACGGGTACGATCTTCTATTTATGAAATGATAGCTCCTTCAGTATTCATAAACTAATCAGTTCAGTCACTCAGTCGTGTCCATCACCAACTCTGGGAGCTTACTCAAACTCGTGTCCTTTGAGTCAGTGATGCCATCCAACCATCTCATCCTCTACTGTCTCCTTCACCTCCAGCCTTCAATCTTTCCCAGCATCAGGGTCTTTTTCAATAAGTCATAAACTGATACACATAATAATTGCTTTCCTAATGATTCTATTATATACATGCCTGCATTTAAATAAACATATCTATCGAACTTCCTTTGGCACCTCAGTTTTGAATTGTCTGTCATTATCTCTACTATCAAACTCAGCAGAAATGTCAGTGTTTTGACACATGTTGTCATACTTCAGTATTAAGTCATTACAAAACTACACTTCTGGATACTATATATCAACTTTTAACTTCCATTATTACCCACATAGGACTATGATAACAGAATCAAGATTTATTTAAGAAGTGTAATGCACATAGAACTTCAAAGTGTTTTTGTAAAGATAAGAGCTGATATGATTCATTTTTATATGGTTTTATTTCCAGAATACAAAGTAGATCATCACTTTCCTCTCAGAATACAAAATTGGGATAAAAAGGAAGACCACCATTAAGAGGTATGCTTTTTTGTTAGATGATTAAAGTTATATGATATTTGGTATTTTTTCTCTGCTGCTGTTGCTGCTGCTAAGTCTCTTCAGTTGTGTCTGACTCTGTGCAACCCCATAGACAGCAGCCCACCAGGCTCCCCCGTCCCTGGGATTCTCCAGGCAAGAACACTGGAGTGGGTTGCCATTTCCTTCTCCAATGCATGAAAGTGAAAAGTGAAAGTGAAGTCAGTCATATCTGACTCTTAGCAACCCCATGGACTGCAGCCTACCAGGCTCCTCCATCCATAGGATTTTCCAGGCAAGAGTACTGGAATGGGGTGTCATTGCCTTCTCCAATTTTTTCTCGATTGGCTTAAAAAAAAGGCAGAATTAAATTCTCTTAGCACAATAGTTCAAATAAATTTAGTTTTTATTGACATTTAGTAAGAATTTTGAATATATATATATATATGAATCACTTTGCTGAACATCAGAAATAAATATATATGTGTGTCTGTGTGTGTGTGTATGTGTTCATATTTCTATTCTTTTCCCAGTTCAGTCTTGGATGATTGTACTCTTCTAAGAATTTGTCTATTTATTCTAGGTTGATCATTTTATTGGTGTATAGTTGCTTTTATTTTGTTATCCATTAGTTTTTGTAGGTCTGTTTTCTTCCTTTTGTCTTTTGTTCTCTCCTCTCATGATTTGATGACAAACTTCACTGTTCTGTTTGGATTCCTTCTTTGTGTGTGTATGTGTGTATCTATCACAGTTATCATGAGGTCTTGATACAGCAGTCTATATATAAGCAAGATTGTTTTAAGTTGCTGGTCTTTTAATTTCAAATGTCTTTCCAATATCCTGCATTTGTACTCTGTTCACAATTGTTGGTTTTACTATTATATTTGTGTTTGGGTCATTTCCTGCCTTTAGTGTGTTTGCCTTTACCAGTGAGCTTTTCCATTTGTAATTTTGTTTCTAGTTGTGACCTTTTCTTATCTAGAGAAGTTCATTTAGCATTCGTTGATCTGGTGGTGCTAAGTTCACTTAGCTTTTGCTTGTCTGTAAAGTTTTTTATTTCTCTGTGGAAGTGTTTTTGGTTATAGGTTCTTCCCATTCATTGCTTCCCTGGTAGCTCAGCTGGTAAAGAATCCGCCCACAATTCAACAGACCCCGGTTCAATTCCTGGGTCAGGAAGATCTCCTAGCGAAGGGATAGGCTGCCCACTCCTGTATTCTGGCTTGGAAAATTCCATGGACTATATAGTCCATGGGGTCACAAAGAGTCGGACACAACTGAACAACTTTCACTTTAACTGTAGGTATATCATGTTACTCTCTTCTGTAGAGTTTCTGCTGAAAAATCAGCTTATGGTAATATTCTTGTATGTTATTTGGTGTTTTCCCCTTGTTGCTTTTAATATTTTCTCCTTGTATTTAATTTTCATCAGTTTGGTTTCTACATTTCTCTGTGTGTTCCTTCTTCAGTTTATCCTAGCTGGGATTCTGTTTTTTCTGGACTTGGGTGACTGTTTCCTATCTCAGGGAAGTTTTCAGCTATTATCTCTTGAACTATTTTCTCAAGTTCTTTCTCTTCTCCTGGGGCCCCAATAATAAGAATGTTGGTGTATTTAATATACTCCTAGAGATAAGAAGTCCTTTTTAATAGAGGATATTCTGGGTATATTTTGCAATGTTTATTTTTATAGCTTATTTGCCAGAGTCACAAGATCATTCTTGATATTCAGTCTGTGAACCTGATAGGGTTCCAACATCCAGCATTTATCAAAATGATCATCTTAGTGTTTCTACCAGTTTTTGGATCCACTGGTTTCATCTCTATGTAATCAAATCTTGGCTGTGACTCTCTGAATCTGCTTATTCCTTCTAGATTTTGGGTGGTGATTTGCCTTTGCAAACTCAGTTTTTTGATGATTTTTAAAAATTAATTGACTCTTGCTTTGTTCAGTGCTTTAATTTTATAAGGAAAAGAGTGAGGTTTTAAAAATGTCAGCATTAAAATAAAAGTATTTTTTGAACATTGTTTCATTCTCTCATTTTTTTGTTTCATTCTGAGATTTTTTTTGACATATAATACAATTCAAACATTCCTCTAATTTGTCTCATCTGTCATATAAATCCATATTGCATCTTAATGTTAACTTTTGTTTTCCAGTTATAATATTTACATTGATTTCTTCTTTTTATCCTATTTCTGCACCTTGTCACTTAAAAACATTAACCATATCATATCAATCACATTTATTTGAAAGTTTATATATGACAGCTCCAATATCTAGATAAAAAACTTTGCTCCCATTAGAATCATTTGCTTTTTTTTATTTGTTTCATATCAATTCTTGTTATTTTCACATATTTTGTTAAATATCAGATATTGAGTTTTAAAACATAATGATGATTTTAGTCTCTCAATTATGTTACTTTCCTTTATAAGGAATTTACTCTTCTTGCTTTCTGAAGGTAAAATATATAAAGGAAACTGACCAGTTAGGGATTGAGATGGTTGGAGAGCTTGCTGATCACTACATTAATGCCACCACTAAGGTCTGTTTCTTCCAATGCCTTAAGAATCATCTTTGTCCTCTTTATATAGAGAACTCCAATTCTTTAAACCCAGCCCAATAGACTAAAAAGCTCTGACATAGTTCTTGTCCCTCAGCATCTATTTTAGAATTGACAAGTAACTCAAGGGAAAAGTTAGAATTTGTCTAGACTTCTAATCATTCCTCTGTCTTGTTACCTCACATCTGTGCTATCTTCTGAGCTTCAATTAGAGGATTTTGATCTGTTTTATTTAAATGTAGGTTTTGTTATTATCCTTTCTTTAAGAGTTGTTTTCAGATAAGCTATTCTTCCATTACCAGGAGCAGAATTTCTGTAGTATTTATTATACAAACTCATGTTTAATAGTTTTATTCAATGAAAAATACATAAATAATATATAAACAGTTCTGTGTAAAATTATAAAGTTTTGTCAAGATGATAAATTTTGGAAATAGAAATCTATACAATATGAATATCAACGGAGAAAAATTTATTTAAATTGTCATCAGGTCTTGAGATCTAGAAATACATAGTGTGTCAGAGTATAAACTTCATAGACAGAACCTATTTTGTTAATGTGGAAGTTACATAAAAACTGGGACATCACTATTGTTGCAGCAGCAAAAAAATATTTTAGTCCTTAGATATGACCTTTAAAATTCATCTATTTTTAACTTGTACATTTTCTTTTTTCTAGGACGTTAGCACTGATTTTCAAAGTGACTATGATTCTTATAAATTTCTCTTAGAAATATTTCCAGGAAGTTCTAGGAATACCTCAAAGTGTTCAGAAAGTAAGGCAACTTAGACTTCTTTGATGTAAATATTTGCAAATAATATACTTTTGTATTATTGGGAAAATGTATAATTTAAGCCATTAGGCTTATGACAATTCATCCTAAAAATGATCTCATCTCTAATTTTTAGTCAGTGTAAATGATGGTAAAATAATGTAAATAATAGTACAGTAATTGTCATAAAAATCAGAATGGACTTCTAACATCTCAAAACTTCTTTCTTCAATATTCTAATGATGATGGACTTGTCTTTCTGATTACAAAGTAGATGTTTTTATTGGTTCATTCTCTAAATATTGAATCATAAAAATGAGTGTTGGTGACTTGTTAGCACTGGTATGTGGAATTATACGAATGACTTTTATTATATATGAAAAATATCCCTGGCATTGACTTCTGTCAGTTCCTTCTTTTTTCTTTCTCCTTTAACAACACCCCAGCCCTTACTTATCATTCTGAACGATAGAAATTTGCTTTTGATTCCTTAAGTAAAGTGTATTGGTCAGGATTGTTCATATTCTTTCTCTTTGAATATCCACTGACCAAGTCTTTTTCTCAGAGGATTGGTAGTACAATAATATTACAAATTATTTTTTATGATGCGAGACATGCTTTTTCTAGCCTGTAGCAATTTCCATTTGTTATTTCAAATTACTAATTTTCATTTATATTTATGTACAAAACTTCTATCCTTTCTTATTTTAATTAATATATTAAAACAAAAGTTCTGTTTTGTATAAAATGCAAGAAGTGTTTTCTATTCCAGTTATCTATCTTCCCACCCTATTCAACATGGTTCATTGTGAAAACAGAAATATGAATCATTGTTACTTTAAAAAAAAGTCCTCAGAAAGAGGACTGGGATTGGATGCCTGGAGAAAGCCCAAAGGGGCTTCAACTGTGGTCCCACTGCAACTGGGGATATGCGCATTTTGAGCTCAGGTCTGCATAGAAGTAGCATTGTTAATGCTTGACAAAGCAACCTTATTCTCAGTGTGCTCACAGTGGGCATAGCTCTGCTTCTAAGAGCTCTGGGAGAGTGAAAGTATCAGTGGGTTGTCCAAACACAGATGTGGGGCTGTAATCTGAGTCAATTCCTAGCAGCAGTGTGTCTTCAGATTTCTACCACTGATGGATTTGTGAGCACAGCACCTGCATGAGATTCAAGCAGATTACTGGTGCTCCCATGGCTCAGGCAGGTACGGAGTTAGCAGGGGTGGATTTTGTGGGTGTGTACACATGAAAACAAGGCTGGGCTCTGGGGTGATTCCCATAGCTCTTACAGTTTGCCCCGATGCATAACTAAATCAGGTTTGGGTGCCAGACTTTGGTGAATCTGCTAAGGTGGCTTTCTGAGCACAGTGCCTGAGGGATGTTTGGTCCTATTGCCAATGTTTCCACCACTGAGATAGGGCTAAAGGCAGTGCTGAAAATAGTGTACTTTGTGAACATGCACAGTGGTGAACAGGTGACACCACAGAGCATACTGCCTGATGGACAGCTCCTATGGAGAAATATTCAGTGACTCCTTTTCTAGCAGGAATGCTCTAGTCCTGCCTACCTCACAGATCCAGAACCATTTCTGGAGGAGGGCTTCCACTCCTACAACTAGGGAACACATCTTTCCCCAGCAGGACTGTGACAACCACAGAACAAAGAGGAGGTCCCATAGTAGAAAAGTGTTTATCCTAAATTCATAGAGTCAGAGAGCTATACGTGAAATAAAGAAGCAGAGGAACTACTTCTAATGAAAAGAATAAAATGGACATCTACAGTCTATTAGACCTTGAGTTTAAAAAGAAGGCAACAGGAATACTAAAGCAATTAAGAAAGTTTATTGATACAAATGCAGATCACTGTAACAAAGAACTGGAAACTATAGTAGCAGCCAATCAAAATTGGAGAATTCATTTCCTGAGATAAAAACTGAGCTAAAGGCGATAAATACCAAACTAAATACTATGGAAGATCAAATAAATGATCTGGAAGATAAAATAATGGGAATCCCCCAGTCAGGATAGCAGATGGAAAAACAAATAGGAAAACGTGAAAGCAATATACGAGAACTATGGGATCATACAAAGTCTGCCAATCTTCACATGATAGGGAAACTGAGGGAGAAAAAGGGACTGTAAATTAATTTAATGGAAATATGACTGAAAACTTCCCCCAAAGAAAGAAGGAAACAGATACCCAGGTACAGGAAGCACAGAAGGTTCCAAACAAGATGAAACCAAACAAGACTTATACCAGGACATATTATAATTAAAATGACAAAAGTTAAAGAGCAAATTCTAAAGGCAGCAAGACAGAAACAGAATTAATCACAAGAGAACCCCCCATAAGGTTATCAGGTGATTTCTTTTCAGAAATGTTGCAGGCATTTGCAACATTGCAGGGAATGCCAAGATATATTCAAAATCCTGAAAGGCAAAATCCTGCAATCTAGGATACTCTACTAAGCAAGACTATCAGGTAGACTAGAAGGAGAGAGAAATAATTTCTCAGACAAGTAAAAACTAAAAGAATACAGCAATATTAAAGCTAATCCAAAAGAAATATTGAAGTATCTTCTAAATAGAAAAGAAGCTATATCCCATATGGAAGAGAATATAACAGTTATAAAGCAATCAAATAAATAAGCCAGTACAGACATTTAAAATATTTTTTAAAATGTGAAATCCACAATAGCTATAATTACTAGCAAAAGCATAAACATGAAGATGTACACAGGACATTAAAATCATAAAATGTTGGGGAGAGGAATAAGAAAGACTTTTTTTTTTTTTAATGTGTTTGAGCCTATATAAATGCTAGTCTAAAGCAAGCAGATATTGTCATGGGTTAACATACTTGAAAAACAGGGTAGCCACAAATCAAACAAATATAATAGGCTCACAAAAATAAACATAAGAGAACTTAAGCATAATACAAAACAAAGCCATCAACCCACAAAAGAAAAATAAAAAGAAATAAAAACAAAATACAAAATTGACTGGAAAAAATGGTTTAAAATAGCAGTAAATGGATATCTGTCAATGAAGTAGAGAAAAAGCAAACAAGACCCAACATTAGTAAAAGGGGAAAAAAAATCATAAAAATCAGAGTAGAAATAAATGAAATAGAGACAAAAGAGACCAAAAAAAAAGGGGGGGGGGAGGGATCCATGAAAGTAAAAACAAATTCTTTAAAAGCTAAAAATAACTGTTAAACATTTAGCCTGATTGATCAAGAAATATAGGGAGACAAGCAAATCAATAAAATTAGATGTGAAAAAGGAGAAAGTATAACCAACACAGAGAAATATAAAGGATAATGAGCAATTATACCCCAGTAAAATGTACAACCTAGAAGAAATAGACAAACTACCAAGACTTAACCAGGAACAAATAGAAAATATGAACAAATTTCCAGTATTGAAACTAAATCAGTATTGTAAAACTCCCTATAAACAAAAGTCTAGAACCAGATGGCTTCACTGCTGAATTCTGTCAAACATTTAGGGAAGAGTTAACACCTGTATTTCAGTCACTATTCCAAACAATTCCAGAGGACAGAAAATTCCAAACTTGTTCTATGAGGCCACCATCACCCTGATACCAAATCAAACAAAGATATCATACAAAAATTACAGACCAAAACTTCTCTTGAACATAGATGTAAACATTCTTAACAAAGTATTGGCATGCTCATTTCAAGAATATATTAAAATCATTAAAATGAGCATACACCATGATCAAGTGGGATTTACCCCAGTGATACAAGGACTTTTCCTTATCTGTAAATCAATCAGTGTGATATACCATATTAACAAATTGAAAAATAAAAATGTATGATCATCTCAGTAAATGCAGAAAAAACTTTTGATAAAATTCAGCATCCATTTATGGCAAAAACTCTCCATAAAGTGGATGTTGCAGGAACATACCTCAACATACTACAGGCCATATGTTAGGAACCCATAGCTAACATCATACTGAATGGTAAAAAGCTAAAAGCAGTCAAAATTCAGGAATGAGATAAGGATGCCTACTCTTATCACTTTCATTCAACATAGTTTTGGATGCCATAGTCACAGTGATCAGAGAAGAAAAACAAATCTGATTTGGAAAGAGAGAATTAACACTGTCACTGTTCACAGATGACATGATACTATACATGGAAAATTGTAAAGAATTTTCTTTAGCTACAAGAAAACTACTAGAGCTCATCAATGAATTTGGTAAAGTTGTTGAATACAAAATTAATATAGAGAAATGTGTTGTAGTTTTATACACTAACAATGAAATATCAAAGATAAATTAAGAAAGCAATCCCATTACCATCACATCACAAAGAAGAAAATACCTAGGAATAACCCTGAGAGGTCAAAAAAAAATCTGTACTCTGAAACTACAAGATACTCTGAAAACTATAAGATAATGATGAAATAAAGATAACACAAATAGATGAACAAATATACTGTGTTTTGGGATTGGAATAATCAGTATTGTTAAAATGAAGGTACTACTGAAGGCAAACTACAGATGTAATCTCTATCAAATTACAAATGACATTTTTTCACAGAACTGGAACAACAACAACAACACAACAAAAATCCCAAAATGTTTAAATTTGTTGTTTGTTGTTTAGTCACTAAGTTGTGTCTGACACTTTTGCAGTCCCATGGACTATAACCTGCCAGGCTCCTCTGTCCACAGGATTTTCCAGGCAAGAATATTGGAGTAGATTGCCATTTCCTTCTCCAAATTTTCAATTCATATAAAAACACTCCTAATAGTGGGTGTTTAGGAGTGAATATGAAAAGACCCCTAATAGCGAAAACAACCTTAAGAAAGAAGAATAGTGTTGGAGTTATCACGCTTCCTGACTTCAGACTATACTACAAACTTATAGTCATTAAAGAACATGGTACTTGCACAAAAACAGACATATAGGTTAATGCACACAGATAGAAAGCTGAGAAATAATCAAATGCACTTATGATTGATTATGACAAAGAAGGCAAGACCTTAGAATGGAGAAAAGACAGATATTTCAACAAGTGGTGCTAGGAAAACTGGACAGTTACATGTAAAAGTATGAAATTAGAACATTCTATAACACCATATCCATCTGATAAAGATTTACTTTTTAAAATGAGTGCAAAATTCTACTCATTCACTTAAAAAAGCATGAATTTATGCCATGTGCAGCAACATGGATGGACCTAGAGGTTATCATGCTAAGTGAAGTAAGTCAGAAAAAGAAATATGTTGTATGCTGCTGCTAAGTCACTTCAGTCGTGTCCAACTCTGTGCGACCCCATAGATGGCAGCCCACCAGGCTTCCCGGTCCCTGGGATTCTCCAGGCAAGAACACTGGAGTAGGTTGCCATTTCCTTCCCCAACACATGAAAGTGAAAAGTGAAAGTGAAGCCGCTCAGTCGTGTCCGACCCTCAGTGACCCCATGGACTGCAGCCTTCCAGGCTCCCCTGTCCATGGGACTCTCCAGGCAAGAGCACTGGAGTTATCACTTAAACGTGGAATCTAAAGAAATGCTACAAATGAACTTATTTACAAACATAAATAGGTTCATAGATACAGCAAACAAACTTATGGTTATCAAAGGGGAAAGGCATGGGAGGAATAAATTGAGCATTTCAGATTAACAGATACGTGCTACTATATATAAAATAGATAAAAAAAACACAATGATCTCCTGTATAGCACAGAGAATTAATAACCTATAATGCAAAAGAATCTGAATCACTTTGCCATACACCTGAATAACTGTAAATAAAAATATATCAAATAAAAGAAAATAAGTAGAAAAATTTTCTTAGAATCTTGAAAAGACAAAAAATATAGAGCAGCAGACCAGATAGTAAAAATAAGAGCCTGCCATATGCTGCCTACAAGAGACCCATTTTAGAGTGAAGGACATATATAGATTGAAAGTGAGGGGATGGAAAAAAGATATTTCATGCAAATAGAAATGACCAGAAAGCAGGGATAATAATACTAATAACAGTCTAAATAGACTTTAAAACAAGGCTGTAAAGAAATAAAGAAGAAAATTATATAATGATAAAAGAATCAATACGAAAGGTGTTTTAAACTTATTAACATATACGCACCAAATATGCTGCTGCTGCTGCTGCTAAGTCACTTCAGACGTGTCTGACTCTGTGAGACCCCATAGACGGCAGCCCACCAGGCTCCCCTGTCCCTGGGATTCTCCAGGCAACAATACTGGAGTGGGTTGCCATTCCCTTCTTCAATGCATGAAAGTGAAAAGTGAAAGCGAAGTCGCTCAGTCGTGTCTGACTCTTTGCGTCCCCATGGACTGCAGCCTACTAGGCTCCTCTGTCCATGGGATTTTCCAGGCAAGAGTACTGGAGTGGGTTGCCATTGCCTCTCCTGCATCAAATATAGAAACACCTAAATATATAAAACAAATACTCATAGTAACAAAGGAAGAATTTGATGGGAATAGTAGGAGATTTCAATATTCCATTAACATAACTAGGCAGATCTTCCAGGCTGAAAATTAACAAAACAACAGAGATTCTAAATGACAGAATAGAACAGTTAATCTTAATTGATACTTTCAGGATATTACATCCAATAAAACCCAGGGTACATTTTCTTTTCAAGTGTACATGGAATATCCCACAGGGTAAACCACATACTAGGATAGAAAATAAGCCTCAACAAATTTAACAGGACATGAATTATTTCAGGCATCTCTTCTGACCACAATGGCATGAAACTAGAATTCAAATACAGAAAGAAAATGAGAAAACAATGATTACATGGAAACTAAATAATGTTCTACCAAAACCTGATTTGGTTTATCAAGAGATGGTTAAAATTTTCTTGAGACACATGGCAATGAAAACACAGCCATGCAAAATCTATGTGATGCAGCATTAGCAGTTCTAAGAAGAAAATTCATACCGATACAGGCCTTCCTCGTAAACCAAGAAAAATCTCAAATAAGTACCCTAACCTACTACCTGTGGAGAAGGCAATGGCAGCCCACTCCAGTACTCTTCCCCGGGGAAATCCCATGGACAGAGGAGCCTGGTGGGCTGCAGTCCATGGGGTCGCGAAGAGTTGGACACGACTGAGCGACTTCACTTTTACTTTTCACTTTCATGCACTGGAGAAGAAAATGGCAACCCACTCCAGTGTTGTTGCCTGGAGAATCCCAGGGAAGGGAGCCTGGTGGGCTGCCATCTATGGGGTCGCACAGAGTCGGACACGACTGATGTGACTTAGCAGCAGCAACCTACTACCTAAATAATTATAAAAAGAAGAAAAAAGAAAACGTAAAGTTAGTAGAAGAAAGTAACTAACAGAGATCAGAGAGGTCATAAATAAAATAAAGATTGGAAAAATAGAAAAGCTCAATTAAAAATAATCTTTTTTTTGAAAGGATAAATGAAATTGAAAAATCTCTGGCCAGGCTTACCAAGAAGAAAAGAGAAAGGACTCAAATAAAATAAAAAATGAAAGTGGAGAAATAACCAATATAAAAACCCATAAGAGAGTACTATAAAAAATTATATGTCAATAAATTTGATTATTTGGAAGAAATGGAAAGGTTTCTAAAAACATAGAATCCACAAACTGCATCAAGAAGAAATAGACCATTTGAACAGACCAATCATTAGAACTGATGTAGAATCCATTAAAAACAAAAACAAACAAACAAAATAAACAGTTCCCTGCAAAGGAAAGTTCAGTACCAGATGACCTCACTGGGGAACTCTACCACACATACAAAGAGGAAGCTGTACCAGTTCTTCTTAAACTCATCCAAAATACTGAAGAGGAAGTAACACTCCCAAAGTCATTCTATGAAGCCACCATCATCCTGATAGCAAAACCAAAGACACTACCAAAAAAGAAAATTATAATCCATTGTGTTTGATGAATATAGATGCAAAAATCCTCAACAAAATATTAGCAAATTGAATCTAACAACACATAAAAAGGATCATAAACCATGATCAAGTTGGATTCATCCCACATTCACAAGGATGTTTCAACATACAAAAATAGTCAATATGATACACCACATTAATTAAAGAAAAGACAGAGCTACACGATCATCTCAGTGGATAGAGAAAAAGTTTTTGATAAAATTCAACATACATTCATGATAAAACTTTTATCAAACTGAGTATAGAGAGAACATATCTCAAGATAATAAAAGTTATTTATGACAAACCCACAACCAACATGCAATATGAAAATCTGAAACTCTTTCCACTGAAATATTGAACACAAAGAAGCCCACTCCCACCACTGCCTTTCAACATATTGATTCCTAGCCACAGACAAGAAACAAGAAAAATTAGTGAAAATAATCCACATTGGCAGGAAAGAGGTAAATTTTTCATTATGTGCAGATGACATGATATATAGAAAACCCTAAAGAACCCACACAAAAAGTACCAGAACAGATAAATTTAGCAAGGTACCAGGATGCAAGATTAATGTACATAAATTGGTTGCATTTCTTTACACAAACAATAAAATAAAAGGAAAGTAAAACAAACAAACCTTTTTAAAATTACATCAAAAGATTAAATAAAACATTTTAGCATAAACCTGACCAAGGCAATGAAAGGCTTATATGCTAACAACTATAAAATATTGACAAAGGAAGTTGAAAATGATTCAAAGAAATGGAAAGCTATCCCATGCTCTTGGATTAGAAATATTAATTTTGTTAAAATGCCATACTACCCAAAGCAAACTACAGATTTAATGTGATTCCTGTCAAACTACTCATGACATTTTTCACTGAACTAGAACAAATAATACTAAAATTTATATGGAAGCACAAAAGATCTGGAATTGCCAGAATAATTCTGAGGGAAAAGAACAAAGCTGGAAGCATAATCTTCTGATACTTCAGACAAAACTATAAAGCTACAGTAATCAAAATGGCATTGTATTGGCATTGAAACAGACATATGGATCAGTGGAACAGAATAGAAAGCCCAGAAACAAATTCATACACCTAATTCAGGCAATTAATCTTTAACTAAGTAGGTAAGAATATGTAATGGAAAAAAGTGATGTTGAGAAACCTGGATAGCTGTGTGCAAGTCAATTAAGTTAGAATACTCCCTCACACTATACACAAAAAGAAACTCAAAGTAGCTTAAAGACTTATGTCATGATATCATAAAACTCCTAGAAGTGAAAATATGCAAGACATTCTCTGACATAAATCATACCAATGTTTTCTTAGATCAGTCTCCCAAGGCAGAAAGAAATAAAACCAAAAGTAAACAAATGAAACTGAATCAAACTTTCACATTTTTGAACAGCAAAGAAAACCATAAACAAAAAGACAGACTATGGACTGGGAGAAAATATTCACCAACAGTGTGAATGTAATGGGATTAATTTCCAAAATATACAAATAATGTAAATGATTCAATAACAACAGTAAAACAAATAACCCAATCAAAAAATGGGCAGAAGATCTAAATAGACATTTCTCTGAAGAAGACATCCAGATTACCAACAGGCACGTAAAAAATGCTTAACATTCCTAATTATTCAGTTAGTTCAGTTGAGTCGCTCAGTCATGTCTGACTCTTTGTGACCCCATGAATTGCAGCACGCCAGGCCTCCCTGTCCATCACCATCTGCTGGAATTCACTCAAACTCATCTCCATTGAGTCGGTGATGTCATCCAGACATCTCATCCTCTATCGTCTCCTTCTCCTCCTGCCCCCAATCCCTCCCAGCATCAGAGTCTTTTCCAATGAGTCAACTCTTCACATGAGGTGGCCAAAGTACTGGAGTTTCAGCTTTAGCATCAGTGCTTCCAAAGAACACCCAGGGCTGATCTCCTTTAGAATGGACTGGTTGGATCTCCTTGCAGTCCAAGGGACTCTCAAGAGTCTTCTCCAACACCACAGTTCAAAAGCATCAGCTCTTCAGCACTCAGCTTTTTTCCCTAATTATTGGAGAAATGCAAATCAAAATTATGATGAGGACTCTCCTCACACTGGTCAGAATGGCCATCATTAGAAAGACTACAAATAGTAAATGCTAAAGAGGGTGTCAAGAAAAGGGTACTCTTCATTATTGGTGCAACTCTAAATTTGTACAGCCACTATGGAAAACAGTATAAAGGTTCCTTGAAAAACTAAAAAAAAAAAAAAAAAGGAAAAATAGTATTTCCCTGTGATCCAGCCATCACACTCCTGGGCATATATCAAACAAAACAAAACAAAACAAAAACCCCTGTAATTCGGAAAGACATATGCATCCTAATGTTGATAGCACGTGATTTACAGTTCAAGATATGGGAGAAACATAAATATTCATCTGCAGATGAATGGATAGAGAAGTGGTGGTTTATATACACGTGTATATATACCATATATACAATGATATAGTAATCAGCCATAAAAAATAATTAAATAATGCCATTTGCACCAACATGGATGGACTTAGAGATTGTCATGTGAATTAAGTGAATTAAGTCCATCAGAGAATGGCAAATATCATATGATGTCACTTATGTATGGAATCTAAAATTTGATATAAATTAATTTGTTTATAAAACAGAGACTCAGAGGCTTAGAAAATAAACTTAGAGTTACCATAAGGAAAAGGGGAAGGAAGGATAAATCGGAGTTTGGAAGGATAAATTAGGAGTTTGGAATTAGCAGATAAAAACTACTATAAATAAAAAGATAACAAGGTCCTAGTGTATAGCACAGAAATCATATTCAATATCTTATGATAAGCCATAATGTTACATATGTATATATTTGTATAACACAATCACTTTGCTGTATAACACAATCACTTTGCTGTATACCAGAAATTAACACAACATTGTGAATTAACTATACTTCAATAAAAGCAAGATAAAAAACATTAAAACTTCTGTACTCTGTGAAAGACACTGGTTAAGAAAATAGTTGAGAAAATAGACAACATAAGAGAAAACATTTATAAAAGACATATCTGATGAAGTACTTGGATCCAAAATATACAAAGAGTGTTTAAAACTCTACAGTAAGGAAATAACATAATTTTTAAATGGATAAAAGTTTGGCGTAGACATTTAGAAGAAGATATAAAGATAGCAAATAAGCATGTGAAAAGGTGCTCAAAATCATTTGTAATTAAAGAATTGAAAATGAAAACTAGACACTATATATACTTATGAGAATGTCTCATGTACAAAAAACTGACTATAGAGAATGTTGGTGAGAAGGTAGAGCTAGAAGAATTTTCATTATTTACTGGTAGGATTTAAAAGTGTAAGCTACTTTTAAAAAGAGTTTTATAGTTTCTTGCAATGTTAAACATAATTTACCCCATGTTTCAATAATTGGGCTTTTCTGCATTTACTCAACTATTTTGAAAACTTATGTCCACAGAAAAATGCAAATGTTTATTGAAACTTTTTCCACATCACTGAAATCTGGAATTAACCAAGATATCCTTTAATAGGTGAATGAATTAACAAACTTGTACAACCATACAATGGAGTATTATTCATCATTAAATATGAGATAACTGTGAATGAAACAACATGAATTATGTAAATGCATATTGCTAAGTGAAAGGAACCAGTCTTAAATGTATACACAGTGTATAGTCCAATTTCATAAACTTCTGTAAAACAAAACAGTAGATATCATAGAAAAAAAATCAGTGACTACCAAAGGTGTGGGTTAGGGAAGCAGGACTGAATACATGAAGCATAATGAATTATTTTTAGTATCTCTAATATACTGTTATTAGGGATACATGACACTATGCATTTGTAAATGTCAAGTTTTATAGCACAAAAATAAACCTTAATGAATGAAAATTTTAAAAATATCATTTAGGAGATTTGATGACTCTAGCATGGACTATAGAATGTGACAAAATGGTGTAATTATACAACCAAGAAGGAAATGGCACCCCATTCCAGTACTCTTGCCTGGAAAATCCCATGGATAGAGGAGCCTGGTGGGCTGCAGTCCATGGGGTCACAAAGAGTCGGACACAACTGAGCGACTTCCCTTTCACTTTTCACTTTCATGCAATGGAGAAGGAAATAGCAACTGACTCCAATATTCTTCCCTGGAGAATTCCAGGGATGGGGGAGCCTGGTGGGCTGCCGTCTATGGGGTCACACAGAGTTGGACATGACTGAAGTGGAAACAGTGTCAGACTTTATTTTTTTGGGCTCCAAAATCACTGCAGATGGTGACTGCAGCCATGAAATTAAAAGACACTTACTCCTTGGAAGAAAAGTTATGACCAACCTAGATAGAATATTCAAAAGCAGAGACATTACTTTGCCAACTAAGGTCCGTCTAGTCAAGGCTATGGTTTTTCCAGTAGTCATGTATGGATGTGAGAGTTGGACTGTGAAGAAGGCTGAGTGCCGAAGAATTGATGCGTTTGAACTGTGGTGTTGGAGAAGACTCTTGAGAGTCCCTTGGACTGCAAGGAGATCCAACCAGTCCATTCTGAAGGAGATCAACCCTGGGATTTCTTTGGAAGGAATGATGCTAAAGTTGAAACTCCAGTACTTTGGCCACCTCATGCGAAGAGTTGACTCATTGGAAAAGACTCTGATGCTGGGAGGGATTGGGGGCAGGAGGAGAAGGGGACGACAGAGGATGAGATGGCTGGATGGCATCACAGACTCGATGGACGTGAGTGTGAGTGAACTCTGGATGTTGGTGATGGACAGGGAGGCCTGGCGTGCTGCGATTCACGGGGTTGCAGAGAGTCGGACACGACTGAGCCACTGAACTGAACTGAACTGAAATGACTTAGCAGTAGCACTACAACAAATGTATGAAGCAACCCCACTGAAGAAGGTTCAAGGAAAAAGTAACTTTGGAAATGAAAGAGAATTTGTAAGCTTAAAGGTAAAATAAACTATACAAGAATACTTTCCCATGGGAGTTGGATCAAAAATTCTAATACTGTTCTACATGTATACAGGAATTGAACAGTTAAGTAAATGGATGTGAGATGGAAGAAGTTTCTTACTGTTAGAGTTGGAAGTTATGAAAAAGCAAATGAAAGAGGGTAGAATAATCCATACAGTGACTGATTAGAGTCAGATATCAGTATGAATTTGTTTAGCTTTATGTAAATAAATTAGTAACAGAAATATTTATAGATACGTATATATGCACAGGCTAGTATACACACACAAGCACACACATTTATTTCTGTATATCTGGTATATCAGCTGAGAGAATCCACAAGAATTGGAGCCTCAGTAATATACCAGTACCTAAAACTTAGTTTTCAATGCCATTCTCCAATAAGATGAATTTGAGTTCATTGGAGAAATGGCTGATTCTGGGATAGGGGAAGAATTATACAATATGAGCCTGGAACATCTTTTAGTAAGTAAGAACGTACTAAAAACTTACCAAAAAGCAAACAAACAAGAAAGAAACAATGATGTGAGTATGTTACAGGAACACAGCCACCACTGTAAGAAATCTCAATAGCCAAAGTTGAAACAGCATCCATGAGTCCATACTGATAAAAATACATGAGTAAATAAATTAATAGTGGGTAGAGACAAAACTCCCATACAGAAGAATTCTAAATAATTTATGTAGGTAGCATGCCCTCAAGGAGGTGGAGCATGCTTCCCTACTCTTTATGCATGGATTATACATAGTGACTTCCTTCCAAAGAGTATAATATGCAAAGGGGGAAAATATTAATAACTGCAGAATGGGAAAATCTGACAAACACTACCTTGCCCAGAGATAAATCATGCTGTTAAAATATACACTTGATACGATGTGATGAGAATGGCTCTTTACCTCTTTGGTCTTATTCCAGAAAGTATAAAACCTCATTCCAATAATAAGTAAAACATCATTCAAATCTCAATTGAAGGATTTTTTTTTACCAAATATCTGACAAGTACGTTTCAAAATTGTGAAGATCATGAGAATAGAAGAGGGAAAAGAGAAGGAAACTTCTTTAATGCCACAGCCAAGAAGAGTCTAAAGAGACATAAGTCTATAATGTGGTAGTAATATATTGGATGGGATTCTGGAGCAGAAAAAAAGACATTTAGTAAAAATAAAGGAAATATGAATAAAGTGTGGTCTTTAGTTAATAATAATGTATCAACATTGATTCATTAATTGTAACATATGTACCATACTAATGTAAGATACTAAAAATAGGGTGAACTGTGTTTAAGTCATGTTGGAATTCCCTGTATTATTTTTGCCATTATTAAGGAAGTTGATTTAGACAACATGTGATTCTCAGAAAGAAATACACTTCAGTTCACTGGCAGTATGGTGACAAATCTCCATTAAGCAATTTTCCATTATATGGGAAATCTTAAAAACATGTATACAAACATATATGAGAATGCACAAAGTATCTAAAAATAATTACAATATAAGATGAAAATCCTTAAATAAAAAATAAATAACAAAAAGACCTTGTCTCTGAATTATCCCTAAAACATTCCCTTTATATTTTTAATTTATTATTAGTAAATGGAGTAAGTGACTATGAAATTTGTGAGAACATATTTTGTAGTAGAAACTCTGCTACCCTGTAATAATGATGCCCTTGTGCAGCCTTCTGCTACAGATGCCTCACTGTCCTTTCCTTTAAACAAAATCATTAAGCAAAATTTGGTCCTTTGCAGAGTTTAGTTAAATCCAGTTTCAAGTGATACCTAGAGCTTAAACCAACCAACTTACACCCAAATATCCCACATATGTGGGTACTTTTAAGGAATCCTACTGGTAAACAAGCTAAAGAATGTTCAACCCCCTTGAAAATTGCACTAATTTCCCATGCTAGTAAGGTTATGCTCAAAATTCTTCAAGCTAGGCTTCAACAGTACTTGAATCGAGAACTTCCAGATTTACAAGCTGGGTTTAGAAAAGGCAGAGAAACCAGAGATTAGAATGGTAACGTTCATTGGATCATAGAGAAATCAAAGGAATTCCAGGAAAGCATCTACTTCTGCTTCAATGACTACACAAAATGTGTGGATCACAACAAACTGTGGAAAATCTTAAAGAAATGGTGCTACCAAAACATCTTACCTGTCTCCTGAGAAGCCTGTATGCGGGTCAAGAAGCAATAGCTAGAACTTTATATGGAGTAGTTGATGCTTTGAAATTGGGAGAGGAGTATGGCAAGGCTGTATATTGTTACCCTGATTATTTAACTTCTATGCAGAGTACATCATGTGAAATCCTGGCTGGAGGAATCACCAGCAGGAATCAAGATTGCCAGGAGAAATAACAGCAACCTCAGATCTACAGATGACACAACTAATAGCTGAAAGCAAAGAAGAACTAAAGAGCCTCTTGATGAAGGTGAAAGAGGAGAGTGAAAAAAATTGGCTTAAAAGCCAACATTCAGAAAACTAAGACCATAGCATTCTGTCCCATCACTTGGCAAGCATGGAGAAAAAGTTGAAGCAATGACAGATTTTCTCTTCTTGGGCTCCAAAATCACTGCAGATGGTTACTACAAGCATGAAATTAGAAGACACTTGCTTCTTGGAAGGAAAGCAATGACAAACCTAGACAGTGTATTATAAAAGACATCACTTGGTGGACAAAAGTCTGTATAGTCAAAGCTATGGTTTTTCCAATAGTCATGTACAGATGTGAGAGCAGGACTATAAAGAAGGTTGAGCGCTGAAGAATTGTGGTGCTAGAGAAGACTCTTGAGAGTCCCTGAGATAGCAGGGAGATCAAACCAGTCAATTCTAAAAGAAATCAATCCTGAATATTCACTGGAAGGACTGATGCTGAACGTCCAAAACTTTGGCCACCTGATGTGAAGAGCTGACTCCAAGGAAAAAACTCTGTTGATGGGAAAGATTGAGGGCAGGAGGAGAAAAGGGTGACAGAGGATAAGATGGTTGGATGGTATCACCAATTCAATGGATATGAACTTGGGCAAACTCTGGGAGATAGTGAAGGACAAGAAGACCTGGTGTGTTGCAGTCCATGGGGTTGCAAAGAGTTGAACACGACTTAGCGACTGACCAACAAAACAACTGGTAAAGATGACTTTCCCTTAATCCCTTGTGGATTGCCAGATAGTTACCAGAATAATTGCTGAAGATTAAAAATATGAGAATTTAGATAATCTTTTAACATAAAAGAGTACATAAAGAGATATCAACTAACTTATGAGTACAAAAACACCATTTACATTTAGAATTAACCTCAACTAGTGAGCAAGAGTTTTGTACACACTCCTGATATCAATGTGATTCTCGTCTGGGCCTGAGGTTACTTAACAAATTTTGAATTAGGAATATGTTACACTGGGGCGTCCCAGATGGCTAAAGGAGTAAAGAATACCCCTGCAATGCAAAGACACAAGAGATGCAGGCTCAATCCCTGGTCAGGAAGATCCCCTGGAAGAGGAGATGGCAACCCACTCCAGTATTCTTGCCTGAGAAATCCCAAGGACAGAGGAGCCTGGCAGGCTACAGTCGATGGGGTCACAAAGAACTGGGCATAACTGAACATGCAAACACATTTACATCAGCTAGATTAGACCATAAAGGACAGGGGCATGCTCAAAATATTTGAAAATAAACACTTAAGCACAACTAAAGGTCACTTAAATAATAATTAAATGTTGCTTAAACAGAAAACAAGCAATGCAAAAGATATATACCTGGCTAGGATACATGTTAGTATGTATGCATTAAAACTTCAAAAGAAGAAAATATCTTTGTTTCATTAGATAATGTACTATGAACCAGGTCTACAATCATTGCATATTCCATGAAGTCATAACATTTAATTAAGTTACATTATTTTTTTCTCTCAGTTAAAAGAATACAATTTATCACATTTGTTTTAACATTAAATGGGTTCAGTGCAGTTCTGTTCTGTTCAGTCACTCAGTTGTGTCCAACTCTTTGTGACCTCATGGACTGCATTAAATTGGTTAGCTTAGTTTAAATATAATTCTTCCAGTGAGCAATAAGGTAGGACTATCAGGCTGAAAATTTAACTTAGCGCCTTGCATTTGGTAAAGTCAGTTGGCCTCTAAAGTCTCCCTCAGTCCAGCTGATCTTTCTATATGCACTTGCAGACTTAGCTGCTGTTTTTCTATTCACTTGGCATTTTTCATTTTAGAATGCATTAAAGGTAAATTGATAAGATTTAATTTTAGAAGATGCAAAGTTTTTATTAAAAAATCTCAGATATATTAATAGAATATAAAATTAAAATGATGCAATTGTATTATAATTTTTCTTTGATGATTATATTATTCATGGAACTGCATTTTATTTCAGGAGATGATATGTGATCAAGGCATGAAATGTATTCATGTTATTTTGGGGAACATTCAATATTCAATGAAATGTCCAGAATACAAATAACTAATACTGCTAGATTATATGTCCAATTTACTGTCAAATAATTAAGATTTGTTGTTGTTAGTCACTCAGTTGTGTCTGACTGTTTGTGACCCAATGAACAGTAGCCCATCAGGCTCCCCTACCATGGAATTTTCCAAGAAAGAATACTGTAGTGGGTTGCCATTCCCTTCTCCAGGAGATCTTTCCAACCCAAGGATTGAACCTGGGCTGCCTGCTTTGCAGGCAGATTCTTTACCAGTTGAGCCACCAGGGAAGTAAAAATATAAAATATATTATATATATATTTATGTAATTAATGTTATCAATATATTAATATATTATTTATATAAATATATATACAAATATAAAATAAGGAATATTCTAATATTACTATTTTTGATTTTGTTAAGCATTATGGACATCTTATTATAACATTATTGACATCAGCATATACTCTTTGAAGCCTCAAAATAGTGCTACTTTAAGGGTGTCTATTTTATGAGTTTCACTGCATGAACCTAAAGAAACAAAATGTTCTCTGAAACTCATTTTGTTAAACTATATACTTTCAGTTTTTTTCTAAGTATCATTTTATATCTGCTTTCATACATAAGAAAACAATCCCCTAATGTTTTGATTTCTATTCCAAACTTGCAGCTGAAGAGCATTTCTAAAAATGATGCATATAAAACATTTCCTCAAAACTAACGTTAACAGAAAACACATTAAAAGTTGCCTCCGCAAATGAGGACGAGTATTGATTTTTATAAATAGAGTTCTACTGTGCTTTTCATGTGTTCAGTCATTAGCTAGAGTATTTGGATTATACAGCTTTTATGATTCTTCTGACACATATAGTCTGATTTAATTTTAGCATTCTCATTGATTGCAAGGGGTGTCAGAAAGGGCAAAGGGATGAATTGGGTTGACAGAGTTCAACATATGGCATCCAATTAGAGACACCAGAGAATGTCAGTACTTCCTTTATTCCTCTTATATAAAAAAAGAAACTCTAAATGCTATTTATTCTTGAGAGAAGACTACATCTAAGATTCCACTCAACAATATTTATAGAATATCTCTTTTAGCATAATTCACCACAGTGGAATACATGAGTTATATAAACACTTTAAAAAATTTAAATGATAAGAAATATAGTGGTAAGAACACTGGATTTAGCATCAGAAAATACTATTTACTGTTTATATAGTAAACTTGGATTGTTTACTTAAACTTTCTGTCCCCATTTTTCAGTGGTAAAATGACAATGGCAGTCTTTCTCACCGAATTTGTATTAGTTTCTTAGGGCTGCTGTAACAAAGTATCATAAACTGAATGGCTTGAAACAACAGACTTCCATTGTCTTACAGTTCTGCAGCATAGAAGGGTGAAATCAAGGTGTCACTAGTGTCATTCTTTCTCTGAAACAAACTGGGGAGAATTATTTCTTGCCCCTCTCCTAGCTTCTGGTGGTTTGCAGCAATTCTAGATGTTCTTTGACTTGTGGGTGGGTCACTCGAATCTATATCTCTGTTGATACATCCATTTTCCCTTTTGTACCTGTGTGTACCTCACAGTACACACTTTCCCTGTGTACCTCTCTCTGTGTTCCCTCTGTGCTTTCTATAAAGATACCAGTCACCCTGAATTAAGGGCCCACCATCCTACTTCAGTATGTCTCCATCTTGTGTGTGTGTTAAGTCGTTTCAGTCATGTCTGACTCTTTCGGACCCCGGGGACTATAGCCTCCAGGCTCATCTGTCCATGGGATTCTCTAGGCAAGAATACTGGGTTGTTATGCCCTCCTCCTTGGGATCTTCCTGACCCAGGGATGGAACCCGTGTCTCTTATGTTTCCTGCATTGGCAGGTGGCTTCTTTACCACTAGTGCCACCTATTTACAATAGGCCACATTGTAAGATACTGGGGCTTAGAAGTTCAACATACCCTATTCACACACAATTTAAGCTGTAACAGAGTTGTAGTAGGATGTAAGGAAAATATGATAAAAATCTTCTTGCACAGTATCTAGTAATAGTAGCTTCTGAAAAAATTTTAAAAGAAGAGTTGAGAAGACGAAGTTTAAAACAAATAAAATGATCTAAACCTTAAGTCAAACAAGAGCCTTCAGTTCAGTTCAGTTTAGTTCAGTCACTCAGTCGTGTACGAGTCTTTGCGACCCCATGAATCATAGCACACGAGGCCTCCCTGTCCATCACCATCTCCGGGAGTTCACTCAGACTCATGCCCATCGAGTCTGTGATGCCTTCCAGCCATCTCATCCTCTGTCGTCCCCTTCTCCTTCTGCCTCTAATACCTCCCAGCATCAGAGTCTTTTGCAATGAGTCCCAAAGTACTGGAGCTTCAGCTTTAGCATCATTCCTTCCAAAGAAATCCCAGGGTTGATCTCCTTCAGAATGGATTGGTTGGATCTCCTTGCAGTCCAAGGGACTCTCAAGAGTCTTCCCCAACACCACAGTTCAACAGCATCAATTCTTTGGCACTCAGCCTTCTTCACAGTCCAACTCTCACATCCATACATGACCACAGGAAAAACCATAGCCTTGACTAGACGGACCTAAGTTGGCAAAGTAATGTCTCTGCTTTTGAATATACTATCTAGATTGGTCATAACTTTCTTCCCAAGGAGTAAGCGTCTTTCAATTTCATGGCTGCAGTCACATTCTGTAGTGAATTTGGAGCCCCCCAAAATAAAGTCTGACACTGTTTCTACTGTTTCCCCATCTATTTCCCATGAAGTGATGGGACCAGATGCCATGATCTTGATTTTCTGAATGTTGAGCTTTAAGCCAACTTTTTCACTCTCCTCTTTCACTTTCATCAAGAGGCTTTTTAGCTCCTCTTCACTTTCTGCCATAAGGGTGGTGTCATCTGCATATCTGAGGTTATTGATATTTCCCCCAGAAATCTTCATTCCAGCTTGTGTTTCTTCCAGCCCAGCATTTCTCATGATGTACTCTGCATAGAAGTTAAATAAGCAGGGTGACAATATACAGCCTTGACGTACTCCTTTTCCTATTTGGAACCAGTCTGTTGTTCCATGTCCAGTTCTAACTGTTGCTTCCTGACCTGCACACAGATTTCTCAAGAGGCAGGTTAGGTGGCCTGGTATTCCCATCTCTTTCAGAATTTTCAACAGTTTATTGTGATCCACACAGTCAAAGGCTTTGGCATAGTCAATAAAGTAGAAATAGATGTTTTTCTGGAACTCTCTTGCTTTTTCCATGATCCAGCAGATGTTGGCAATTTGATCTCTGGTTCCTCTGCCTTTTCTAAAACCAGCTTGATCATCAGGGAGTTCACGGTTCACATATTGCTGAAGCCTGGCTTGGAGAATTTTGAGCATTAGTTGACTAGCATGTGAGATGAGTGCAATTGTGTTGTAGTTTGAGCATTCTTTTGCATTGCCTTTCTTTGGAATTGGCATGAAAACTGACCTTTTCCAGTCCTGTGGCCACTGCTGAATTTTCCAAATTTGCTGGCATATTGAGTGCAGCACTTTCACAGCATCATCTTTCAGGATTTGAAATAACTCAACTGGAATTCCATCACCTTCACTAGCTTTGTACATAGTGATGCTTTCTAAGGCCCACCTGACTTCACTTTCCAAGATGTCTGGCTCTAGATGAGTGATCACATCATCATGATTATCTGGGTCATGAAGATCTTTTTTGTACAGTTCTTCCATGTATTCTTGCCACCTCTTCTTAATATCTTCTGCTTCTGTTAGGTCCAGACGATTTCTGTCCTTGATTGAGCCCATCTTTGCATGAAATGTTCCCTTGGTATCTCTAATTTTCTTGAAGAGATCTCTAGTCTTTCCCATTCTGTTGTTTTCCTCTATTTCTTTGCATTGATCACTGAAGAAGGCTTTCTTATCTCTTCTTGCTATTCTTTGGAACTCTGCATTCAGATGCTTATATCTTTCCTTTTTTCCTTTGCTTTTCGCCTGTCTTCTTTTCACAGCTATTTATAAGGCCTCCCCAGACAGCCATTTTGCTTTTTTGCATTTCTTTTCCATGGGGATGGTCTTGATCCCTGTCTCCTGTACAATCTCATGAACCTCATTCCATAGTTCATCAGGCACTCTATCTATCAGATCTAGGCCCTTAAATCTATTTCTCACTTCCACTGTATAATCATAAGGGATTTGATTGAGGTCATACCTGAATGGTCTAGCGGTTTTCTCTGCTTTCTTCAATTTAAGTCTGAATTTGGCATAAGGAGTTCATGATCTGAGCCACAGTCAGCTCCCGGTCTTATTTTTGTTGACTGTATAGAGCTTCTCCATCTTTGACTGCAAAGAATATAGTAAAAAGTCAAAATGATAGGATACCAAAAGAGGAACTCCCCAGGTCAGTAGGTGCCCAATACGTTACTGGAGATCAGTGGAGAAATAACTCCCGAAAGAATGAAGGGATGGAGCCAAAGCAAAAACAATACCCAGCTGTGGATATGACTGGTGATAGAAGCAAGATCTGATGCTGTAAAGAGCAATAGTGCATAGGAACCTGGAATGTCAGGTCCATGAATCAAGGCAAATGGGAAGTGGTCAAACAAGAGATGGCAAGGGTGAACGTCAACATTCTAGGAATCAGCGAACTAAAATGGACTGGAATGGATGAATTTAACTCAGATGACCATTATATCTAGTACTGTGGGCAGGAATCCCTCAGAAGAAATGGAGTAGCCATCATGGTCAACAAAAGAGTCTGAAATGCAGTACTTGGATGCAATCTCAAAAACGACAGAATGATCTCTGTTCATCTCCAAGGCAAACCATTCAATATCACAGTGATCCAAGTCTATGCCCCAACTAGTAACACTGAAGAAACTGAAGTTGAATGGTTTTATGAAGACCTACAAGACCTTTTAGAACTAACACTCCAAAAAGATGCCCTTTTCATTATAGGGGACTGGAATGCAAAAGTAGGAAGTCAAGAGACACCTGGAGTAACAGGCAAATTTGGCCTTGGAACGTGGAATGAAGCAGGGCAAAGACTAATAGAGTTTTGCCAAGAAAATGCACTGGTCATAGCGAATACCCTCTTCCAACAACACAAGAGAAGACTCTACACATGGATATCACCAGATGGTCAACACCGACATCAGATTGATTATATTCTTTGCAGCCAAAGAGGCAGAAGCTCTATACAGTCAACAAGAGCCTTATGTTCCCAATAATGACAAAGTCAGATCATAGAAAATAGTTGGACAAATAAGGGGTTAATCCTAGAGATTCAGTGCTCTGTGTTACAGACAAGAAACTCCTAGGTTAGTATTTGCAGGACGTACATTGGAGCAATCTGCATATGGCTCACTTCAGGAAACTTTTAAAAAAAATCAGATCTTAGACTTCCAACCATTCTGGCCCAATAGATTAAGGCAAAAGAAGCAAATCAATCAATGTAATACACCACATTAACAAATTGAAAATAAAAGCCATATGATTATCTCAATAGATGCAGAGAAAGCCTTTGACAAAATTCAACATCCATTTATGATAAAAACTCTTCAGAAAGCAAGAATAGAAGGAACATATCTCAACATAATAAAAGCTCTATATGAGAAACCCACAGCAAACATTATCCTCAATGGTGAAAAGTTGAAAACATTTCCTCCAAAGTCAGGAATAAGACAAGGGTACCCACTCTCACCACTACTATTCAACATAGTTTTGGAAGTTTTGGCCACAGCAATCAGAGCAGAAAAAGAAATAAAAGGAATCCAAATGGAAAAGAGGTAAAACTCTCACTGTTTGCAGATGACATGATCCTCTATATAGAAAACCCTAAAGACTACACCAGAAAATTACTAGAGCTAATCAATGAATATAGTAAAGTTGCAGGATATAAAATCAACACACAGAAATCCCTTGCATTCTTATACACTAATAATGAGAAAATAGAGACATTAAGGAAACAATTCCATTCACCATTGCAATGAAAAGAATAAAATACTTAGGAACATATCTACATAAAGAAACTAAAGGCCTATATATAGAAAACTATAAAACACTGGTGAAAGAAATCAAAGAGGACACTAATAGATGGAGAAATATACCATGTTCATGGATCAGAAGAATCAATATAGTGAAAATGAGTATACTACCCAAAGCAATCTATAGAGTCAATGCAATCCCTATCAAGCTACCAATAGTACTTTTCACAGAGCTAGAACAAATAATTTCACAATTTGTATGGAAATACAAAAAACCTTGAATAGCCAAAGCAATCTTGAGAAAGAAGAATGGAACTGGAGAATTCAACCTGCCTGACTTCAGGCTCTACTACAAAGCCACAGTCATCAACACAGTATGGTACTGGCACAAAGACGGAAATATAGATCAATGGAACAAAATAGAAAGCCCAGAGATAAATCCACGCACCTATGGACATCTTATCTTTGACAAAGGAGGCAAGAATATACAATGGATTAAAGACAATCTCTTTAACAAATGGTGCTGGGAAAACTGGTCAACCACTTGTAAAAGAATGAAACTAGAACACTTTCTAACACCATACACAAAAATAAACTCAAAATGGATTAAAGATCTAAATGTAAGACCAGAAACTATAAAACTCCTAGAGGAAAACATAGGCAAAACACTCTCCGACATAAATCACAGCAAGATCCTCTATGACCCACCTCCCAGAATACTGAAAATAAAAAAGAAAAAATAAACAAATGGGACCTAATTAAACTTAAAAGCTTTTGCACAACAAAGGAAACTATAAGCAAGGTGAAAAGACAGAATGGGAGAAAATAATAGCAAAGGAAGCAACTGACAAAGAATTAATCTCAAAAATATATAAGCAACTCCTGCAGCTCAATTCCAGAAAAATAATCGACCCATCAAAAAATGGGCCAAAGAACTAAACAGACATTTCTCCAAAGAAGATATACAGATGGCTAAGAAACACATGAAAAGATGCTCAACATAGTTCATTATCAGAGAAATGCAAATCAAAACCACAATGAGGTACCATTTCACGCCAGTCAAAATGACTGCAATCCAAAAGTCTACAAGCAATATATGCTGTAGAGGGTGTGGAGAAAAGAGAACCCTCTTACACTGTTGGTGGTAATGCAAACTAGTACAGCCACTATGGAGAACAGTGTGGAGATTCCTTGAAAAACTGGAAATAGAACTGCCTTATGACCCAGCAATCCCACTGCTGGGCATTCACACCAAGGAAATCAAAATTGAAAGAGACATGTGTACACCAATGTTCATTGCAGCACTGTTTATAAAGCAGGACATGGAAGCAACCTAGATGTCCATGAGCAGATGAATGGATAAGAAAGCTGTGGTACATACACACAATGGAGTATTACTCAGCCATTAAAGAGAATACATTTGAATCAGTTCTAATGAGGTGGATGAAACTGGAGCCTATTATACAGAGTGAAGTAAGCCAGAAAGAAAAACACCAATACAGTATACTAATGCATATATATGGAATTTAGAAAGATGGTAATGATAACCCTGTATGGGAGACAGCAAAAGAGACACAGATGTATAGAACAGTCTTTTGGACTCTGTGGGAGAAGGAGTGGGTGGGATGATTTGGGAGAATGGCATGGAAACATGTATAATATCATATATTAAATGAATCACCAGTCCAGGTTCGATGCATGGTACTGGATGCTTGGGGCTCGTGCACTGGGGTGACCCAGAGGGATGGTACGGGGAGGGAGGTGGGAGGGGAGTTCAGGATGGGGAACACGTGTATACCTGTGGCAGATTCATGTTGATGTATGACAAAACCAATACAATATTGTAAAGTAATTAACCTCCAATTAAAATAAATTTATATTAAAAAATAAAAACAAAGTAAAAAAAAGAAGTATTTTACAGAGTTAATGTTTTTAAAAAGTTTGTTTCTGATACACAGCTAGGTTTGAGAACAACTAAGTAATCTGATTGCCAAACAACTGTATGTTAGTGAGTCTTATGTATTTTAGGTGAAGTATTTTCCATGTTAAAGTTAATTTCTTATTTTAACAAATTAATTCTGATTTCTTCCTAGATTTCTTGTCAAGATTTGCATACTGTTTAGCTCCTCAGATTTCATGCCTTCTTTCTATGGAAGGATATAGTACCAAGCTAAAGCGAGACAGAGAGTTCATTTTGTAGCAAGAGTCAGGGAAAAGCAGTGACAGCTAATCAGACTTTAACCAGAAAAAATAATTTTCAGAATCTGGGTAAAAGAAAAATGTGAGGCAAAATTCTGAGAAGCATATAGTTTTACAGATTGCTTTCTTTGTTTTATGCCTATGAGAGATTGAAATGTCCCTACAGAAAATGGAGAAGCTAAATATGTGTATCTCTGGGTTGGGAGCCAGTGAGTTAAGAGCTTGAATACCATATAGTCAGGGACAAATCAAGAACTGTGGGATCAGAAGTTCATGAAATTTGAGGGACCTTTAAAAATAATATAAAATTGTAAATAGAAAATATATTCAACATTGAATATTTTTAAGATAAGTAAAAGACATGAAATTTAAACTTCTAAAATTCCAGTAAAAACAAAGGGATCAAAAATTTAGAAAATAATATATTTATATATTATCTGACAAACTTCTACACTTCTTCCCCTATATATTTGAATCAATAATACTCTAATTATAGACTAAAAAATATTGCCCATAGTGTTATGTAAATAATCCAACGTTTAAAGAGCTAAAAAGTGGCAGATCTTGACTTTATTTTTATTTTATTTTACTTTACAATTCTGTATTGGTTTTGCCATACATTGACATGAATCCACCACGGGTGTACATGTGTTCCCAAACATGAACCCCCCTCCCACCCCCCTTCCCACAACATCTCTCTGGGTCATCCCCGCGTACCAGCCCCAAGCGTGCCATATCCTGCATCGGACATAGACTGGCAATTCAATTCTTACATGATATTATACATGTTTCAATGCCATTCTCCCAAATCATCTCACCCTCTCCCTCTCCCACTGAGTCCAAAAGTCCGTTATACACATCTGTGTTTTTTTTTGCTGTCCTGCATACAGGGTCATCATTGCCATCTTTCTAAATTCCATATATATGTGTTAGTATACTGTATTGGTGTTTTTCTTTCTGGCTTACTTCACTCTGTATAATCGGCTCCAGTTTCATCCATCTCATCAGAACTGATTCAGATGTATTCTTTTTAACGGCTGAGTAATACTCCATTGTGTATATGTACCACAGCTTATCTTGACTTTAAATCCAGGCAATCTTGTTCTATAATCCATACTCTTACTTTCTATGCAATCCTTCCCAAATAAGAGAAATTCTTTTCCTTATATGTAGATGCCTGTGACTGCTTATAGTATTTCAGAAAGGATAAGACAGAAACTTGGAAAAGTGCCAACCACTGGGAAAGAGAACAGAGGGCTAAGGAAAGGGGTTGAGGCAGAGTTTTCACTGTTTATCCTTTGGAATTTCATGCTCGGCTTAGGTTTTTATAAATAATAAAATACAAAAAAATGGAAAAGCATTTGGAAGAAAGGAAGAAACTAGTGGAAAGAGGGAACTACAGCAGTTCATTTCTACACTATGGTTAACATTTTTTTGCAATCATGGCTTTTATTTCACTTCTCCAGGGAGAATATTTTATGGGCTTTTAAGGTACTTTAAAAACATATTTATTGACATAGAAGAATGTACACATTTAACTGTTGAATTTTAGAAAAAAATTACAAAAATTTGTATAGCTCCTTGAGACTATTAGAGAGAAAAACATGTACATATATATTATATGCGTGATATAATATGTGGAATGATAGATATAATTATTTAAATAATAGAGATGGCTATCATTATATCTATGATTGTGTGTTTTTAAAAATAGTTGCCTAAAATAAAAATATGTACTTTGGCCACCTCCTGCAAAGAACTGACTCATTTGAAAACGTCCTGATGCTGGGAAAGACTGAAGGCAGGAGGAGAACGGGACTATAGAGGATGAGATGACTGGATGGAATCACTGTCTCAATGAACATGAGTCTGAGTAAACTCCAGGAGTTGGTGATGGATAGGGATACCTGGCGTGTTGCAGTCCATGGGGTCACAAAGAGTTGGACACAACTGAGCAACTGAACTGAACTGATTATTATAATAAATGTTTAAACAATAATATGTTTGGCTTTAAAAATATGGCAGTGAATTAGACTTTAGGCTATTCTTAGTGTTTATATAATTAGTTATTTAAGAAAATAAAATACTTTTTATTCATGCTTGTTGGTGTAATTAGGTTATATTCTGAACCACAGGAAGTCAAGAAATAAGTTTTTAATCATTCAAAGTGTATATTTTTTTAAAAATTTGGAAGCCTTCTTGGAAAGTCTTTTATATGACACAAATCAACTCTACAGGTATATCAATAGCATTGTGCAAACACATGCTATACTCTTCAGCATTCTGAAATAAATAATACCTATTATCTGGAAATACATAGTTCCAAGTTATCTATAACCCTGATCTTACTATTAATGTATTTGGATTAGATTGTGTTGATTTGATAATACTTGAGAGCCAAAGTGCCAAAGTGCAGAGTCAGAGAGTTCTAGTAACAATGACAAGTTTCAGCTTTTCATTGCTTTTGTGTTTATGGAATTCTGAATGAGGAAGGTAAGTGTTGCATTATTTTTGTCAAATAGAAAATGCACATCAATATTCTTTGATGAAACACCAACAATTCAGCTAAACCTGATCAAGTTTCCTTCCTTCCAAGGAGGAAAATAAAACCAGTAGAATAGAATAAAAGCCACAAATCTGAAATATGCCTGTGTGCATACTGCTGCTGCTGCTGCTGCTAAGTCGCTTCAGTCGTGTCCAACTCTGTGCGACCCCATAGACTGCAGCCCACCAGGCTCCCCCTGTCACTTCAATCATGTATAACTCTGTGGGGCCCTATGGACTGGGCCCTATGGACTCCTCCCACCTGACAGGCTCCTCTGTCCTTGGGATTCTCCAGGCAAGAATACTGGAGTGGGTTGCCATGGCCTCCTCCAGGGGATCTTCCCAACCCCAAGGATAGAACCTGTGTCTCTAAGTCTCCTGCACTGGCAGGAAGATTCTTTACTACTAGTGCCACCTCAGAAGCCCAATCTGAAATATATGTTTATCTAAATATATATACATTTTATGTTGTATTATATGCTATATAAATATATACAAATATATACATAATTTGTCAGGCCAAAGTCAAATTGACAAATATAAAATATTCATAAGTTTAAAATGAATCAATAATGGACATAAATATAATTAAGGCAGTTTTAAATAAAGTGTTTGTAAACAATAAAAATGACTGACATTTGCTGCATGATGACTACTTCCTAAAGCTCTGGAAATAATTCTCAATTACTAAGCTTGATTTTTCTCTTCCATATTCAATAATAATATTATTCTCCAAAGCCTCCCTGGCATTTTACTTTTATTATGCAGCTTTTTCCACAGCACAATAATGGGTACTTCACTCAATCCATAGGCTCACCTATCTTTTTTTTTTTAGTTTCTGCTCACTGTATAGTCCTGTAAGAAACACCTTGTTTTCATGTAAGAATCAAAGGAAGAACTATTGGACAAACATCACTTGAGTATTTTTAAAAATATTTAAATTCAGGGCCCAAAACAAAAAATAAGATATCAATAGACTACCTTACAATATCTACTCCCTTATTATATATAAATCTCCTTTAGAGATATTGTTTTGCCATGGGTTAAAAAAAATGAACAGAAATCAGAAAGCAAATTATGAGATAGGGGTTTCGTTATATCATGCTTGACTATGCATAGATTCCACATCAAAATCTTTAAATCTCTCCCTTATATAAATATATGTAAATGTGTACACAGATATTTCTATATTTGTGTGCACATTTTAAGCCTTAAAACAACTTAGTAAATAGCAAACTATCCATTTCAGAAGGCTTGATACAAGGACATGATCCAGTCAATTCAAAGCAAGAAGAAATGACATTTATAGGAGAATGTAGTTATAACTACTAAGTCCTAGCATTGTTATGAGACCATAAATGGCTTTGGGTGATTTCATTAGGCCCCACATAATACATATCCACCTCAGTACAATACAATAAAATACACTGATGTTTCAGTCAGATTTGATACCTGTGGATGTATCAGGTTTTCCAGATTCACTGGTAAACCATTACACTACTGTCATATCATTCTTTTCTTCTACGTATTTGCTACGTTCTGCTGTACCAGCAGGAGACTGAAATTGTGCCATACTTGTATTGTAAGCATGGAACAGAAAGCCCAATGAGGGATGGAAAAAGTGTTACTTGGTCATGATGGACTTTGAGGGGTTTTGTTACTGTGAGATAGAACTGAAAAGACTATAGATTTTATACGAGGTAGTTTTTTTTTTGGATGGATTTTCTTTTATAATAACTAAATATCCAGGCTTCTGTAACAGATATTACATGATTTCTGGGGTCATTAAGAGTGGAGATATGCCACATCATATGCATTTCTATTGTTGCTTTGATATACACACACACACATATATATATGTATATAGTAACATTTATTAGTTTACATATTGCCTTCCAGTGAACTGTGAACTCCAAAAGAACAGGAATTTTCCATTGGCTAAAATGAACATAGACCAACAGCAAACCTCCCCCCACCAAAAAAAAAAAAAAAAAAGGTTGAATTAGATTCAATCAGTTCAGTTCAGTGGCTCAGTAATTTCTGACTCTGCGACCCCAGAGCTGCAGCACACAAGGCCTCCCTGTCCATCACCAACTCCCAGAGTTCACTCAAACTCATGTCCATCAAGTGGGTGATGCCATCCAACCATCTCATCCTCTGTTGTCCCCTTCTCCTCTTGCCCCCAATCCCTCCCAGCATCAGAGTCTTTTCCAATGAGTCAACTTTTTGCATGAGGTGTCCAAAGTATTGGAGTTTCAGCTTTAGCATCATTCCTTCCATAGAATATCCAGGACTGATCTCCTTTAGAACGGACTGGTTGGATCTCCTTGCAGTTCAAGGAACTCTCAAGAGTCTTCTCCAACACCACAGTTCAAAAGCATCAATTCTTTGGCACTCAGCTTTCTTGAGTCCAATTCTCACATCCATACATGACTACTGGAAAAACCATAGCCGTGACTAGACGGACCTTTGCTGGCAAAGTAATGTCTCTGCTTTTCAATATGCTATCTAGGTTGGTCATAACTTTACTTACAAGGAGTAGTGTCTTTTTAATTTCATGGCTGCAATCACCATCTGCAGTGATTTTGGAGCCCCCAAAATAAAGTATGACAGTGTTTTCACTGTTTCCCCATCTATTTCCCATGAAGTGATGGGATCAGATGCCATGATCTTAGTTTTCTGAATGTTGAGCTTTAAGCCAAGTTTTTCACTCTCCACTTTTCACTTTCATCAAGGGCCTTTTTAGTTCCTCTTCACTTTCTGCCATAAGGGTGGTGCCATGTGCATATCTGAGGTTATTGATATTTCTCCCGGCAATCTGGATTCCAGCCTGTGCGTCTTCCAGCCCAGCATTTCTCATGATGTACTCTGCATATAAGTTAAATAAGCAGGGTGACATCTGTAAAACTCTCCAAATGGTATCTCATTGTTTTTGGATAAAGTTCTAAGTTATTTACATGTATCATACAGTTTTATTTTTTTGGCCCTTTTTGCCTGTTTAGCCGGAGAAAGCAATGGCAACCCACTCCAGTACTCTTGCCTGGAAAATCCCACGGACAGAGGAGCCTGGTAGGCTGCAGTCCATGGGGTCACTAAGAGGTGGACATGAGAGCGATTTCACTTTCACTTTTCACTTTCATGCATTGGAGAAGGGAATGGCAACCCACTCCAGTGTTCTGGCCTGGAGAATCCTAGGGAAGGGGGAGCCTGGTGGGCTGCCATCTATGGGGTCACACAGAGTCGGACATGACTGAAGCGACTTAGCAGCAGCAGCAGACTGTTTAACCTCATCCTCTGACACACACATATTTCTTTTCTGTGCCCAAGCCACTTAGGCTTTTTCTTTATTCTACGATTATGCAAAGTTTCTTCCTATCTCACAACCATGACATATGCTATTTCTCTGCCTCATACAATGATTGTGGTTTCTATAAAGTATATAAGATTCAAATACTAAATGCCATCAGAAAGCAATCATTACATAGTATTTTTGTTCTTTTCTGAAAGAAGAGAGTGAAAAAGTTGGCCTAAAGCTCAACATTCAGAAAACGAAGATCATGGTATCTGTCCCATCACTTCATGGGAAATAGATGGGGAAACAGTGGAAACAGTGTCAGACTATTTTTTGGGGCTCCAAAATCACTGCAGATGGTGACTGCAGCCATGAAATTAAAAGATGCTACTCCTTGGAAGGAAAATTATGACCAACCTAGATAGCATATTCAAAAGCAGAGACATTACTTTGCCAACAAAGGTCCATCTAGTCAAGGCTATGGTTTTTCCAGTAGTCATGTATGGATGTGAGAGTTGGACCGTGAAGAAAGCTGAGCACCAAAGAACTGATGGTTTTGAACTGTGGTGTTGGAAAAGACTCTTGAGAGTCCCTTGGACTGCAAGGAGATCCAACCAGTCCATTCTGAAGGAGACCAGCCCTGGGATTTCTTTGGAAGGACTGATGCTAAAGCTGAAACTCCAATACTTTGGCCACCTCATGTGAAGAGTTGACTCATTGGAAAAGACTCTGATGCTGGGAGGGATTGAGGGCAGGGGGAGAAGGGGACGACAGAGGATGAGATGGCTGAATGGCATCACTGACTCGATGGACGTGAGTTTGGGTAGACACCAGGAGTTGGTGATGGAATGGGAATGCTTGCGTGCTGTGGTTCATGGGGTCGCAAAGAGTCGGATACGACCGAGCGACTGAACTGAACTGAGCATAGTATATTTGTTCTTTTCTGTAATATCATCATGGTACAGTCAAGGTCTTTTGAGTAATGATTTGGAAAGTAAATCAGTAAACAGAATGAGGCTGGAAAATTTGATACACAAGGGTAAGGTATCTAACTACAGTTTCTTCTTTGGGAATTTTAATGTCTTTTGGTTTGACTCATGTTCTGTTCTCTTTTTTTATCCATTGTTCCTTTAAAAATTTTTAATCCACATCTTGTTTTCAGAGTTCCTACTAAATGCATTAAATACATTATTGTAAACACATTACATGAGGTCATCAGCTTTAAATATTTTTATACTTTTGAACTAAGCATGTAAGCATGTCTAATATATGAGTATCTAAAATATAAATTCTAGCCCTATTCTCCTCAGCCTGTTTATCTTTTAAAAATCTATTTAAATATAAGAATCTTGTTTTTCAGAATTAAATTCTAGTTGAAAAATCTTTTAGATTCTTTTTTCACTCAGAGTACCTAGAGTCTGAAGCCATTAACACTGTATCAGACTTTGTTTCAGATCTAATTGATGGCTAAGGGATGTTACAGGGTTGTCTTGCTCTAAGGAAGTAATGTGCAAGACACAATCCTCTCTGATAAGCTGCATGGTATTGAGAGTCAGCCAAAATAGGAAATGATGACCCTTATCAAGCTAAGTGTTTAAATAAAAACTGTGTCATGTAAGGTGTTTTTAACAAAAATCAAATTGAAATTAAAAGAAAAAATGTCAGATGCTATAAGATAATCTGAAAAAAAAAACCAGGCACTTGGTATAGCATGAAAATTAAAAAAAATTTTAAATGTCCCCTAGAAAACCCCTAGAAAAATGATGCCTACTAATGTTTTTCTAGCTTTAATGAAAATGCTTGAGCATAAATTTAAAACCAAGAGAAGCAAAGGCAGGTGCTTTTGTTTCATCAGCTATGTGTTCCTTTCTGTCTTAGGAGGATCATCTTGTTTTAATACTAATATTGAATCATGTAGGATGCTTAAGTACAACTAACTCATCTCCCTAATGTTAGTGGGAAGTGTAACACAGGGAACCAAGTATAATTGTTTATCCAATATTCTCACCTCAGCAGTTACAGCTGTGCCTTTGCAGACTCCTAGAGTATCCTGAAAGATGTCTATAGTTTATATGACATTGTAGAGAGTACTTTGAAAACATCCTTCCAGTTTTATACAAAGGGATGAGGGATATTCTATGGGCAGAGAGTCACCATATGTTCCAGTTCCAACAAGACAAGAGATTGGCAGCCTGGATTCTTCAACTTCAGTCCAGTATCAGAGTCACTTTCCTGGCTCTAACACAGAAGATAATGCTTTGGAACACTGAAATAGCATAAAATGACAGCATCTCAAATATCTGGCAATGTTGCATTAAATGCATACTAAAGTAATTATTTTATCTCACTATTTTGCTCTAGTAATTTTCATGGATTTATTTCACCACTGGAAAAAATTGAAATATTCTTATTTATGGTTTTCTATTATTATTGGGATGTTACATTATTTTTTTGGCTTCCCTGATATCTCAGTCAGTAAAGAATTCACCTGCAATACAGGAGACCCCAGTTTGATTCCTTGGTGGAAAAGATCTCCTGGAGAAGAAATATGCTACCCACTCCAGTATTCTTGGGCTTCCCTTGTGGCTCAACTGGCAAAGAATCTGCCAGCAATGTGGGAGACCTGGGTTGGGAAGATCCCCTGGAGAAGGGAAAGACTACCTACTCTGAATACTCCAGTATTCTGGTCTGGAGAATTCCATCGACTGTATAGTCCATGGGGTCACAAAGAGTCACATACAACTGAATGACTTTCACATTATTTTTCCAACTAAGGTCATGTTAAACTCAATAACTGATGGTAGTATTAAATTAAAATGAACATAGATTTTAATTTATTATCTCAGTGATTTTCATTAATTTGCAGTATGCAGTGAGAGACCCTGGTTTGATTCCTGGATCAGGAAGATCACCTGGAGGAAAGTGTGGCCACCCACTCCATATTCTTGCCGGGGTATTCCAAAGACAGAGGAGCCTGATGGACTATAGTCCATGGGGTAGCAGAGTCAGTAGTGACTCAGATCCTCAGGGTGAGAGTCAGATACAGTATTCCACTCTTACACACAGAATTTTAAGCAGCCAAGTTTCTAACCATCTGTAATTTTAAAAAGCATAGTTTCTCAGCACTGTGTCTTTTTGTTAATTAACAAAAGCAGATTTTACAGGTTTATACAAAATATGAAATTGAAAGAAGTTGTCCAAAAATTAGACAAAACTAAACTTGAAATCAGGAGACAAAGATTTTGGTACCAGCTTCTCTTACAATGACTTGAAAAAGTACTGAGTATTATCAGTATTTATTTAATATAGTTTAAAATACATGAGAATATTTAATTGATTGACTTGAAAATAAAGAAAGGCATTGGTTAAATGTAACCACATTTCCAAATGTAGCTCAAATTTCCAGTTGATGTTGTGAAAGTGTTGCACACAATATGCCAGCAAATTCGGAAAATGCAGCAGTGGCCACGGGACTGGAAAAGGTCAGTTTTCATTCCAATCCCAAAGAAAGGCAATGCCAAAGAATGCTCAAACTACTGCACAATTGCACTCATCTCACAGACTAGTAAAGTAATGCTCAAAATTCTCCAAGCCAGGCTTCAATAATATATAAATTGTGAACTTCCAGATATGTAAGCTGCTTTTAGAAAAGGCAGAGGAACCAGAGCTCAAATTGCCAATATCCGTTGGATCATTGAAAAAACAAGAGAATTCCAGAAAAACATCTATTTCTGCTTTATTGACTATGTCAAAGCCTTTGACTGTGTGGATCACCACAAACTGGAAAATTCTGAAAGAGATGGGAATATCAGACCACCTGACCAGCCTCTTAAGAAATCTGTATGCAGGTCAGGGAGCAATAGTTAGAACTGGACATGGAACAACAGACTGGTTCCAAATAGGGAAAGGAGTACATCAAGGCTATATATTATCACCTTGCTTATTTAACTTATATGCAGAGTACATCATGAGAAACGCTGGGCTGGATGAAGCACAAGCTGGAATCAAGATTTCCAGGAGAAATATCCATAGCTTCAGATATGCAGATGACACCACCCTTATGGCATAAAGCGAAGAACTAAAGAGCCTCTTGATGAAAGTGAAAGAGGAGAGTGAAAAAGTTGGCTTAAAGTTCAACATTCAGAAAACGAAGATCATGGCATCTGGTCCCATCACTTCATGGCAAATAGATGGGGAAACAGTGGCAGGCTTTATTTTTGGGGAGCTCCAAAATCACTGCAGATGGTAACTGTAGCCATGAAATTAGAAGATGCTTGCTCCTAGGTTATGGCCAACCTAGACAGCATATTAAAAAGCAGAGACATTACTTTGTCAACAAAGGTCCATCTAGTCAAGGCTATGGTTTTTTCAGTAGTCATGTATGGATGTGAGAGTTGGACTATAAAGAAAGCTGAGTGCTGATGAATTGATGCTTTTGAACTGTGGTGTTAGAGAAGACTCTTGAGAGTCCCTTGGACTGCAAGGAGATCAAACCGGTCCATCCTAAAGGAAATCAGTCCTAAATATTCACTGGAAGGACTGATGTTGAAGCTGAAACTCCAATACTTTGGCCGCCTGATATGAAGAACTGACTCATTTGAAAAGACCCTGATGCTGGGAAAGATTGATGGCGGGAGGAGAAAGGGATGACAGAGGATGAGATTGTTGGATGGCATCACCAACTCGATGGACATGAGTTTCACTAAACTCCAGGAGTTGGTGATGGACAGGGAGGCCTGGCATGCTGCAATCCATGAGGTTGCAAAGAGTTGTACATGACTGAGAGATTGAAATGAACTGAACTAGATTTCTAAATAATATAATTTGTTGTAAAAAAGACTTGAAAACTTATGGAAAGTGTTTTTAAATTATTTTTATATTAACCTTAATAAGTTGAATAACAATTCCATAGCACAGATAGCCAATTATGCTTTAAAAAAAATAGAAACCAACATAAATGTCAAGCAAAGGCCATATGAATAATTGAAAACAACTTCTCTAGGTCTTATCCAGGAATTCCTATTTTCAGTGGGTTTTCCAAATTTATCTTAGATTAGAAATCTCTTTGGTTTGCTTTATTTAACATCTTTTGCCTAATTTGTTAAAACGTGTTGTTCTAGTTTATGATACTGACACCTTGTATGTTTTATGTATCACAATCAGATATGGAAGAATAGTAAATTTTGAATAGGAGATCCTAGCTTAGTTTTTAGTAGCTATATCATAAACATGAAAGAAAAATAAGAAACTGTGGGATTGAGATATGCACAAGATATTTATTTGGGAAAGTTAAATTATTACTTATACACAACTGCTGAAATACATAATTCAAGGGCTAGATAAATTGTGTGTTTTGAAGCTGATTCAGCAGACTGATGCTAGCATAAAGCAGCCTTCCTGGGAGGTATCTATTAATACCTAATCTGTATTCCTAAGCCAACAGGAGATGAGTAGGCTGGAGAAGTTTTGTTCTTTGTCTTGCAATTGGTGGGAGTACAAAAAAGAATTGCTTTTTATTACTTGGCTGCAGCTATCTGGCCAATTTAGAGAGTTACAAAAGGTGCTTAACAAGTTTACATATTAAGGAGGAATCAATTCTATTCTATATGATTATGGTAAATGAATATTTTAATAGTTTAAATTAGATTAAGTTTACAAATTAAGGAAATATTATTATATTCTGCTCATCCTTATAAAGTAGAAATTATGGTTTAGTGGTTAACTTTCTCATTATTCAAAATTGCCAGCAATAACAATATTTGCAAGGATTGCTTTCAACTCACTTCAGGAATTCCTAAATTTTATTTTATTTTTAATTGGAATGTAATTGCTTTACAATGTTATGTTGGTTTCTGCCATACAACAATGTAAATCAGTCATAAGTATACAGGAGATGGCAAGAGTGAACATCAACATTCTAGGAATCAGTGAACTAAAATGCACTGGAATGGGTGAATTTAACTCAGATGACCATTATATCTACTACTGTGGCAAAAATCCCTTAGAAGAAATGGAGTAGCCATCATAGTCAAGAAAAGGGTCCAAAATGTAGTACTTGATGCAGTCTCAAAAGTGACAGAATGATCTTTGTTCGTTTCCAAGGCAATATCATGTAATCCAAATCTATACCCCGCCCAGTAATGCTGAAGAAGGTGAACAGTTCTATGAAGACCTACAAGACCTTTTAAAACTAACACCCCAAAAGATGTCCTTTTTATTATAGAGGACTGCAAAAGTAGGAAGTTTGGACATGAGTTTGGGTAAACTCTGGGAGTTGGTGTTGGACAGGGAGGCCTGGCCTGCTTCAGTCCACAAGGTCACAAAGAGACAGACATGACTGATCGACTGAACTGAACTGAAACACATGTTCCCTCTCTTCTGAACCTCCCTCCCACTGCTCTATGTTGTCAGAGAGCACTAGGTTGATCCTTTTGTGTTATACAGCAAGTTCCCACTAGCTATATATTTTACATTTGGTAATGTATGTATTTCAATACTAATCTCTCAATCAGTCCCACCCTCTCTCATTTCCCCACTGTGTCTACAAGTCTGTTCTCTATGTCTGAGTTTCTCTATTCCTTCCTTGCAAATAGGCTCATCAGTAATGTTTTTCTATATTCCATAGATATGTGTTAATATTTGTTTTGTTGTTGACTAAGTCATGTCTGACTCTTTGTGATCCCATGGACTGTAGTCCACCAGGCCTCTCTGTCCATGGGATTTCCCAGGCAAGAATATTGGAGTGGGTTGCCATTTCCTTCTCTAAGGATCTTCCCAACCTAGGGATAGAACCTGCATCTCCCATACTGCAGGCAAATTCTTTACCACTGAGCCACCTGGGAAGCCCATGCCTAAATATACAAATTCTGACTTATTTCACTGTGTATAATAGGCTCTAGGTTCTTCCATCTCACTAGAACTGACTCAAATTCATTCTTTTTTATGGTTGGGTAATATTCCACTGTATATATGTACCACAGCATCCTTATCCATTCATCTGTCAATGGACATCTAAGCTGCTTCCATGTCCTGGCTATTGTAAACAGTGCTGAAATGAACATTTGGGTACCTGTGTCTTTTAAAATTATAGTTAATAATTCCTACATTTCATTGTAGAACTATAGATTAGGGATCATCAAATGTTTTTCTATTAAGGTTGAAGAGTAAATAATATAGATTTTCTGGGCCATACAATGTCTATCATGAGTATTCAACTCTACTCTGTTGTGTTAAAAGAACCATAGATGGTATGTAAGCAGATATTTCAGTAAAGCTATTTAGGAAAATAGATAAAGGTCTGCACTGGCATACAGGCCCTAATTTGCTGATCTTGATCGAGAAAAGTGATCAGGAAAGTTGATGTAGGAAATATGTTCCCTAAATTTTTAAAACTTCAAATTAAGAGGTGTGTAGACATTACATTAGAAATAGAACTGAACTGAATATAAAATGCTTGGCCCATTCTTCTGTAGACTCCTTAGAAATAGGTCTCTACTGTCTGCAGACATTTAAAATTGTGAAAAGTATAATACCAACTTGATCTTACCATTTATTTCCAAAGGGGAACTCTTTTAAGAGTGTATGAAAATTTGGATGGTACATATGACATAAACCAGAACTGCCCCAGGATAACCAGAATGTATATTTACTCTCCTTAAGATAATTTGAAGTAACTTGATCTTCTACTAAGATGACCAAAGGATTTTTTTAATTGAAAGTTGAGTTGATGTACTAAGGTTGCAGTTCAAGGTCACTTTTTATAGGAATACTCTGTGTGTGTATTCAATATGACAGTGATAGTCTCTATTATTTTAGGAAATGTATTTTTATTTATATTTTTGAAAGTTCATTTTTTCAATGTTTTTGTTATCTTTTCAGCAGTTTTAAGTGAATATTTTGCATCTTCTTTGCTCTTCTCTATCAATTGCTTTCCTTCTATATCTTAGTCTTTTGAAATCTGTGATATATTTTGGGCACAGCGTCCATTTAAGTCTTCAGGTACTGCATTGTCTGTTTTTTACACTTAAATTAATTTTGCTATTCCTGGTTCATTCCATCTGTTATTTGGTCATAGTCTTTTGTTATCTGGTCATATTTTCTTTGTGTGGTTATGGAATCCTTTCCTGCTTTCTTTCTAGTTATAATTTTTTATTTGTATAACTGATCTTTCTTCACAGTTATAATTGCTTCATTAATATAAAGTGTTGTGTATTTGGGTCACAAATGTCTTGTGTCACATTTTTTGGGGGGTAGAAGAATTTCTCTTCATCTTCAAAGATATTTTGCTGCTTTTTAAAATATTTCTTCCTACTTCTCTGCAATTTTTTCCTTATTAGCAGTATATTTGATTGGAAGTAGTCTTTATGCTTTCTTGGGTCATTTACCTCTATTATTGCTGATTCCTATAATAGCAATAAAGAATTCTGAGAGATGTATGAAGGACCAGTGTAGGTCATTCTCTGACATAAATAGGTATTTCTCTGACATAAATCACAGTCGGATCCTCTATGACCCACCTCCCACAGTATTGGAAATAAAAGCCAAAATAAGCAAATGGGAGCTAATTAAACTTAAAAGCTTTTGCACAACAAAGGAAACTATAAGCAAAGTGAAAAGACAGCCTTCAGAAATGGGAGAAAATAATAGCAAATGAAGCAACTAACAAAGAATTAATCTCAAAAATATACAAGCAGCTCCTGCAGCTCAATTCCAAAAAATATATAAATGACCCAGTCAAAAAATAGGCCAGAGAACTAAACAGACGTTTCTCCAAAGAAGACATACAGATGGCTAACAAACACATGAAAAGATGCTCAACATCACTCATTATCAGAGAAATGAAAATCAAAGCCACAATGAGGTACCATCTCACGCTGGTCAAAATGGCTGCTAACCAAAAGTCTACAAACAATAAATCCTGGAGAGGGGGTGGAGAAAAGGGAACCCTCTTACACTGTTGATGGGAATGCAAACTAGTACAGCCACTATGGAGAACAGTGTAGAGATTCCTTAAAAAACTGGAAATAGAACTGCCATATGACCCAGCAATTTCTGTATGATCTAATGGGCACCCTCATGCATAGCTACAATGACACCACTTCTTTACTAATGGTGCTCCTGTGAGGCCGAGCCATCCGATTTTCTGATTCTAACCCAACTCAGGATATATCCTAAGAAGGTCCTTGAATTTTCATAGGTTCTTCACCACTGACCTATGGACACCAAGTGATGCTACCCTTGCTTTCAAAGGAGGAATTCTCCCTTTTTTAGTGATGGTGTAGTGTAGTGATAGTACAACAAATATGCACATTTGTGCTTCATATGCATGGTATATGCTCACTCTCATTCTACTTGTCTCTGTTTCTGTCTCTGTCTCCCTTTTTTGCTTACTCCCATACCTGTACTCCTGTCTGTTTACTGTTAATCCTATTCATACCAGCTCTCAATCAGAGTTGGGCCATCTCATTCTGGGTGTGAATATTTGATGTAATTTCTAAGATCTGTCCTATATTTGTCCTATTCAGACTCACTCAATATATTTTATCTCTTTAGTTTTCTCTGGCTAAGCAGCTGTACTTAGATATTCTTGGCCACAAACATAAGGTATACAGGTATTTGTTAGCTTTAAAGAAAAAGTCTTTGGGAAGTCTCTCCACACATTTGGTGTCCAGAAGTGAATTGATTTGTGTGAATAATATAGAAGATATACAGAGGAGGAAAGCTGAGGTTTTAAAAATGGGTTTGCATTTTTTTGTTTGTTTTATATCTCTTCATTATGCTCTCTGGCTTTAAGGGGAAAAAGTTAACTTAGTTTGGAGCTAGGATGTTGCTATGCACTTATCAGAAACAGGAGAATTGTTCTTTATACTGTAGAAATCAATACTATTGATAGAATATTTTATCTATATTATTCTACTTTTTTCATATTTTAATATATTAAAATATGAATCATTCTTACTGTTGGTGAAATCTTAAAATATAATTGTAAGCATTTAATTTTTATTTTTGTGGCATATGAAATAATAATGTGCTTTGCACTAGAGTCTATATAATAAAGTAGGAAGAAAATTGTAAGTTGACAATAAATATTGAATGACTGAACAAATTAATTAATAAATAGTTGAACTGCATTTAACCTCCCAAAAATTGTTTAAAGCTTGGTAGCTGTAAGCTCCCATCTTTGAGATCTTAGTAAAGAAAATTTATATAGCTTAAGTAATCCTGATAAGTATAACAGAGGCTATTTCTGAAGAAATGAAAGGTAAATCATCTGAATTTAAATTCACTACTAAAGGAAGAGACTGAAATGATATTTCTTTTCTAATATTAGTACTAAAGCATTTAAATAGATAGAACTCAATGCTAGGTGTTCTATCAGTGAGAATGACACTCCACCCTGAAGTTTGCAGGAAAAAAATAAATGACACTTCACTAACTCTATACACTTAAATAGAGGTGGATAGTGATGTCAATGAAATTTAAACATCAGAGGTTTTTACTATCTGGCATTCATTCCAATTTACACCAACTGAGACATTATTACTATTTATTTTTTTTAAAAAAAGCTCCCCCCCCAATATAATAGTTTCAGTTATTATGATGATCTATTCTTGCATTTAAAGAATCATTGTTTGATGAGAGAGTTGGACCATTGAGAAGGCTGAGAGCCAAAGAATTGGTGCTTTTGAATTCTGGTGCTGGAGAAGACTCTTGAGAGTCTCTTGGACTGCAAGGAGATCAAACCAGTCAGTCCTAAAGGAAATCAACCCTGAATGTTCATTGCAACGACTGATGCTGAAGCTGAGGCTCTAGTACTTTGGCCACCTGTTACAAATAGCCAACTCGCTGGAGGGGACTCTGATGCCTTGAAGGACTGGGGGGAGTTGGTGGCAGAGGATGAGATGGTTAGCTAGCATCACTGACTCAATGGACATGAATTTGAGCAGACTCCAGTAGATAGTGGAGGACAGAGGAGCCTGGCACACTGCAGTTCTTGGGCTCGCAGAGTCAGACATGACTTAGCAACTGAATAATAATAACAACCCATTGTTATAAACAATGGGTTTATTTCAAACTGAATCAAAGTTTGAAATAAATATCACGCCTACTAAAGAAGAAAAGAATCATTGTTTGCCTTTATAGTATATCTTTATTGTTATTATTTAATATCTGTCTACCAGAGAGAGTAAGAGATCTTTTTTATCACTGTTTTATCCTAAGGGCCAGAAACAGTATCTGGCTTAATAGGGATGTCAAGTAATATTTTCTGGATGAATGAGCATCACTTTAGATAATGATCTTTCTTCTCTTCCATACACAATTTTCTATTTAGTCAAAAGCATCACAGTTGCAGGTACACTGTGTTCTAAATATATTTTCTGTAGAATTGGAGGTAAAGAAGCTTATGACTGTTCAGCATAGCATTGCATTAAAGATAACATTTGTTATAGAGGCAGGATTACTCTGAGATACCTGTATTTGTAAACCCTTTACAGCAAGTAAGATGTATTTCTTCAGAGATCATTTCCTTAATAGGATTTCAGACAGCTTTTGGAAGTAGCTAAATAAATTCCTTTTAAACATTTGTGTCATATCACATTAAAAAGGGTTATAGATCAATATCCACCATGTGCTATAATATATACCCTCACCCTATAATAGAATTAATCTTAGATTAAAAAGAGAAATTCTCTTCTGATCTTCCCACCAACCCACTCTTCCTTCTCTTCTTGAAAATATGAGCTTTTCAAATGACATATGACTAGAAGAATCCATTATAAGCATCCACTGTTGTGCCTGCTCTAAAGTAATTTGGTTCTGCATTAATAACTCCCACTTCACAATCTCTTGTAAGCTCAACTTAAATGTCTGTGTCTTAAGTGATTGCTTATTTTATACAGGAATGTTTGATCATCCAAATTTTCTGTGTTTCATCACATGGTATAAAGAGTTGGTACTAGACAAAGTTATAGAGAAGGTCTATCAAAGTTTGCCCCACCATTATTTCTCTGTACCTCTAGCTTATTATCAGTAGTAATATTTTATTTCAGAACCATGGATTCTTCAATATTCCCCTATCAAATGCTAATACACTCAGAATCCAGTGGAGATAGCAGTCATATTAATAGATAATTACAATTCAGTGTAATCAGTTGTATATGAAAATTTAAAATTCTATGTGTGGAAGAAGAAAGGCTATTCAGAAATATTTGACAGAGGAAAAAAATGATATTTTGAATATTTTGGAATATGAGGATCCCACCTGTTAGACAAATGGATGAGAGAATATTTTCACTGGACAAGGCCATTTGAGTTATGAAAAGAAGTTCAGGACTTCTCTGGTGGTACAGTGGATAAGAATCCATCTGCTAACACAGGGGACACCAGTTTGACCCCTGGTCCAGGAAGATTCCATGTGCCACAAAGCAATTAAGCCCAGTTACAACAAGTACTAAGGTCTCGCTCTAGAGCAGACAAGCCACAATGACCAAGCCTGTGTGCTGCAACTACTGAAGGCCATGAGCCCGCAGGCCTCAACTACTGATCCCACATGCTACATCTACTGAAGCCCATGTGCCTAGAGCCTGTGCTTTGCAAGAGAAGCCATCACAATGAGAATCCCACCCACTGCAACTATGAGTAGCCCCCACTTGCCTCAATCAGAGAAAGCCAGTGAGCAGCAACAAAGACTTAGCACAACCCCACCCCCCAAAAAAGAAGTTGAAAATCACACACACACACACACACACACACACAAAATAATAATACAAAACTGAAAATAGAGGAGTTACCAGATCAAAAGGGGCCTTTTAAGACTTATCTATAGACAACAGGGAGACTGAAGAATCAAGCAGGAATCAAAATGAAATATTTTATTTACTCATTTATTTATTTATATTTTATGAAGGGATATATGACAGTTATGTGGAGAATATACTCAAATGATGAGGCGCAAGTTACAATATTCCACATTAGAAATGAGGAGTCCTACACTACCATTGAGCTATAAGGATGCAGAGGAGAAGGAGCATAGTGCAGAGATGTGCTGGTAAATGTGCAGACTAGCTCAAAATAATGCCTGATTTGTAGCATTGGCCTAATTCTGTAGTGTGTAAATGTCCCTACCATGGCCAATTACAAACTGCCTTACCAACTTCAAACTGTGTGATCACTGAAAGCAGAGTTGGGAAGAGGTGTACACAATCAGCTCTGCTGAGCTAGTATCAGCTAGCTTCAGAATAACACTAGAGATATCTGAGGTACAATCAATAAAAGGTGGACATTGATGGAATGCAGTAGATAATGGAAAAATGCTTGTATATAAATCTAAGATTTCCATTTTGGGAAAGAAAACGTGTCAATATTTTAAAACTTGTATTTTATTCTCAGATGGCTTTGTTCTCATCTAAAAAGTAACAGCAACAACAGAAATAATGTTTGCAAAAAGATACCTTTCAAGTAAATATTTGCATTTAAGCTGACATCCTCAAAAACATAGTATCTTAGAGACATATAAACAATAATGTGAGGAACTTTAGTAAAGCACACCTAATTGAAAGTTTAGCTGAGTTGCTTCATAAAACTGCTGCCTTTACATCTGTTTTGTGTGGCCAACCAGGTCACAGGGCTCGAACTGACACTGGCCCCTCCCAAATAATGGACACAGAGTCACAAGACAGAAATGTAAGTTCCTGATATGATTTTCCTAAGATGCCCTTTTGATAAGCACTCTCCTGCCTCCCAGCCTTCCCTCATAGCTCAGTTGGTAAAGAATCTGCCTGCAATGCAGGAGACCCTGGTTTGATTCCTGCGTCAGGAAGATCCACTGGAGAACGGATAGGCTATGCACTGCAGTATTCTCTGGCTTCCCTTGTGGCTCAGCTGGTAAAGAATCAGCCTACAATGCAGGAGACCTGGGTTCAATCCCTGGGTTGGGAAGATCTCTTGGAGAAAGGAAAGGATATATACTTCAGTATTCTGGCCTAGAGAGTTCCATGGACTGTTATAGTCCATGGGGTCACAAAGGGTCAGACACAGCTGAGAAACTCTTACTTCACTCCTACCTCCCAGGGCCTTCTCCTAGTCATCCCTTAAATAAGACTTCTTAGGGAACTCACCAAAACCCCACAATTTTTAGTTTGAACTGACAAATCTACCCTTAACCCTGGTGGAACTAGTGGTAAAGAACCCATCTGCCAACGCAGGAAACAGAAGAGATGTGGGTTTAATCCCTGTGTCAGTAAGCTCTCCCAGAGGAGGACATGGCAACTTACACCAGTATTCTTGCCTGGAGAATCCCATGGTCAGGGGAGTCTGGTGGGCTTACAGTCCATAGAGTCGCAAAGAGTCAGACACAACTGAAGGGACTTAGCATGTACCCTTGACCCAGGAGCTCGAAGGAACTCTACACACAGATCCTAATACAAAAAATTACTCAGCATTTTTCTCTATATGTAAATGTATATGTTCAATCAAGGATATACATTCTAAGAGGGAAAGCTAACAAATTCTTAATGAATGAATGAATGAGCATTCCAACGTTTCTTAGCTCAAGCAGTGTTTTTTGCCTATCCAATTCCAGTCTTTCCTCTTGACACATTCTTTTTTAAAAATTTATTCATTTTTAATTGAAGGATAATTGCTATACAATATTGTGTTGGCTTCTGCCATACATCAGCATGAATCAGCCATAGCTATACAGATGTTCCCTCCCTCCTGAACTTCCCTCCCAACACATTCCTTTTCATTTCAACTATGTTGTAAATTCTGGTAGATAGATAGATAACCTGTCTATCTCTCATGCTATGATTATTACTTCTTTTTGTTGACTATTATATCTTTCCTATTACTTTTTCTTGTTTTTCTGCTCTTGGCCTTATTTAACATACTCTTTGGGACTGTTAAATGTGGTGTTTTTTCATTTTTCAAAATTATTTAGGGGAAATATACTTTTCAAATATCCAAAACAATAAAATACCATTAACAGTAAATGTGGGCAAATATGTGAACCTAAAGGAAATGGCTCTGCTTTAGGTAAAGCAAAGTGAGGTCAACCATGAACATTATTCCACCTGTTATAATTGTTGAAAGAGGCAAATGTCTCCTAGCTTTATTTATCAGAAATGGAATTATAAGATTGTTTTTTGACTGCTGGTGTCCACTGATAGTTAAAAATGAAACATAGAAAGTCCTTTCACCTAGAAATAATTCTTCAAAGCTGACTCAGATTTGAGGAATTATTTGCCTGGTTTATAAAGAAGTTTAGTGTACATATTCTAACACTTATAAAGGTCCCCATTCCTATTACTCAGATAATTAAAGGCAATTCCTGGTATGAAATCTAGAACATATTTGCTTGAGACCAAAATTTCATGATTTAAATAAATTCAACCAAAATTTACTAACTTGCTAAGAAAACTGAAGTTTTAGACTTAAATGGTTATCTTTTAACTAGATATTTATCTTTTAACTATCTTTATGCACAATTTAAAAGAGCACAGTGTTAAAATATTACTTAAATATTTCTGCTGTATTTCCTGTTCCTAAAAGACATGGTTTTTGGTAATTCCTATTTGTACCTCCAGCCCATAGTGGATTCCCTATATAAATGCTTGCTTGTTAAAGTATTGTATAGTTGAAATGAACTTTTATGAGGTTTATGTAAATGAACAGTCAAAAGTGTGTGAAGGATACAGATCTTGAAGTGAGAATGCAACAGTTAGTACTATGTTTTCTAGGGGACACTTTAAATGGCATCAGTAGACACTAATAATTTGACTTTTTATCTCTGTTTATTGATTTCTGCTGGTAGCAAGTCTAATGGCAGTACAAAGTCATAAAGAGAATTTAGAGCAGGACTTGGAGAGCTATGACACTGTTTAGGAGACTCTCCATTTTAAATAGGCAATTTGTCAGCAACGCGACCTTTAAAATGGCTCTTTTATGTTGTTTTCTTGTTTGCCTTTTTAAGCAATTCACCTAGAAATGGCATATTTTTTTTCAGGAAGAATCTATCTTTTTCTTGACTAGAACATTATTCAGGACAACTAATCTTAAGGTTACAAGGAAAACAAGATAATGAAAATAAAAATATGGGAAGCATGTGTTAGATATTACACTGAGAGTTCTGAATTTGGCCACATAGTTACTAAATAATTTTAATTACATTTAAAATCTCTACTTGGTCTTTGAACAGATAAAATAAACCACACCCTTGATAGGGACTGCATACATAGTGATAGGATTAAGATTATTCTTAGAATAAAACACTATTCATTTTCTGAAAAAAAAAAAAAAAAACAAAAAACAAAAAAACAGCAATGTGCCACTTTTGAAATGGAGCCAGACCCTATAGGGCATTCCCAGGACAGACTCCACCCCCTCCAATGTCCTCAGCCTTCCTTTTGTCTATAGAGAAACTTTAGTCAAAGAATAAATTTAATCAGAGATGTGAGAAAATTCAGACTCAAAGGAAAACAGTGCAACAAGACCAAATAATAGAGGTTGAGTCATTAAATAAAAGGAACTTTTGTTCTTCTTCAAAGACTATAAATAATATTCTGAACTGTTTTATAGGTACTGAAACCCTCACCAGGTGGAAAAAGTTAACCACATGATGACCAAACAGTAGCCATGACATAAGCTGCCACAATTCTGAAAACTGGCCTCAGAGAAATGGAAACAAATTGACCTTGGACCTGAAGATTAATTGTACTTAAAAACAATCAAGATGATGTTGATTAGACTATTGTATAACTAATTGCAAGATGACTGTTAGAGCTGACTGCTGTGTCTGCATGTAATCTCTTCCCCCTGCCTTTACACCCCTGAAACTCCCCTTTAAAAGCTTTTGCTTTTATACAGGGGAGATGACCTTTCACCTCCAGAATAAAGTGAAATTTCCTTTCCACTAACCTTGGCTCTTGAGTATTGGCTTGGGAGTGACCAGCAGTTGGACCGGAGTTTCATTAATACTTTAGCTATATCTTTTCAATATGAACAAAATTATCTGGTGTTTTTATACCTAAAATCATACCCATAGTTTCTATTTTGTCAGTGTGTGGGGCATATTGCCATTAACTAAGCACATAAGCTACTCTGCCTCATTTTGGGGGGTATTCATCATACAGATGGCCATGCAAGAGTCTGTGGAAAATGTCTAAGTGTCCAATCCACATTGGCAGTGCACCTCCTCACAAAAGATCAAAGACTGTCATTATTCAACACTGTGAAACATGTTACCATGAGAGTGCCTTTTAAAATAGATATTACAATGGAAATTTGATTTATAAATTAGTCCATGCTTAATAGCTATAATTCACGCAGTTGTACTAATGAAGTATTCATAACTCTATATAAACACTGCAGAAATGAAAAATCAAGATTATCCTTCATCCATTTTAGGCAGTTGTCTGCAGCCTTTGACATTGCCATTTGGCCTAAGGTCATTACTGAGGGAACAATAGAGACACACAAATCTATCTACTTTATCTATGTGCACAGAAAAAGCATTCTGGGTAGAGGTTTCAGTTCAGGACATTCGTTACCTTTTAATTGCTTCTAAATTGCATGGTAACCTGTCATATCAATAGCCAAATGTGTTTAACTGAAGTCAGCATGGTTTGGGCAACATGTGCTATGAAAAACTTTTTCCTTCACTTAAATATATGTATGTGTGTCTATTTGAGCATGCTTGTGTGGTTACACCTGCTATTATAAAACCAGGTAGACCTAATAAAAGAGAAAAGCAAATGTATTCTAGAAAAAACAACTAAATAATGAACCCAGACAAATTCCATCCAAACATTTCTCATGTTATACATGATTAAATAAGGACCAGGTTATATACTAAAATTTTGTTCAACAGAAACTATTTACAATGCCAGATGTTCCACGTATCAGAAAAAGCATGAAAAGATACTGTGCAGTTAAGCATTGTATTTAAAATTTTAAGCTATATAGAAACATTTCACTAAAAGAAAATATAAATTTGAGTATCTTAGGCTAGGCCACAGTGAGCACAGTATCATAAAAAATTTAGCACCACATCGACCACTGTGAGTACCAAAGTATACAAATTATCATTCCTTTAGAAGGCTTACAAAAAGCTATTTCACAGTTATATGTATAATGTACACACTTCATCCTTACTTCAAAATAGTGCAATCATAAATCTCACATTTTTAAGCTCCCAAAGAAAAATACCATCATTCAGAACCTTAAGTAGAGCTTTCAGTCCATCTTACCAGTTTACAATCTTTCCTATCTCCATTTATACGTTCTGTAAAACAAAATAAAAGTTACAGGCAAAGGAATTAACACATTTTCTCCTTTCATTTCTTTAGTCTGCTCTTTATCCCAATGAAACTCACTTTCAAAAAAGGGGTTAGGAACAGTGAGAAATGTAAATGCTTCCAAAATAAGAAAAGCCTAGCATATCCAGTTGGTCCAACGCCTGATAAGAATAGAGTGGTACTGTGATGAACTGGCCATCATGGATAACAGGTGTAATATGACTTTTGGCATCAAATGAGGAAGTTTAAATCAGCCTCCCTGCTCTTTAAATATTGATTTAGTGGGGTGTATAAAGGATAAAAAGTAGAAAGTCCAGAGCATTTAGTTAGAAATGAAGAGAACCATCAGAAGGAACTATGATCATCAGCCAGTGAAGTGGGAAGAACAAAGAAAGTGAGATTCTGGAGGTCAAATAAAGATGGACTTCATAAAGTCGGGACCTATGCTGCAGATAGGTCAAATAACACACAGACTGGCAATTTATCCTTGAATGTTTCCATATCTAAGTTATATCTGATTTGGCAAAAATCTTTTGGTGGGGTGCTGGAGGCAACTGGGCATTAGAAGTTAATGTGAACAGGAATGCAGACAATCAGTATAGAGAAATCTTTCAAGGTGTTTTTATGTTAAGAGCAGACAGATTGTACAATAGTTGCAGGAGGATCTGTGTCAAGACATAATTTTTCTTGAATATGAGGAATACGTTATTTGTAATGGTGACAGTGAGAATTAACAAGTTGTGAGAAAAACTGATGATGTAGAGATATTGAGGGCAAAATTCTAGGAATATTCTTGAGCAGACCAGAAGTGTGCAGATCCAGCACGCAGATAGAAAGGTTCTCAATATTTTGGGGCAAGGGATATTTGTCAATTGAAAATGAGGACAGGTAGACAGTATGTGTTGTTTTTGTTCAGTCGCTCAGTTGTGTCTAACTCTTTGTGATCCCATGGACTGCAGAATGAAAGGCTTCCCTGTCCTTCAACATCTCCCAGAGCTTACGCAAATTCATGTCCATTGAGTTGGTGATGCCATCCAACCATCTTGTCCTCTAATGTACCCTTCTCCTCCTGTCTTCTATTTCCCAGCATCAGGGTCTTTTCCAATGAGTTTGCTCTTCGCATCAGGTGGTCAAAGTATTGGAGTTTCAGCATCAGTCCTTCCAGTGCATATTCAGGATTAATTTCCTTTAGGATTGACAGTTTTGATCTCCTTGCATTCCAAGGGACTCTCAAGAGTCTTCTCCAACACCACAGTTCAAAAGCATCAATTTTACAGTGCTCAGCCTTCTTTACCATCCAACTGTCACATCCATACTTGACTACTGAAAAACCATACCTTTGACTATATGGACTTAGTTGGCAAAGTAATGTCTCTGCTTTTTAACATGCTGTCTCAGTTGGTCATAGTTTTTCCTCCAAGGAGCAAACATCTTTTAATTTTGTGGTTGCAGTCACCATCTGCAGTGATTTTGGAGCCCAAGAATATAAAGTCTGTCACTGTTTCCATTTTTTCTCCAACTATTTGCCATGAAGTGATAGACTGGTTTCCATAATCTTAGTTTTTTGAATGTTGAGTTTTAAGCCAACTTTTTCACTCACCTCTTTCACTTTCATCAAGAGGCTCTTTAGTTACTCTTCACTTTCTGCAATAAGGGCAGTGTTATCTGCATATCTGAACTTATTGATATTTTTCCTGGCAATCAGATTCCAGCTTCTACTTCATCCAGCTCAGCATTTCTAATGATGTATTCTGCATATAAATTAAATAAGTAGGGTGACAATATGCAGCCTTGACGTACTCTTTCCCCAATTTTGAACCAGTCTGTTGTTCCATGTCCAGTTCTGACTGTTGCTTCTTGACCTGCACACTGGTTTCTTAGGAGGCAGGTAAGGTGGTGTGGTATTCCCATCTCTTTAAGAATTTTCCATAGTTTTGTTGTGATCCACACAGGTAAAGGCTTTAGTGTAGTTACTGAAGCAGATGTAGATGCTTTTCTGGAATTCTCTTACTTTTTTTAATCCAACAGATGTTGGCAATTGGTTTATGGTTCCTCTGCCTTTTCTAAATCCAACTTGAACATCTGGAAATTCTTGGTTCACATGCTGTTGAAGCCTGGCTTGGAGAATTTTGAGCATTACTTTTCTAGCATGTAAAATGAGTGCAACTGTGCAGTAGTTTGGATATTTTTTGGCATTGCCCTTTGGAATTGGAATGAAAACGGATCTTTTCAAGTCTTGTGCCAAATATGGAAAACTCAGCAATGGCGACAGGACTGGAAAAGATCAGACAGTATGGGTAGAAATGCAAATTGGGATTGCTTATAAGAGAGTGTGGAAACGCTGATTTCTGCTACTTTTCCCAATGTAATAAAAAGCAAGATCATAATTGTGAGGAGGAAGGAAGGCATACTGGATGTTTGAGGGGGAAAGTAAAGAATGGTTCTTTCAGAGAATGAGAGAGTGAAATGTGAAATTTTTCTTTGACTTTGCCCACTTGGATGGGAAAATGTAACACCATTGCTGGACAAACTTAAGGTTTCACCTGTATTTGCTGCTGCTGCTGCTGCTAAGTCGCTTCAGTCATGTCCGACTCTGTGTGACCCCATGGACTGCAGCCCACTAGGCTTCTCCATCCATGGGATTTTCCAGGCAAGAGTACTGGAATGGGGTGCCATTGCCTTCTCCGTCACCTGTATTTAACTGCCAATAATTTAAAATGTGATCAAGCACTATGATTGTATTGTTTCTGCAGCCAGACTTAGTTTCTAGGGTGTTGGGTGAAAGGTAATAAAGTTGGATTTAATCTGGGATGAGATTTTTTAGATGGTGTAAGGAAACAGATTGTTTGTGAGGCAATGACTGAGAAACCGACTAGACCATGAAATCTAAGTTGACGAAGTTCCGTTCAGTTCATGCACGAACTGAACTTTTGTGACCCCATGGACTGCATCATGCCAGGCTTTGCTGTCCATCAGCAACTCCCAGAGCTTGCTCAAGTTCATGTCCATCAAGTCAAAGTTGGCTAAGGAGGGAAAGAAAAGCACAAGGAGTTAAGAGGGAGTGAAAAATATAAAGAACACTCACAAGGAGGTTCTAGTGATATCAAGAACTGTGAGAGGATTGTGAGATGGAATGATAGGAAGCTGTTGTCAGAGACTAGAAAACTTGAGAATAACATCATGGGATGAGCATTGAATTAAACTATCAATGACTAGACTATGATCATGAAGTATGTGACTAAAATAGTGTCTAGGAGAAGGTCATTGTAGAAGATGAGATCAAGAAAATAAAAGGCCATAGAGGGAATATTTAGGTGATTCTGGAAAACACAAAGAAACATGACACAAATGTCTGCAATTGCCAATGTGCCCAGTGAAGGAAAAGAGCTTAAAACAGTGAACTCTGGAGGCAAGCTGGGCTCTTGGAGGTCAAGTTCAGTTTCTAAGACATGAGACAAGAAAACATAGCATAGAGGAAAACAAACTAGATTGGAATTCAAGCTGGGGTTTCAGTCCCAGCTCTAAACCAAATAGTTTGTGTTCTTGGACAACATATCAATATTTCTGAGTCTCCAGAGTGTGATGTATTACATTGAGGCACTAGATTACATGATTACTAAGCCACCATTCAATGCTAAATACACTATAACTATAGCAACTATTTTTGTAAAATAGAGAAGGAAGTGTTGGTGAAAGAAGGTGAAGCAGGATAAATCCATTTGGAAAAGAGTTAAAATTCTCTCTATAATCTTTATAAGATAGTAAAGAAGCACTGGAGCTTTGAGTCCACACCAAGTAATAATCATAATCACCACAATAAACACTGCTAAAAATTGGTAGAATTGACTACATTACAGAGCCTCCCTCCTCCCATATATAAAATTGAGGTAATAATATCAATTTAAAGTGTTCTGTGAGAATTAAATGAGAAAATAATGTCCAATTGTAGTTTCATAAGAATATTATATCAGCCCTTCTCTCTCCTGCCATACATGATCATTTCCCTCTTCTACCATTAGTTGACACATATTTTATTTTTCCCATTAAAACAAAATAAACAATCTGAAAAGGCTATATTTTGTATTGTCCCAGCTATAAATATGACCTTATGGAAAAGGTAAAACTATGGAGACAGTAAAAACATCAGTGGTTGGTTGCCAAGGGTTAGTGGGGTGTTAGTCATTCAATCATGTCCAACTCTTTGCAATCCTATGGACTGTAGTCTTTGTCCACGGAATTCTCTATGCAAGAATACTGGAGTGGGTTGCCATTTTTCCCCGCCCAAGGGATCTTTCTGACCCAGGGATTGAATCTGGTCTCCTGCATTTCAGGCAGATTCTTTTTAAAAAAAAATTATTTATTTTAATTGGAGGATAATTACTTTACAAGATTGTGATGATTTCTGCCATACATCAGCATGAATCAGCCATGGGTGTATATGTGTTCCCCCATCCCAAACCCGCCTCTTACCTTCCCTCCCCACCCTATCCTTCTGGGTTGTCCCAGAGCCGTCTTTGAGTGCCCGGCTTCATATATCAAACTTGCACTGGTCATCTATTTTACATATGGTAATATACATCTTTCAGCACTATTCTCTCAAATCATCCCACCCATCTTCACCAACAGAGTCCAAAATTATGTTCTTTACATCTGTGTCTATTGCTGCCCTGCACGTAGGACTGTCATTACCATCTTTAGCATCTGAGCCACAGGTATAAATAGACAAAGCACAGAACACTTTCAGGGCAGTGGATGTATTCTGTATGATACTATGATGGTGGAGGCATGTCATTATACATTTGTCCAAACTTATAGAATGTACAGCACCAAGAGTGAATCCTAATATAAACAATGGACTTGGCTGATAATGATGTATCAGTGTTGGTTCACTGATTGTAATAAATGTACCTCTCTTGTGGGGGATGTTGATAGTGAGGGACGTAGATAGTGGGGTATGTGGAGAGTGGAGGATGTTGAGAATGGGGGAGGCTGTGCATATGTGTAGCCTGGGGAAGATATGGGAAATCTCATTAACTTTCACTCAGTTTTGCTGTGAACTTAAAATTGCTCTAAAAATAAAGTTTATAAAAACAAGAACAAACAAAACCCAACTGATTAACAGTCTTGACAATCTTCCCCTTTGATGGATATATAACTCACCTAACATTTTTATTTCTAGCCCAACTTTCTTTTCTCTATCTTTACTGAGATAATTTTTTTGTTCCTATTTGCACCAAAATTCCTTACACAGTTGTCTATACTTATTGCTTCCAAATAGTCTCCTCAATTTCTTTTTTAAACCAACCCTTAATGAAGTGATTTTCTTTCTTCTTGAAATTATTTTTTCTAAAAGTCATCAATAGTATTTATGTTTCTAAATCTAATGACTTAAGTTTCTACGGTTGCTGACCTAGCAGTAGCATTTAGTACAATTCTTCGTTCTCTTCTTAAAACATTTTATTCTGTGGCTTCCTGGACACCACATTTTCATTGTCTTCCCCTTATCATTTTGGTTGACTATCCTCAGGCTCTTTGCTGATTCTCCCCTTCGGCACCTTTTTTTTGTTTGTTTTGTTTGCAAATCAATTATTTATATTTCCAGCTGTTGAAACAGTATTTCTAAGGGTTGGGGTTACCTCTAGTGGCAAAATTAGAGCCAGCTATTAAGCAGCTAGAATGCCACAGTAAATGAATACATAATTCTCTTTTAGCACCTTCTGTGTTCTCTTACAGAAGTTTTAGATGTCTATTTAGTTTATCTGTTGTCTTAAGGAAGCTGCATTTACAACAATTATGTCATCTGAAGTTTTTTCAATCCTTCTATCTATATTTGAAATGCTATATGTGGAGTAAGTTCTGATAAGCTGTTTTGGCCAACAGCATTTTCACTCTTAGAGTAGCACTTTATTTTTAGCCCATGCTTTGTATGGATTTTTTTATTTTGAGGAGTTGGAAAAGATCTTTCTAAATCCAGAAAATCTAGTGATCTTTTAGTCAGCATCAACATACAAGGTGGTGTTTTCAGTGCCAGAGGTTTAAAGGAAGAGACTGTATAAAGTCAAGGTGTGCTAGTCCTGAAAACACAATCTCTTTGTTAGTTCGTGCTACAATGGTTCTCGATGCTCCCTGGCACCTGCAACATCATGTTAGCATTTGAAACTCCTTCTTGGAATTATGTTTCAGGTCAGCATTTGGTGGCATTACCTTTAATTTTTCCACAAACCTGGTTTGCTCACTAAGACTTTTGGTGTATTCCATTTTATACTGAATTTGATTAATTTCTGCCATCTCAGCTGCAAAGGGAGAAGGGAATGCTTCCCCACTCACTAAATATCTGCTCCTGTGCTTCATATGAAATCCTTTAAACTTGCCTCCATATGCATGTGCTAGATTTAGAGTTATTTTTGTCCCCTGGGGCCTGGTGGAGAGTTGCGGGCAAGTGCTCCTGCCCACAGGCTCCCAGGCACTGGGGTGGGCACTGTCAAGGGCTGTTGGCTGAGCACAGAAAGGCCCTCCTTAACTTTGAAAATTGAAATCCCCTGAGGTTCAGTCCATGTGTGTTTTCCCTTCTCTATTTATATTTACGATATTTTATGTTCTTGGTGATCTTGTCTAGCCATATGTTTTAAATTTTCTTTGTATGCTAATGGCTCCTATATTCCTATCCCTTGTCCATTTCCTATTCTTGAGCCTCAGTTATTACAATTATTTCTCATCTCAAAATGTGCTGCACTTATATTTTCCCACATTTCATTTAATGACAAGTCCATTCTTTAAGTGGCTCAAGCTATAAATTTTGAGATCATCTTTAATTTCATTTTTTTCTCCCACTTTATTCAAACCAGTATGAGTCTTTGGATTCTCTTTATAAATATACCTCAACTGATTCTTCCCATCTATGAAGTCACAGCCTATACCAGAAAACAACACTCAATATAAGAAAAACTAAAAACTGAACCAACACAACACACACAGTACTTTTGTAAGCATCAGAGAACTGTAAGTCAGCATCTGAGGAGGAACAAAGATCCCAAATAAAAAGGAAAAACTGCACTACATTCTATCCCTTAAGGAATTTGTCAACTTTAATGGAAGAAGCTGAAATAAGTAGTTCAGATTTGCTAGCAATTGCATAGGTCCAGGGAGTAGAAGCAAAAATCTGTTTAGGGCTCAGCAATTAGGGGGTATTTTGGAAGAATCAAATTATTTGAAAGTTCTGAAGGAATTCTAGGAGTTAAGTAAAATTGGAAACAAGTTCTTCAGGATGACTGAAATTCAGTCACAAATTATATCAAACCTTGTTGGATCAAAGTTATGTACTTTTCTATAACTACCTGCCAGGAATTCTTAAAAAAAGAAATTACATCTTTTTTTTTTTTTTTCTTTTTTAAGGAAGGTAGTATCATCCTGAATCTTTGCAACTTCAAATACAATCTCTGGAATTTAGCTGAAATGTAAGAGACATGCAAAAATAAAAAAGATCCACAAAAGAAACAAACAAGACCAAAAGAAACAAACCAAAAAACAGGAGCAAATAGTCAAATCCAAGAGAAAATATTGGAGTTATCATACACAGACTTTAAAATTACTGTGATTAATATGTTGGTGATAATGTATGACTAGATGGAGAATATCACCAGAGAATAAAATCTGTTCTGAAATAAAAAATTCATATTTTAGAACTGAAAATTACAATATTTACAATAAATGACTTCAAATATAGATTTAACCTTATATTTAGCAAATACAAAATTAGTAAACTGCACTTTCCATGAGTAAAAATTTTCAGTGTAAAACACAGAAAAGAATTACAAGAAACACCTAATGTGTGAGACTTGGGTAAAAGTTGTAATGTATGTATAAGGCAATCTTTGAATGGGATGAGTGAGAGAAGGGGCAGAAAGCAATATGAGAAAAATAGCTGGGAATTTTCACAACTGGCAGAAAAAAATTAAACTACAAATTAAGGAAGACCTACAAAAGCAAGAAGGAGATATAAAAGGATCTCTGCACCAAGTTACATCATTTAAAACTGCCGAAAACCAGCAATAAACAAAACGTCTAAAAGCAGAGAAAAATAAAAACATAACACTGTTAGGAAGAGTGCTAACTTTTCAATCAGAAGGACAGTAACCAAAAGAAAACAGAATAATTTTTTTTCAAAGACTTGAAAGAAAATACCTACCAACCCAGATTTTAAGTCTCTGGAAAATATCCTTCAAAATGATACCTATGTAAAGACTATTGAAAGACTGTTTTGCCTGTGAACTTAAAGAAAAGAAATATCAAAGGGAATTCCTAAAACAAAACTTAAATGATCCCCAAAAAACATGGCAATGCAGGAAGAGAGACTAAAGGAGAGGAGATGTTTGGGTAAATAAGAAGTAACATTGATTAAAAGAAACACAATGTTTTAAGAGGTTTAAAATATATGCAAAATTAAAATACAGGAATATGATAAGATAACATGTAAGAGGGAATGTATGGAATTAAAGATTTCTAAGTCTGGGCAGTGATAAAAGTATAGGTCTAAAGAAAAAGTGAAATTTGCTCAGTTGTGTCGAACTCTTTTTGATTCCATGAACTGTAGCCTACCAGGTTCCTCTGTCCATGGAATTCTCAAGAATACTGGAGTGGGTTGCCAATTCCTTCTCCAGGGGATAGAGGAGACTTTAGTAAGTAAATTTGATTGTATAAATTCATTGTTTCTCAAACTTATGTGATCACAACATTTCTTCCATCATTTAACATTACTGAAAATATTGTTCAGTGGAATGTACTTGAGGAAATACTGATGCTACACTTACCAGGGTTGCTGTAAATCTATAGTCACCAATGCCATTCATGGGAGGGAAAAAATAAATCTCTGAAAAATTATGAAAGATGATGTTCAGTAAAAGCTCTTAGACCAATTTTGCAGGCTTGACTTTACATAGGGGGGGTGATTCTCTATTCTGTATCCCTTCAGCATAGATATCTTTCTGTGTGATATGAATATTGACCTAATCATACATTGCTGTCTATGCTCTTAATTTTTTTTATCCACAAGTGCATGTGACTTATGTTAGGTTTATATAAGGTTGCTGGATCACATATGTCTAATTCATTACTCTTTATTATAGAAGGAAATTTAAATAAAGCTTTCAAAATCAATGTAAGATATTTTGAAAAAAAAAAAAAAGTAGGTCTGTTCTTCCATACATTACAGGCCAAATTTTTATCTAGATATAATTTCCTCTTCACCTAATTCAATTTTTGATTATATGGTTCTTTTAGAGTATGATTATACTAATTACAGAGATTATTCTTAAAAATCAGATTATACTACTTCCACACTGCCTCAAATTAATATCAGTAATATAGCTATAACAATTTACTCAACAAAGTATTAGTAATTCAGTGTAAATTTCATAAGTAAGGACACAACATAATTCTATTATTTTAATTATTATGTGCTTCAAGAGGATAAGAGAAAATTCTTAATTTTTTAGTTAGCTTTTGAGAAATTAGGCAATGCAATAAGCTGCTTAATACTATTCATAAAAAGCAAAACTAAACAAATGGGACAACAGCAAATTAAAAAGCTTCTGCATAGCAAAGGAAACTATCAACAAAATTAAACAGCAACCTACTAAGTGGGTGAAAATATTTGCAAATCATATATCTAACAGGGGGTTGATATCCAAACTATATAAAGAATTCGTACAACTCAATAGCAGAAAAGGAGTCTGATTAAAAACAGGTAGAGGACCTAAGCAAACATTTTTCCATAGAAGACATATAGATGGCAAACAGGTACATGAAAAGATACTCAATCATCTTTTCATTAATGACATTAATGAAATCATTAATCATCAGAGAAATGCAGATTAAAACCACAATGAGATACCTTCACACATGTTAAGATGCCTGTTATACAAGAAATAACAAGTATTAATAAGGATGTGGAGAAGAGGGAATTCTTTGTGTGTTGTTGGTGTGAATATAACTTGGTATAGCCACTAGGGAAAACAGTATGGAGAATCCTCAAAAAAATAAAAAGATAAAAAATAGAACTACCATATAATCTAACAATTCTACGTCTGGGTATTTATCCAAAGAAAATGAAAACTCTAACTCTTTGCAGCATTATTTATAATAGCCAAGATATGGAAACAGCCCAAGTAAGTGTCCATGGATGAGTGGATGGATAAAGATGTGCTATATACCTACAAAGTAATATAGTCAATCACTAAAAAAGAACAAAATTTTGCCATTTGGGACAATGCAGATGTTCCTCAAGGGCATTATGCTAAGTGAAATGTCAGAGAAATAAAAATGACAAATACCACACAATCTCTTTCATATATGGAATATGAAAAAAGAAAGCTCATAAATACAGAGAATAGATTGGTGGTTGCCAGAGTTGGAAGGTGTGAGAAATGGGTAAAGGGACTCAAAATATAAAATACAAAAGGTAAAATATAAACAATGACTTGGTCTTCACTGACAGGTTTGCAGGAGCTAATCCAGTATTTAATGAAGGTATAATGAGTGATCCAGAATAAAAACCAATCTCATTTTTTTTTCAACATTCGCTTTGGAAGATAATGGAGAAAATAAGGATCTCTTTCTTTGACATTCTGAGGCCAGAAAGAATACCAAAATTAACCAACAATAATTGTGTCATCTTTGTAGTCAACTCATAAAATATTTGCAAGCAATTATGCAAGCTTCAGAAAATCATCAAAATAGAAATAATATACAGAAAACCATCTTATACTAGTAGAGTAAGGCCAAAGATAGCTGAGTAGGTGAAAAAAGCTACTTTATGCTACTATGCCCTAGTCACATACTGTCAAGCCCTTAGGAAATAAGATTCAACTACAGTTAAGACTAAATTGAAACTAAACCCACTACAAAGTCTTCATTTGTTTTTATGTTTCAAATTTAACTTTGAAAAGTAAGATTACTTGGTGATAAACTGTCAGGTATAAAGATAATAAAGGACTCAAATCTATCTATCTAATTTGCTTAAAATGGAAAATACTTTAGTTCTTATATTTTGTATATAATTCTTGTATTTTGAAAAATCTTATATGTTGGTAAAATACTTCCTTAAAGAGACTAAAACCACTTACCTAATAAAAACATTGAAAATACAACACTGAAAATTCTGACCTTTCTAGTACTTAGTTTCACTCAGTTAAGGATAATTATTAATGTTGTCCTGAATTTTTTGGTTTTGGTGCATTCAATAAGCAATCTTAGTCTCTGAGCAGAAAAACATACCAGTTCAGCAAAATCTGTTTTTTCTTGAAAGGTTCTTTGATTTGCTTTCCCACAGATACATTGGAAAAAACTCAAAGCCCATTAATGCTGGCATTAATATACATTAGTCATTGGAGTAGACCATTTTTCCCAACTGGGCCCCACCACATTTCCAATGGACACCCAATTAATGACTGTCTAATTGACTCATCTGCAAATCTTACAAAGCAATACTTTTGCTAAGTAAATTGAACCTGCCATTGCAAAGTTCCACAAAATTGAGGGCATAATTAACTCTACTGAGGCATACTCGATCTTAGAAGCCCTGGGGATAATCAATAATTAGTTTCATTCTGAAATGGTTCTGTTGCTATATCCATGGCACAAGGTTTCTAAATTACTTTTGTTTTGATGATTGTTGCTTATTTGGATCAGAACAGAAAAACTGTAGCTAACTCAAGCTTTATAGCATAATAAACTTTCCAAAGTACCTTGAGATTAAAAACAATCAAAGTAAATGAAGCATCAAGTACTATTTATCTTCCAAAATATTAGTGCTTCCAAACAAAAGGAGGCCAAACAAACAACCACTCTTTATCCACCACAATGTTATATAGCAGCAACATTTCATTTTATAAAACAAAGAAAAGGAAGAGATCTGATTGGCTGATAAACATTCTAACTGTGACTTCCTAGAAACTTTATGGTCTAAAATTTATGAGCATCACCTCTTAATTAAGAGTAAGAATTCTGAGCACAGAGACTATAATCAGTACAACTGATGGGGTTCAATATTTATGGGACCCATCAGTTAGCAAAAAGGGTAGAAAGAATTGAACAGTCTGATAGTCTAATAAGAATTCCAAAACCAGAAATTCTAAATGAAGTAAATTCATAAAACTCAAAATATATGCTTAGCATATACTATGTAAATAGGCTTTTAAATACAACTTTCTGGCATCATAACACCATTATGCTTTAAAGTTAGAAAAAAAATGTTAAATTATTGAAGCAATCTTTCTGTTCTAATTCAAGAAGTGATATAAGCAGCTTTATCTGCTTCCCGGTTTAAGGAAGTGTGCCTTGCCCTTTGTACATTAGGTGACATCAGGTACTATTCTAGAGACATATTAATAATTTATCCTAGATTTAAGTGTGTGTGTGTTCAGACACTCAGTTGCACACAACTCATTGTGGTGCCATGGACTGACTGTAGATCACCAGGCTTCTCTGTCCGTGGAATTCTCCAGGTAGGAATATTGGAGTTGGTTGCCATTTCCTTCTCCAGGATTTATCTATATGTAATAATAAAGGAAATGTATACAAATTGTTTCCTAAGTCATAATCACTTTCCCCTTTAGTCCTGGTCACAATCTAATGTTAAAACAGAGTATGCACAGAGGTATGACCAAGATGGTAGAGTAGGAAGATCCTGAGCTCACCCTCTCCTATGGGAACACCAAAAGTCCAACTATTTACAGATAAATTATCAACGGGAATGACCTGAGAAATAGCAGAAAAACTCTTCTATGACTATAGACACACACACAAAAAAGAACCAACCAAAACAAGATGGGTAGGGAAGACAGAGATGCAGAGTAGTTAAGACTTATGGTCCTGAGGAGGTAACCTTCAATTGGGAGGATGTAGAGGTTCTCTTCAAGAAGCAAGGTGTCCAAGCCCACATTAGGCTCCACAGCCTGGGGTTACTATACCAGGAAGCCATATCCCCAGAACATCTGACTTTGAAGGTGAGTGGTTATAGATACAGCAAAGCTGGAGCACTGTAGGAAACAGAAACTCTGCTCTTAAAGAGTCTCCACACACTCCAACTTCCTTTTCAAAGACAGTAATTTGAAAGAAGCTTGGGTTATACCCTATTGGTAGGGCCTCACAGAGAGGTTAGTGTTAGTCACTCAGTGGTGTTTGATTCTTTGTTACCATATGGACTGTAGCCCTCCAGGCTCCTCTATCTATGGGATTGTCCAGGCAAAAATACTGGAGTGGGTAGCCATTCCCTTCTCCAGGGGATCTTCGTGATCTAGGGGTTGAACCTGGGTCTCCCACATTGCAGGCAGATTGTTTACCATCTGAGCCACCAAGGGAAGCCTGAATATTACTTGAATAGTATTAGTTAAAGTTTTCCCTAGTCTAGGAAAGGAAACAGACATTCAGATCCAGGAGGAACAGAAAGTCTGAAACAAAATGAACCCAAAGTGGCCATGCCAAGACATATAATAATTAAAAAGGCAAAAAGATAAAGAGAAAATCTAAAAGCTAGAGAAAATCAACTAGTTATATACAAGTTATGTATGCTCTCATAAGCATATAAGCTGACTTTCCAGCAGAAACTTCATAGTCTGGAAGTAAGTGGCACAATATATTCAAAGTGCTAAAAATAAAAGGGAAAAAACAAAACAAAACTTACAACCAAGAATGGTCTACCCACCAAGGCTCTCACTCAACTTTGAAGGACAGATAAAGAGTTTTACATATTATCAAAAGCTAAAAGAGTTTAGTACCACTAAGCTGGCTTAATAAGAAATGTTAAAGGAACTTCTCTATACGGGAAAGAAAAGACCACAACTATAAAGATTACAAAAGGAAAAATCTCATTGATAAAGACAAATATACAATAAGGTTGATTAAGATCAAGTACCTATAAAGCAAGGAGGTATATAATATTCCATCCAAAAGCAGCAAAATAAATGTTCTTTCCAACTGTGCATGAAACATTCTCCAAGATGCATTTAAGAAGATTGAAATCATATTATTTATAATAAGCATCTTTTCTGATCACAAAGATATGAAAACAGAAATACCAAGAAAAAATTGCAAAAACCACAAACAAAAGGAAGCAAAACAATGTACTACTAACTACTAGTGGGTTACAGAAGAACTCAAACAGGAAATTAAAAAATACTGGGAGACAAATGAATATGGAAACACAATCCTGTAAAATCTATGGGATACAGCAGTGACAGTTCTAAGATGGTCATTTATAACAATACAACCCCACCTCAGGAAAAGGAAAAATTCTCAAGCAATCTAACCTCACATCTATGAGAATTTGAAAAAGAAGAATAAACGAAACCCAAATTAGTATAAGGAAAGAAATAATAAAGATCAGAGCAAAAAATAGAGACTAAAAAATCACCAGAAAATATGCATGAATCTAAAAGCTGGTTCTTTGAGAAGATAAACAAAATGATCAACCTTTAGCCAGATTCCTTAAGAAGAAAAGAGAGAGGGCCCAAATCAACAAAATAAAAAACGAAAGAGAAGTTACAATTGACACCAAATGATCATAAACCATTACTACGAAAAATCATATACCAGTTAAGTGGACAACCTAAAAGAAATGGATATATTCCTACTGCTGCTGCTAAGTCGCTTCAGTCGTGTCCGACCGACTCTGTGCGACCCCATAGACGGCAGCCCACCAGGCTCCACTGTCCCTGGGATTCTCCAGGCAAGAACACTGGAGTGGGTTGCCATTTCCTTCTCCAATGCGTGAAAGTGAAAAGTGAAAGTGAAGTTGCTCAGTCGTGTCAGACTCTTCATGACCCCATGGACCACAGCCTACCAGGCTCCTCCATCCATGGGATTCTCCAGGCAAGAGTACTGGAGTGAGGTGCCATTGCCTTCTCCTAGATATGTTCCTCAGTTCAGTTCAGTTCATTTCAGTAGCTCAGTCATGTCCGACTCTTTGCGACCCCATGAATCGCAGCACACCAGGCCTCCCTGTCCATCACCATCTCCCAGAGTTCACTCAGACTCACGTTCATCCAGTCCGTGATGCCATCCAGCCATCTCATCCTCGGTCGTCCCCTTCTCCTCCTGCCCCCAATCCCTCCCAGCATCAGAGTCTTTTCCAATGAGTCAACTCTTCGCATGAGGTGGCCAAAGTACTGGAGCTTCAACTTTAGCACCATTCCTTCCAAAGAAATCCCAGGGTTGAGCTCCTTCAGAATGGACTGGTTGGATCTCCTTTCAGTCCAAGGGACCTTCAAGAGTCTTCTCCAACACCATAGTTCAAATGCATCAATTCTTCGGTGCTCAGCCTTCTTCACAGTCCAACTCTCACATCCATACATGACCACAGGAAAAACCATAGCCTTGACTAGGCAGACCTTAGTCAGCAAAGTAGTCTCTGCTTTTGAATATACTATCTAGGTTGGTCATAACTTTTCTTCTAAGGAGTAAGCGTCTTTTAATTTCATGGCTGCAGTCACCATCTGCAGTGATTTTGGAGCCCCCCAAAATAAAATCTGACACTGTTTCTACTGTTTCCCCATCTATTTCCCATGAAGTGATGGGACCAGATGCCATGATCTTTGTTTTCTGAATGTTGAGCTTTAAGCCAACCTTTTCACTCTCCTCTTTCACTTTCCTCAACAGGCTTTTTAGTTCCTCTTCACTTTCTGCCATAATGGTGGTGTCATCTGCATATCTGAGGGTATTGATATTTCTCCCGGCAATCTTGATTCCAGCTTGTGTTTCTTCCAGTCCAGTGTTTCTCGTGATGTACTCTGCATAGAAGTTAAATAAGCAGGGTGACAATATACAGCCTTGACGTACTCCTTTTCCTATTTGGAACCAGTCTGTTGTTCCATGTCCAGTTCTAACTGTTGCTTCCTGACCTGCATACAGATTTCTCAAGAGGCAGGTTAGGTGGTCTGGTATTCCCATCTCTTTCAGATATGTTCCTAGAAACATAAAATCTACCAAGATTGAATCAGGAAGAAATAGAAAATATGATCAGATCAATTACCAGAAATGAAATTGAATCACCAATCAAAATATTCCCAACAAGAATTCCAGGACCATATAATTTCACAGGTGCTTCTATCAAACATTTAAAGAAGAATTAAGACCCATCCTTCTCAAACTATTCCAAAAATATTGAACAGAAAAGAACACTTCTGAACTTATTCTATGAGGCCAGTATCACTATGATAACAAACAAAATCCAGGATGGTTCAGTATCCACAAATCAATCAGTGTAATGTACCATGTTAACAAATTAAATAAAAGTAAGATCATCTCAATCAGAAAAAGTTTTTGATAAAATTCAACATATCATAAAAACTCCAATAAAGTGGGTAAAGAGGAAACACACTTCAACATAATAAAGGTCATATATATCAAACTCACATACTCAACAATGAAAAGCTGAAAGCATTTCCTCTAATATCAGAAACAAGATAAGATGCTCACTCTTACCATTTTTACTCAACATAGCACTGGGAGTTCTGTGCAGATAACAATCAAACAAGACAGAAATAAAAGGAATCCAAACTGGAAAGGAAAAGAGTAAAACTTGTCACTGCAGATGACATGATACTATAAAGAGAATATCCTAAGAAGGCCATCAAAAAACTCTAAGAACTCAATTAATTCATTAAAATGTCAATAAAAAATTAATAGAGAAATTTGTTGTGTTTCTACACACTAACCATGAATTGTTTAAAAAAAAGAAATTAAGAAAACAATCTCATAAGAAAGAATAAAATACCTAGGAATAACTCTAACCAGGGAGGTAAGACCTATACTAAGAAAAATTCAATACATTAATAAAACAAATTACAGATGACACAAACAAATGAATAGATATACTGTGCTCAGGGATTACATGAATTAATATTGTTTAAATGACTGTATTACAGAAGGTAATTCTCAGATTTAATGCAATCTCTATCAAAATATCTATGGCATTTTTCATATGACTAGAAGAAATAATTCTAAAATTTACATGGAAACACAAAAGATTCCAAATAGCCAAAATAATCTTGAGGAGAAGAACAAAAACTGTAAGCATCACACATCCTGATTTCAAACTACATACAAAGTCATGTACATCAATGAAAGAGAATAAAGAGCCCAGAAATAAACACACACCTATATGATTAATTAATCTATTGTAAAAGAGGTAAGAATATAACATGGGGGGAAAAAGCCTCTTCAATAAATGGTGTTTTGAATACTAGCTACATTCAAAAAGAATCAAAATGGTCTTTCTCACACCATATACAAAAATAAACTCAGAATGGATTAAAGATTTAAATGTTAGACCTAAAACTACAAGAAGAAAATGTAGGCAGTGAGCTTTTTACATCAGTCTTAGAAATATTATTTTGGGTTTATCTCCTCAGGCAAGGGAAACAAAAGCAAAAAGAGACTACATCAAACTAAAAAGCTTTTGCACAGCAAAAGACAGCACCTTCAAAATGAAAAGGCAGTCTACTGAATGGGAGAAGAGCTATTCAAATGGTATATACAAAGCACTCAGACAACTCAATAACAACAAAAAATTGATTAATAAATTAGCAGAGGATTTGAATAAGCATGAATCCAGAGAAGACATATAGATGGCTAATAGTTATATGAAAAGATGCTCAACATTCTAATCTGGGAAGCACAAATCAAAATGACATGAGATAGCACCTTACAAAGAATGGCTATCATCAATAAAATTACCATATGACCCAGCAATCCCACTACTGGGCATATACCTGGAGCAAACAACAATTCCAAAGACACATGTACCCCAGTGTTCATTGCAGCACTATTTACAAAAGCAAGGACATGGAAGCAACCTTGATGCCCATTGACAGATGAATGGATAAAGAAATTGTGGTGTATATAAATGGAATGCTGCTCTTACTGCTGCTAAGTCACTTCAGTCATGTCTGACTCTGTGTGACCGCATAGATGGCAGCCCACCAGTTTCCACCATCCCTGGGATTCTCCAGGCAAGAACACTGGAGTGGGTTGCCATTTCCTTCTCCAGTGCATGAAAGTGAAAAGTGAAAGGGAAGTTGCTCAGTCGTGTTCGACTCTTCACGACCCCATGGACTGCAGCCCACCAGGCTCCTCCATCCATGAGACTTTCCAGACAAGAGTACTGGAGTGGGTTGTCATTGCCTTCTCCAATACAATGGAATACTCAGCCATAAAAAAGAACTAATTTGATTCAGTTGAACTGAGGTGAATGAACCTAGAGCCTGTTATACAGAATGAAATAAGTCAGAAGAGAAAGACAAATATCACATAGTAATGCACAATATTGAAAGTAGAAAAATGGTACTGATGGGCCTATTTGTAGGGCAGCAATAGACACACAGACATAGAGAACAGAATTGTGGACACAGTGGGGTGGGATAAAATTGAGAGAGTAGCATTGCAACATATATATTACCATATATAAAACAGATAAATAGTGGGAATTTGCTGTATGACTCAGGGATCTCAACTTGGTGCTCTGTGACAACCTCTAGGGGTAGAATGGGGTGGGAGGTGGGAGGGAGTTTCAAGAGGGAGAGGACATATGTATACCTATTGCTGAATCATGTTGATGTGTGGCAGAAACCAACACATCATTGTAATGCATTTATCCTCCATTTAAAAATAATTTTAAAAAAGACAACAAACAATAAGAGCTGGTGAGGATGTGAAGAAAAAGGTAACACTTGCGTATTGTTGATGAGGCTGTAAATTAGTGTAGCCACTATAAAAAACAGAATGGGAATTCCTCAAAAAATTTAAAACAAAATTACCATATGATCCAGCAATTCCACTTCTGGTTATTTACTCAATGAAAATAAAACTACTAAATCAAAAATATATATGCACTCCATCTTCATTGTAGCACTTTTTACAATAGCCATTTACACTTACATTGTAAGTGGCCATCAATAAATGAACGGATAAAAAGGAGGTGGTGTGTATGTGTAGGTATATATATGCATATTATGTATATATATTTATATATATACACAGTGTATATACACAATGAACTAATTCTCAGACATAAAAAACTAAATCTTGCTTCTTGCCACAAAATGTGTAGATCTAAAAAGCTTTACACTAAGTGAAATAAATCAGACATTAAAAGGTAAATGATCTCACTTTCATGTGGAATCTGAAAAAACAAAACAAAATGAAAACAGATTTATAGATACAGAGAATAGACCAGTGGTTTTCAGAAGGGAGAAGCATGATGGGGTGACATAAATATGTGAAAGGGATTAAGAGGTACAAACTTCCAATTATACAATAAATAAATCATAAGGATGTAATATACAAAATAAGGTATATGATTAATACAGTGACAACTTTTTAAGGGGACAGACAATTACTAGATTTTTCTTATTATCATTTCATATTTTATACAAAAATCAAATCCTATGTTGTACAGCTGGAACTAACATAACATTGTGTATTAACTATATTTCACCTGAAAAAAAAAGCACACATAATCATTTCACCAATATATGCTAATAATAACTAGACCTAAAAATATCTGGACTAAATGTTAGTCCATGGAATTCTCCATACAAGAATATTGGAGTGGGTAGCCATTCCCTTCTCTAAGGGATCTTCCCAATCCAGGGATCGAACCCAGGTCTCATGCATTGCAGGCAGGTTTTTTACCATCTGAGCCACCAGGGAAGCCCTAATGTTAGTGCAGCAGATTTAAAAGGATGCACTATATTGATTTTTACTCAATTATGAAAATATATAATTTATAATACTTCCATGTGACTGTCAGAATATTTAAGGGAATAGGGAATATGGGGTCAAAGTTGTATACACCATTCTATGTAGACAAATGTATAGCTTGAAGACAAAACTTTATCATAACAAGGAATGTTTCTTCTGGATGAATTAAAGAATTAAGTTTCTGGGACTTCCCTGGTGGTCTAGTGGTTAGGACTCCATGCTTCCACTGCAAGGATGCATGGGTTTGATCGCTGGTCTGGTCGGGGAACTAAGATTCCACAAGTTGCATGGTGTGGCCAATAAAAAAACAATTATTTAATTGTGAAAGTGTTAGTCACTCAGTTGTGTCCAACTCTTTATGACACTGTGGACAGCCCAAGAGGCTCTTCTGTCCATGGAATTCTCCAGGCAAGAACACTAGAATGGTTAGCCATTCCCTTCTCCAGGGGATCTTCCCAACCCAGGGATTGAACCCAGGTCTCCTGCATTGCAGGCAGATTCTTTATCATCTAGGCCACTGGGAAACTCAATTAATTAATTTAAAAGAATTAATAGTAGTGGAGACTCTAGTTAATCTGTTCTGAATTTATCTGGCTGTCTAATATTTATATGGTCACAAAATAATCCAGTCTAATTTGGGTTTGTTGGCATGCTTCTGTCTTCAGAAACCTTGGAACAATGAAATATAAAACAAGCTAAAATTTCCTCTCAATCAGTAATGTGGAAAATAATACCTTTAACAATTTACATGAGAAAATATTATTTTAGTGTGTGTCTGAAAGTCAAGGGGAGAACGAACCTGATGTGAAATATATAAGGAGTCATCTATAGTGGTTAAGAATTATGGCCCTGAAGTCAGAGTCCAGGAGTTTATGACACAGACTTTATTATTTACTAGTTTGTGTGATCCTGAACAACTTTAATGAATCTTTCTATCATCTTATTTCCCATTTGTAAAATGGACTTAGGATTAGTAAATAATTACAAATATGATTATTATGAGGGTTGTATAAGAAAATTCATGTAAATGTATGAAAGAAGAATGACAACTACTATTCTGATTGTTTGTAAAGATGATGTTTCTAAATTAAATGTTACTTAGGGCTTCTCTGGTGGCTCAGTGGTAAAGGATCCACCAGCCAATGTAGAAGATACAAGTTTAATTCCTGGGTTGGGGAAGATATCCTGGAGAAGAAAATAGCAACCCATTCCAGTATTTTTGTCTGGGAAATCCCATGGACAGAGGAACCTGGTGGGCTACAATCCATGGGTTTGCAAAAGAACTGGACATGACTTAGCAACTAAACAACAATAACAAATAATAACATTTATTGAGAACTTACTAGGTTCTAGAAGCTTTGCATATTTAATTCTTACAACTCTCCGTGGGGTATTATTTTACAGATAATAAAAGGGAATCAAAGAGAAATAAAGTCATTAACTTATGATCACATAAATAGCATTGTTGGGTTGAAGGGGGTCTAGACTAGAATATTGTATAATTGAGCAATACAACTTGGCATCATAGGAAACTAAAATGGTTGCTGCACCCTGTTCTTAGAAGCTGGAATCTTTAAGCTGCAAAGCCTGGAGAGAGTGCCTACAGCATAGGTCATGAAAGTGATGTAGATTCAGGACAAGACACCGTTCATACCTACAGAGGAAAGCAGTGCTACCATGTTACCATATCTGGAAAACTGTTTTGTGCTTACATTTACATCTTGCAAAAGTAAGTTTTTGCATGCACAGGACAAAATAGACACAAGGATATACAGAATACAGAAAAAGTATCTGTTTCTGCTAATGAAGATTGATCAGCCAATATATTCTAAGTGTTCTCGTATTTCAAACTGTTAAAAAGAAAAAAAAACTGCCAATCATTTATGAGTACTTCATTAGATTAAAATGAGACTTCATTGACAAAGGTCCATATAGTCAAAGTTATGGCTTTCCATCAGTCATGTACAGATGTGAGAGTTGGACCATGAAGAAGACTGAGCACTGAAGAATTGATGCTTTTGATCTGTGGTGCTGGAGAAGACTCTTAAGAGTCCCTTGTACAGCAAAGAGATCAAACCAGTCAATCCTAAAGGAAATCAACCCTGAATATTTATTGGAAGGACTGATGCTGTAGCTCCAATACTTTGGTCACTTGATGCAAAGAGCTGACTCATTAGAAAAGACCCTGATGCTAGGAAAGATTGAAGACAGGAGGAAAAGGAGGCAACAGAGGATGAGATGGTTGTATGGCATCACCAACTCAATGAACATGAGTTTGAGCAAAATCCAGGAGACAGTGAAGGACAGGCAAGCCTGGTGTGCTGCAGTCCATGGAGCTGCAAAGAGTCAGACATGACCTAGTGACTGAACAACAGCAGCAAATAGTTACAAAAATGTTCTGTGAGTAAAAATTAATATATTGATCAAATATAAGATACTATTATTTTAATTTATATAAGTTTATAATCCCAGACTTAATTTGGGAGTATTACTGTAAGATCAACTTCCAGGGAGAATGCATTCAAAACCTATAGTTTTCCAAAGAACATTTCAAATCTCTCTAAGCAACTGCTTTCATTTTAAATTTCATTTAACTTCCCCCTTTCCCACTGTCATTTGTCCTTTCAGCATTTACATGTAGGGCTGAGCATAGCTTTAGAGCCAATGTAGAAATAACCAACAGTCCTCTTGATAGCACTGTTTTCCCATTGGAGACTCACACCTGTGAACATTTTCAATAATTTGTGGTGGTGGTTGGTGGTTTAGTCACTAAGTCATGTCCAATTCTTGGGACCCCATGGACTACTGTAGCCTGCCAGGCTCCTCTGTGGGATTCTCCAGGCAAGAGTACTGGAGTGGGTTGCTATTTCCTTCTCCAGGGACTCTTCCTGACCCAGTGTCTCCTGCATTGCAGGCAGATTATTTACTGACTGAGTTGTGAGGGAAGACCCTCATAATTTGTAAATAAACCCTAAGTCAAAGAACTTCATGAGGGATAAACTTTTGAGTTCAGTGTTTCTTTAAATAACAAATGTAACTCTTACAGAAAAAGCACTATTGGCTACAATTTTCCAAGTTAACTTTAAATTTCTTAAGCTATTTATATTCTGTGGAAATGGAAGAAACTCATTTTTATATCAAATGAAGCAAAGGCGATATGAAGACAACACTATGTTGTGCTTGGAATACAGTATTTCTTGAAGATTAGACTGTGTATTTCAGCACAGTCTGTATTTTTCCTTTAAACAACTTATTTCTGCCACCACTCTATTTTGTGCTGGAGACTTTGAAAGCTAATTAAAGTCATATTGAATGTTTTGGGCCCAAACTAAACAATGATAAATTTTTAGAATGTTTTTGTGTTCAGGGTTTAAAACTTTCCAAGGAGCAAAAGCATCACCTCATAAACCCTCTCTGTTTGGCCCTCATTTCTAGAGTGGCAACATCTAGCACACTAAAGAAAATTGAGGATACAAAATCAGAAATTTAAACATGTAGACATAATAATTATACTTTTTCTGAAATATTTTCTAAGTCAAAATAAACTTGAATTTTTGCTAAATTTAAGACAATGGTGATTTAATTTGATATTGCATCAACTATTTTAGGAAAACAGATTAAGTTTCAGACATCTCAATTGTATCACAGTTCTCTAAATTTCTTCTAAATTAAGTAAAGTGATCAAACAAATCATTAGTGTCTCAGGGTATATTAATAACATAGTAAAAATAAAAATATCACACCCTAAATCTCTACAGGTCCCCTAAATTAAATCATACTAACTCAGTATTCTGATTACACGGAGTAAATAAAATATTTTACATTTTGTCATGACCACACTTTTCCCCTTTATGATAGTTACTGAGCTATTTTTTCTTTGAATCTCCAAACTTTATTATTACCCAGCAGTCATTTGCGACTTAGCACTTGAGTGGCCAAAGCCATGTTTCAATTCATCTCCTGCTACTACTTAACTGGAGTTGAGGGCAGTCAAGTGTAAGAAGAAGAGTTACCCACCTCACTTAAACTAGCCCCTAGTCATCATTGGCAGTTTTCTGGGACTTTTAGCTTCCTATCAGTGCATCTAAGTAAACATTTCTTTCAGTTGACTTTTTTCTTAATACAGACTCTTTCTGCATGAAGCTATAAAAGTGTTGGGGAATCCTTCCACCCCAAAATATTACCTCTATAACTAGCTTAAATACCTTGCTCTTTATTTCATAATTAGTCCTTTCTCACCATATATATTACTTGGCAGTTACTCCTTTTTTATTTATCTCCTCTTGCTTCAACCATATGGGTGCGCAATGTGTCATATTTTGCCATCAAATTTCCTAATGAAAACATAACTTGCAGAGTAAATGCCTCTGAATCTGTTACATCTTGCTTTAAGAAATAAAATATATACTATAAGCATGTGATGAACCACCCTATATATATATATATATATATATATATATATATATTTAGTCTTCTTTCCTCTCTCTGGCATTTTCTGTTCAATTCTTCATTTCCTGTTTCCAAGCACTCATTAATAGAAAACTGGACTTTAAATTCCTTCTCTCTTTTTCCAAAATTTTCAGTCAATAAGACCCTATTTTAGTCATATTTGTATCACAAGCACATAGAACAAATAATGTTCATTGCAGGCAGATGTGGTTATAAATTTTATATTTAAATTTGAAGCTGCATTTCATGCTCATTATAACCTTTGTGAAACTGATGGTTTAGAAGGATGCACAGCACAACTGATTTCATTCCTCCTCCACATGCTGTTAGCCTGGTGTATTATAAATTCTTGATCCTAAAATCTGTAATGAACTATTCAAACCTGCAAGTTTCTTTTTAGTGTCCAAAATCTAAGATTGGCACCAAATTTACAAAAATAAAGTAAAAAAAAATCAAGAGGCCAGAAATATGTCCTTAAAAATGGTGTTCATATATTTTAGAAACATTTAAATATCCAAAGACTAATTTTAAAAGTATAATATTTCTCAATACTGCCAGCCAAAAGAACATTTTGATAACTAGTTTAATGATGTTGAAACAAAATCATAGTATCTATATTTTTCAATAATTATCTGCCTGAAGTATCCATGTTATTTATAGAAGACAGTTTCTAGCCAATGAAAATTTAAAAGTTCTAATAAAATTTTCTTTAATTACCATCTTATAAGGCAAATATATTTGATTTTATTGTACATAAATGAGTCTCTCTCTGCTCATTTAAGTCTTCATCATCTTTCAATTTAGAAGTAATATGATATCAGCAGTTCTTCTCTAATGTTGTATTTCAATAAACGTCGTATGCTTACTGCCATCAGATTAATTTGTACCAACAGTGTAGCCAATTTCAAAAGAAATTAGAATTAGGTGGATTATTTGGAATATTGCTTTAATGTGGTAGGAGGAAAAACATGTTTGGAACATTTGAATATCAATTTGTAAGTTAGACTTCCCCATCATCATTTATTTCTATTTTCGTGTGTGTCTTCTTGGAAGTCTGAAATAAAAATGCTAATGTATTTTTAAAGGTTAATAGTTGCCTAAGTGGTTCATAAAATAGAAACTTAAACATAGCAGCTTGCAAAATTTAATGAGAGGGCAAACACAAGTTCACCTTGTCTTTTTATCTTCCTTAGCTGTGTCGTCTAGAGACCTGTAAAGTGTTGGAAGATGATTATATCAACTGCAGGATTAAGCGACATAGGTCCTGAGCAGATTAAATGGTTCAACATCTATGCACTTGGGGATTTATGTGGCAGAGTGTGTGAGTTTCACTCAGAGGGCAAACACATATTCCTGATGTCTATGGTACCATGAGAATAACTATCAGGTTTGGATTTCCATCCATCATTTTTATATCTGAAGAAAGCCTGCCTTCAACCTAATGAATGCTGTAGAAACTGAAGTCAATGGAGCCACTTGTCTTTATAACCATCAGTCAAGGCACTAAATCCATAAGAACTGAGACCCTGTAATGAAACTAAGGGATACATTTTGCTTTATTTTCCATTATTGTGCATGTTTGAGCTTGTCAAAATAATTTTATTAATAATAATAATAGCCCACTTAGCTAAATACAATAACACATGAAAATATCAAAATTATGCCTGAAACACTACATTTTTATTTTACATTTTAATATAATTCTGGATTAGTGGTTCTCAGTTGGGGGTGTGAAGAATTGCCAGTTTAAAAAAAAATATAGGATGGTTAGTTATGTTTGAATTTCGGAATTTTTTTTTATAACTCTGATCTATGCAATATCTGAAATATCGTTAAATTTTTGAAAACCAAACTTTTTTGGTTATATGAAACTAATACTTAAGTTGGTATCTTACATTTTATCTGGTAACCCTATGGGTCAGAGAGGACATTTGACAATGTCCAGAGAGATTTGGGGGCTTTCCTCAGTCAGTAAAGAATCTGCCTGCAATGCAGGAGACCTGGGTTTGATTCTTGGGTCGGGAAGACACCCTGGAGAAGGAAATGGCAACCCACTCCAGTATTCTTACCTGGAGAATCCCGTGGACAGAGGAGCCTGGTGGGCTACAGTCCAAGGGGGTCAGAAGAGTTAGATACAACTAACTTAGTGACTAAACCACCACCACCAGAGAGACTTTTGTCACAACTGAAGAAGGAGGTGCTGCTATCATCTTGTGAGTAGAGGCTGTGCATGCATGGTCAAACACTCAGTTGTGTCCAACTCTTTGTAACCCCATGGTCTGTAGCCAGCCAGGCTCCTCTGTCCATGAGATTTATTTTAGGCAAGAATACTGGAGTAGGTTGCTATTTCCTACTCCAGGGTAGAGGCCAGGGATACTTCTAAACATCCTCTCATAATAAAGAAAAATCTAGCCCCCAATCTTCAGGACTGCACACATCGACTAACTCTGCTGTAGATTATAACAGGAGATTTGTTACCTAATCGTTACGACTAGTTCTTGCAATATTTGTAGTTTTAGGTTGCTCTGCTTTTAGAGTAGGTTCTAGGTACTTCTGGAAAGGAAGTAGCTATAAAGATAGTAATCAATAGGTAATTGTACAGAAGAGAAATAAATCCTTGATAGGGATGTTCAGTGAAAGTTGGTGAATTTGGAGAGAAATTGTAACTACTGAAAGCATTTGGCAGCTTTGCAGAGCGGTATGGCTGCAGAAGGATTTCTTGGCCAACTAAAAAAATAAGAAATGAATATTATAGGATTTTGAAGAGATTACTTTTATTATTAGTTAAACTTCCTTCTGTAAGACTGAGTTAAAATTTTGTTGATGAGAGAGAGAAAGGAAGAGAGATAGGTTGGGGCTTTGTCAGTTTATATTCACAGACAAACTGAATAAGCACACATCAATGGAAGTAAATACTCAAAACAGAGAATTAAGGTGACATGGCAATTGGTAACATGAAAGATTTCAAAGGATCCAATTAAACTATAAATATGAAAAAGAATTTAGTAGTTTTCTTGTTTAAATCTTTAATTTGCACATTAAAACATGAAGCTCATCAAGGTCAAATGACTCATTGAAGTGTATTCAAAATAAGGATTTGGATGCTTCTTGGAATCCAAGTCAATAGCCATAGTATTTTAAAGTAATACCAGTAGCACATAAGTAATATTGTTAGGAAAAAGAAATCCTTATGATCTTTTACAAAATTTTAAATATCAAGCCCTTTCTGAAATCTCTACTGATATCTCCCACTACACTTTTAGTAATGCATTCATCTATCTTCTGTTTCAAGGTATATACAACTGTATAGAGCATATTTTCAGGAAATATTAATACATCAACTCAGTGTAGGATGCTCACAATAGTGTCTAGCACAGAATGAGCCCCCACTCATTATACATATCTCTATTTTGTGATTGTTTCATTCACTCTATTAAAATTTTAAGGTAACTACATATCTCTCTCAGAAAGACATTTCTTCTTTAGGGACAATACAATTAACAGAGTTAGGCAACTTTTTCCACAAAAAGTGGAACTCGGTAAATATACACATAAGCAAAATCAGCATCCCCAAGATATTTCATCTTAAAGGCCTAGGATAATGGGAGTCTGAATTATAATAATTAAACACTTATCCTTAAATCCAGGGAGGAAAGTGTCTGTATTTTTTGTGATTTTCATAAAAACACACATATTCTTTTTTTGAAAATATTTATCTCAATTGCCAGAGACACTTGGAGTGTGAAAACAAAACCTCATGTACACCAGGACCCAGGGAAAGGAGCAGTGCCCTCCAGAAGAGCCTAAGCCAGACCTGCCTTTGAGTGTTTGAATGTCTCCTGCAGAGGCATGGGTCACAGTGGCCTGCTGCGGGGACAGGTGCTCTGCTGCAGCAGACCTGGGAGATGCAGCATATGGCATAAGTCTTCTTGAAGGAGATTGTCATTAATTCCACTACAGAGCCATGGAGCAGATGACCCACAAACTGGAGAACAATTATACCAAAGCAGTTCTTGCACTGTTGCAAAAGTTCTAGGGCCCAAACAAACTTCCCAACCTGTGGAACCAGCAAAGGGACTGAGAACTCCCAGCAAATCTGATTTTGAAGGCCAATGGGATTTGATTACAGAACTGGAGAAACAAACTCTTGGAAGGCACAACAAAACCTTGTGCACACTAGGACCCAAGAGAAAGGAGCAGTGACCCCACAAGAGACACACAGGCATCTTCAGTGGAGGCATGGATCAACAGTGCACCCCTATCATAATTTGGCCTCAGACCAAGCTACAGGGAGGGAACACAGCCCCACCCGTCAGCAGATAATTGGATTAAAGATTTACTGAGCTTGTCCTTGTCCACCAGAGCAAGATCCAGTTTTCCCCACAGCTAGTACCTCCTATCAGGAAGCTTTCACAAGCTACTATCTTCATCCATCAGAGGGCCGACAGAATTAAAACCACAATCATAGAAAACTAACCAAACTGATCATGTGGATCACAACTTTGTGTAACTCAGTGAAACTATGAGCCATGCTTTGTAGGGCCACCCAAGATGCATGAGTCATGGTGGAGAGTTCTGACAAAATGTGGTCCACAGGAGAAGGGAATGGCAAACCATTTCAGAAGTCTTGCCTTGAGAACCCCATGAATAGTATGAAAAGGCAAAAAGATATGACACTGAATGATGAACTCCCCGAGTCATTGGTACATTATGATACTGGAGAAGAGAGGAGAAACATCCAGAGGAATGAAGAGGCTGAACCAAAGCAGAAACAATACCCAGTTTTGGATGTTTCTGGTGGTGAAAATAGAGTCAAATGCTATCAAGAACAATATTGCATAGGAACCTGAAATGTTAGGACCATGAATCAAGGGAAATTTGAAGTGGTCAAACAGGAGATGACAAGAATGAGCATCGACATTTTAGGAATTGGTGAACTAAAATGGACCAGAATGGGCAAAATTAATTCAGATGGGCATTTTATATACTACTGCAGGAAAGAATCCCTTAGAAGAAATGGAGTAGCCCTTATAGTAAAAAAAAAAAAAAAAAAAGTCCAAAATGCAGTACTTGGGTGTAATCTAAAAATGACAAAATGATCTCTATTTGTTTGCAAGGCAAACCATTCAATATCACAGTAATCCAAGTCTGTGCCCAAACCACTAATGCCGAAGAAGCTGAAGTTGAAAGATTCTATGAAGACCTACAAGACCTTCTAGAACTAACACCAAAAAAAGATGCCCTTTGCCTTCCATAGGGGACTGGAATGCAAAAGTAGGACATCAAGAGATAACCAGGAATAATAGGCAGGTTTGGCCTTGGAGGACAAAATGAAGCGGACAAAGACTAACAGCTTTGTCAAGAGAACACACTGGTTATAGCAAACACCCTCTTCCTACAACACAAGAGAAGACTCAACACATGGACATCACCCAATGGTCAATACCGAAATCAGACTGATTACATTCTTTGCAGAGAAGCTCTATACAGTTAGAAAAAATAAGGCTAAGAGCTGACTTTGGCTCAGATCATGAACACCTTATTGCAAAATTCAGACTTAAGTTGAAGAAAACAGTGTAATCCACTAGGCCATTCAGCTATGACCTAAATCAAATACCTTTTATTATACAGTGAAAGTGAAAAGTAGATTCAAGGAATTAGATCTGATAGAGAGAGTGCCTGAAGAACTATTGACAGAAGTTCATAACATTGTATAGAAAGCAGTGATCAAAACCATTCCCAAGAAAAAGAAATCAGTTCAGTTCAGTCATTCAGTTGTGTCTGACTCTTTACGACCCTATGAACTGCAGCACGCCAGGACTTTCTGTCCATCACCAACTCCCAGAGTCCACCCAAACCCATGTCTACTGAGTTGGTGATGCCATCCAATCATCTCATCCTCTGTCGTCCCCTTCTCCTCCTACCCTCAATCTTTCCCAGCATCAGGGTCTTTTCAAATGAGTCAACTCTCAGGTGGCCAAAGTATTGGAGTTTCAGCTTCAATATCAGTACTTCCAATGAATACCCAGGACTGATCTCCTTCAGGATGGAGTGGTTGGATCTCCTTGCAGTCGAAGGGACTCTCAAGAGTCTTCTTCAACACCATAGTTCAAAAGCATCAATTCTTCGGCACTCAGCTTTCTTTATAGTCCAATGGTGACATCAATACATGACCACTGGAAAAACCATAGCCTTGACTAGATGGATCTTGGTTGACAAAGTAATGTCTCTGCTTTTTAATATTCTGTCTAGTTTGGTCATAACTTTCCTTGCAAGGAGTAAACGTCTTTTAATTTCATGGCTGCAATCACCATCTACAGTGATTCTGGAGCCCAGAAAAATAAAGTCAGCCACTGTTTCCACTGTTTCTCCATCTATTTGCAAGGAAAAGAAATGCAAAAAGGCAAAATGGCAGTCTGAGGAGGCCTTACAAATAGCTGAGAAAAGAGAAGCTAAAGGTTAAATATAAAAGAAAAGATATTCCCATCTGAATGTGGAATTCAAAGAACAGGAAGGAGAGATAAGAAGGCCCTCATTAAGTGATCAATCCAAAGAAATAGAGGAAAACAACAGAATGGGAAAGACTAGAGCTCTCCAAGAAAATTAGAGATACAAAGGGAACATTTCATGCAAAGATAGGCACAATAAAGGACAGAAATGGCATGGACTTAATTGAAGCAGAAGATATTAAGAAGTGTCAAGAACACACAGAAGAACTATATAAAAATGCTCTTAAAGACCCAGATAACCACGATGGTGTAATCACTCAGCTAGAGCCAGACATCTTGGAGTGTGAAGTCAAGTGGGCCTTAGAAAGCATCCCCACGAACAAAGCTAATGGAGGTGATCAAATTCCAGCTGAGCTATTTCAAATCCTAAAAGATGATGCTGTTAAATGTTGCATCCAATATGAACCAAACTTAAAAACTCAGCAGTGGCCACAGGAATAGAAATAGTCAGTTTTCATCCCAATCCAAAAGAAGGGAAATGTCAAACAACATTCAAAATACTACATAATTGCACTCATTTCACATGCTAGCTAGGTAATGCTCAAAATTCTCCAAGCTAGGCTTCAGCAGTATGTGAACTGAGAACTTCCAGATATTCAAGCAAGCTTTAGAAAAGGCAGAGAAACCAGGGATCAAATTGCCAACATCTGTTGGGTCATAGAAAAAGCAAGAGAATTCCAGATAAATATCTACTTCTACTTCATTAACTACTTTAAAGCCTTTCATTGTGTGGATCACAACAAGCTGTGGAAAATGCTTAAAAGAGATGGGAATACCAGACCACCTTAACTGCCTCCTGAGAAACATGTATGCAGGTCAAGAAAGAACACTTAGAACTGGATATTGAACAACAGACTGGTCAAAGATGGGAAAGGAGTACATCAAGACTGTGTATTGTCATCCTGATTATTTAACTTATATGCAGAGTACATCAATAGAAATGCTGGGCTGGATGAATCACAAGCTGGAATCAAGATTTCTGGGAGAAATATCAATAATCTCAGATATGCAGATGACAATACCCTTATGACAGAAAGTGATGAAGAACTAAAGAGCCTCTCGGTGAAGGTGAAAAAGCTGGCTTAAAACTCAACATTCAAAAAAACTGAGATCATGACATCCAGTCCCATCACTTCATGGCAAATAGATGGAGAAACAATGGAAACAGTGACAGATGCTTGTGCCTTAGAAGAAAAGCTTTAAAAAGCAGAGACATTACTTTGCTGAGAAAGTTCATATTGTCAAAACTATGGTTTATCTAGTAGTCAGATGTGGATGTGAGAGTTGGACCATAACAAGTCTGAGTGCTGGAGAATTGATGCTTTTGATCTATGGTGTTGGAGAAGACTACTAAGAGACCCTTGGATTGCAAGGAGATCAAACCAGTTAAGTCTAAAGGAAATCAGTCCTGAATTTTCATTGGAGGAATAGAAGCTGAAGCTGAAACTCCAATACTGTGGCTACCTGATATGAAAAGCCAACTCACTGGAAAAGACTCTGATTCTGTGGGTTGAAGGCAGTAGGATAAGGGGATGAAAGAAGACAAGATGGTTGGATGGCATCACCAACTCAATGGATGTGAGTTTGAGCAAGCTGTGGGAGATGGGTACATGGAAGCCTAGCATGCTGCAATCCAAGGGGTTGCAAAGAGTTGAACATGAATGAGCAACTGAACAACAACAACAAATCTCAATTGCATGTAAATTTATTTGCATTTTAATATTTACAACTGAAACCCTTGCTTCCTTTTTTGAATGTGAGTATAATGATTAGTGTAACATGAAATCAGTGAAAAGCCCAGAAAAATTTGCTGATTTTAATAATGGAATTTAACATCTTCCTACTGACTTCCTTGATATATCAGAAATTAGTTTTCAATTGTCTGAGAAAGTAATGAATATCATGGTTTGACTTTTGCTTATAATATAAGGAAGAAAAGAGAGAATCTAGAATTATCCAGTGGAGAGATATATAAACTTTACAGGGAAAACTCTCATTTAATTACCAAACGTCTTGCTATCACAATAAAGAAACTGAAAAGTATTCAACATGAAATCCAGACCACGAATATTGAGTCCTTAGTAGTGAAGTCCAGAAAAGGAGCTGGAAAGGCAGAATGAGGGCAGGGGTTGATTTGAGTCACCAATTGTTTCAAGGAAGAAGAAAATCCCAGGTAATCACTGACAGTTTTAGATTTTAGAAGCAGCCTGTCTATGAAGAAATGCTTCAACATCTAAATCCTGTCATATTTTCTCTCCTTAAGCAATACACATCACTATTTTTTCCAATGTGTAGAAGCATTACTTAACTATAGTGGCTTTATTATCACTTAGTGTGATTTGCTAGGATGTGAGAGTTACCAAGCTACTGAAATTTGGCTAGTAATTGTGTTATGTTCTGAAGTAGTCAGGACAATCAAAAAGACATTCTGAGCTACACTGCTTATTTTGAGAAAGTGGTGTTCTCTGCAGGTTTTTTCATTTCCCTTGGCTTTATTTTCTCTGTGAGCCCCATGGTTATTAAATGAATCAATTTTTACTGAGATATGGCTTCACCACCCATTTCTTCCTATACCATTTACTATCTATACCAGTCTTATAGACTTTGTTTTTACCTCAAATTTTTCCATACACTGACAAAAATACACATCTTCTCATGCACAAGTGTTACCCTTTATACGTACTGTTTGTCTCTCTTCCACTCAACTGTATGATCTTTGACAGTGAGGCACATGTATTTTTTCTGCCATATTTATGATATGTTCTCAGAATATTCTGGTACATGATTTATTAAATGGATTTTGAGAAGTATCTAATTGTCATACTTGTGGAATGTAGGCAGGTAAATATACCTGGCCCAATAAGTTAAGGTTAAAACTGCAACTTTCTTTACTTCTTGACTGTACATTAAATTAGCATTCAGGAACTAGATCCTAGAAGCACTAGCTAAAAACTGTGTACTATAATCAGAAATCACACACACAAAAATGAACCAAATGGCAAAAAGATATGGTGAAATGTAAGCCTAAAGTAATAGAAGGCATACATCAGTGACTAAACAGTAGAAGTTAACAATATAGAATAGTGTTTAAATGAGTTTGATTTATAAGGTAAAAAAGCCAGTTCTTTGGGAAGAAAAAGAAAAATACCAAACATTGTGAATGTAATTGAGAAAAATGAGAAGAAATTCCAAACAAAAACACCAAAACAAAACAAAGCAAAACACATATCAGAAGAGGTTTGTAACAACAACAACAAAAAAGAGACAGGAGTAGATTTTTTTTTTTTTTAACTCTAAGAGGTTGTTATGTAAAACTCCATGACTATCAACTTAAAAAGCTACATTAAATGAACAATTCCATTGAAAAGACATTCTTAATGAAATTGGCACCAAATGTCCTAGGGATATGAGACTTTACAGAGTTTACACTGATTTCCCCACTTTTCTATATTTATACTTCAAGGAACAGTTTTAAATTGAGCTAAAACTCTGAAAAGGAAGAGTAAGAGGAAGAAGGAACTGGAAAAAGAACCATGAGAATAAGTAGAAGTAGGAGGAAGATGAGAACATCAGGCAGGGAAGAAGAAAGAGGCAATAGAGAGGCAGAGAAGTGATGGTGGGAGAAGGAGGAGGAAGAAATTAAATGACAACTATAAATCACTTCCCAAGTAAGTCAATAGTAATTCCTTATAAGTCAGAAACAAAGGACAAGAATACTAACCATCATAGTTTTTAGCAAAGACTGATCTGGAAGTTCTAGGCAGTGCATTAAGACAAGGAAAAATTAAAAAAAAAGTATGTGTACTAGAATATAAGAAGTAAAGCAATTATTCTCAGAAGATCTACTTGTCTATACTGAAAATATAAAAAGGTTTACTATAAATTTATGAGACATTAGCAATCGTAAAACAAATATATATAAAAACGAATTCCTTTTTAATATACTGACATCTAATGGTTGTAATAATATAACTGTGAGGAAAACAAGGGATACCATTTACAACAAAATAGCAACAAAAACAATAGGAAATTTAGGTATAAATTTAATAAATATGCAAAAACATTAGGGAGGGATATAATAAAATATTTTCAAACTCATTAAGAAAGTCATATTGAAGAATGGAAATCAAAATATCATAAAGATGACAATGCTCTCTCAATTCAAGTTATACATTACATTTAACTTATTAATCCTCCGTATGTTAATTAAAATATCAAAGTCTTTTTCATGGGATTTAAAAAACTGATACTTTAATTTATGTAGAAAAGCAAGTGCCCAGAATGACAATTTTGAATATGTATATATGGGGACTTTTGCTTTACCATATCTTAAGGTTTCACTGTGTCTGTATATATATATACACACATACATACACACACACACACACACACCATGTTGTGTGTTTATATGGTTATTAAGAAAGTGTATAGTAGCTTTTTGTATACAGAGATAAAGTTATTGAGAGAATAGGGAGTTTAGGAAGTTAGAAACAGACCAGTATGTGTAGAAACTTGATTTATGTCAGACTGGTATCACAAGACTGAAAAATATGGGCAAGTCCAATGTGATACTAAGGCAATTGGTTAGTCATATCAGAAATAATACAAGATTTCTAATAGCTAAAATACAGAGAAATCAATTTCAGAGTAAGGAATTTAAGGTAAAAGACAAAACTTAACTTTACAAGGTGCCAAGATACATTGTATATAAACAAAATAGGTACATTAAAATTTACTACATATTTGGCAACATATTTGATAGACATTTAACCAAATATATATGTGTGTGTGTGTGTGTGTGTGTGTGTGTATGGCTAATAGTTGGAGAGGAAAGTGAAGAAGTTGGCTTAAAGCTCAACATTCAGAACACGATGATCATGGCATCTGGTCCCATCTCTTCATGGGAAATAGATGGGGAAACAGTGGAAACACTGTCAGACTTTATTTTGGTGGGCTCCAAAATCACTGCAGATGGTGATTGCAGCCATGAAATTAAAAGCCGCTTACTCCTTGGAAATATGACCAACCTAGATAGCATATTGAAAAGCAGAGACATTACTTTGCCAACAAAGGTCTGTGTAGTCAAGGCTATGGTTTTTCCAGTGGTCATATATGGATGTGAGAGTTGGACTGTGAAGAAAGCTGAGCACCGAAGAATTGATGTTTTTGAACTGTGGTGTTGGAGAAGACTCATGAGAGTCCCTTGGACTGTAAGGAGATCCAATCAGTCCATTCTAAAGCAGATCAGTCCTGGGTGTTCTTTGGAAGGACTGATGCTAAAACTGAAACTCCAATACTTTGGCCACCTCATGCAAAGCATTGGAAAAGACTCTGATGCTGGAAGGGATTAGGGGCAGGAGGAGAAGGGGACAACAGAGGATGAGATGGCTGGATGGCATCACCGACTCGATGGACATGAGTTTGGGTAAACTCCGGGAGATGGTGATAGACAGGGAGGCCTGGCATGCTGCGATTCATGGGGTCACAAAGAGTCGGACACGACTGAGCCACTGAACTGAACTGAATAATTTGAATAATAGAAAACTTGAGTAGGGTTGTAATGTGTTATTCTCTCTTCTAGCAAAGTATAAATAGCAACATTATGTGATACTTTCTATCATTATCTCCATTACATATATAGAAAATCTGAGAAGAGATTTTAGTTTTAACTTTTCAAATATTAAATAAATTTATAAATTCAGATTAACTCAGTGAAAATTATAATGGGCTTCTCTGGTGACTCAGATGGTAAAGAATCTGCCTGCAATGCAGGAGACCAGGTTTGATACCTGGGTTGGGGAGATGAAATATCTCTAATAAAATCCTAATTGAAAACAGAGAATAGAAACTGAAAATATGAGTATATTCTTATATATATATGTATCTGTATATATAAACACATTGTATACATAAGCATATATATATACATGATGATATAAAATATGTATTATACATACAGACACACACACACATATATATATATGCAAAGAGAGCACACTTTTAGAAAGCTGTTCAGAGCAAGTATAAAAGCAAATGTTAACATGTGTTTCCTATTACTATCTTTTAGAGAATTTGATGCAAAGACTTTTTCCACTTGGATCCACTGTCTATATCTGGTGAAAAAGACTAGATAATTATCCACTTTGAAATCCCCTAGGCTGCAAGCCTATGTGCATCTCTTGTCATTTGTGAACTTTCTTCTTAAAGCTCTTTAAATAGCAGTTTCTGAAATTTACTTTCCTAATACGATAGAGAAAAAATACAGAGAGAATAACAAAAGATAAAGAAACAAGAAAACAGATGTAGCCTAATCTTATGTTAGCTTACATTTATAACACAGCACATCTTGGTGTCAAACTCTCTTTTTTGAATTGCAAGGCCTTTGATAATGTGAACTTTATTTGCAAACTATCACATTAATTATTGATGCTTTATAAATAATAAATGAAAGCAATAATATTGAAATAAAATGTATGAGACTATCTAGTTCTAAACTGATAAGAAACAAGTTTAAAAATTATTTAACCAAACAGGAATATTAGCAGGAAAAAAAAACTGCATAGAAAACTTCAAGTCAAATAATACTGCAAGATTCACTTTTATTTTCATTGAGGCAAAATTGGCATATGGTGAAATAATGGATCCAAACTTTACAATTCCATTAGTCTTATTATGAATACCTGTCAACTAAAATCCTTATCAAAACAGAGAATTTTTACATCACCTCATAAAATTCACATTTCCCCATCCAATCAATCCCCAGCCCCAATAGGCATCCACTCTCCAAATTCTATTTGTTAAATATTCATTTTTCCTTTTCTTGCACTTCACTAAAATGAAACCAAATAGTATGAACTCTTATACGAAACATTTTTTCAGTTTATTAATATTGTCAGAACAGTAGTACATTATTATCATGTTGGCCAAAAAGTTGATTTAGATATTCACATCATGGAAAAACTTTTTTGCCAACTCAATATTATAGAATAGTGTTCCACTGAGTAATGTTAATGCACCACAATTGTAATGTTAATATACCACAATTTGTTCAACCATCTCTTTATGATAGAATTTGGGTTATTTTGAAACGTGTGACTTCTATGTGTAAAGCTGTATAAACATACTTATGCCAGACTTTTTATGGAAATATGCTTTCTCATCTCTTGGGTAAATATTTAAATGGAATTACAAGCTCATGCGAAGAGTTGACTCATTGGAAAAGACTCTGATGCTGGGAGGGACTGGGGGCAGGAGGAGAAGGGGACGACCGAGGATGAGATGGCTGAATGGCATCACCGACTTGATGGACGTGAGTCTGAGTGAACTCCAGGAGTTGGTGATGGACAGGGAGGCCTGGCGTGCTGCGATTCATGGGGTCGCAAAGAGTCGGACACGACTGAAAGACTGAACTGAACTGAACTCAACTGAACAAGCTCATGGGATAAGCACATGCAAAAGTTTAAGACAGTGTCAAAGAGTATGTTTATTATTGATTTCTAGGAATGCTTTATACATTTTAGTTACAAGTCTTTTGTCAATATATATTGTAGTTTTCTGTCTTTTCATTGCATTAACAGTGATTTGTACACACAGGATTTTCCAGATAATTATGTATTCTTAATCATTCCATTTTAACTACTCTACTAACTTTCAAGTAAACTTAATTTTTCATGGTTATTCAAAGGATTAAAATAGCCATCATTATCTTTCACAGTTTTCATATAGTTTATATTTTTCATTACAATTATACATAAGAACTGTATCATATATTTCCACTTAGCAACCCACAGTTTTACTCTACTGTTGTCATATATCTTATGTCTACAAATGCTTTAAACCCCAAAATACAACATTATAAACTTGTTTTAAGCTCAGTTTTCCTATTAAAAACTCACAGTATGTCTTTACCAACATATTTCATTAGTGTCATTGTTCCCTTGATTTGAATATGCTCTTTATTTCTGGCTTCTTTCAAGGTTTTTCTCTTTTATCTTTAGTTTTAAGCACCTAGACTCAACGTGCTTGTGTGTGGTTTTGTGTTTGTCCTTCTTGGGTTTGCTAAGTAAGCTTCTGGCTCTAAGCTGCTTGGCTCATGTTTTTCCCCCAATTGTGAGTGTTTTCAGCTGTTATTTTTTTTTCCTGTATGTATGTATGTGTATATGTATATATGTATATATATATGTGTGTGTGTGTGTGTTTTCATTTATTCTCTTCCCCTTCTGTTTCCAGGACTCAAATATCATAGATGTTATACCGGTTGGTATTGTCCCAGACATTATTTAGACCTTTTTAAGCTCAGTATTTGTCTTCTGCCACCTCCAATCTGGTGTAAAACCTATTAGTTGAAATTTTCATACAAGACTGCACTTTTTAGTTTTTGAATGTCTGCTTTTTTGTTTTTTCCCCATGCATTCCATTTCTCTGAGATTCCCCATTGGAATTCAGCTTTTTAAGCCTTGAACATAATTTAGCTGATTTAAAGTTCTTGTCTGCTAATCCAATATCTAAATCATCTCTAAGCATGTCTCATTTTCTCTTAAATATAAGAATTTCCTTTCCTTCCCATTTCAAATATTTGTGTGACACTGAACGTTTTAGTATGGTGTGCATACTGTCATGTCTGACTCTTTGTGACCCCATGGACTGTAGCCTGCCAGGCTCCTCTGTCCATGACATTTTCCAGGCAAGAGTACAGGAGTGGGTTGCCATTACCTACTCAAGGGGATCTTCTCTTCCCAAGGACTGAACCCACATCTCCTTCACCTTCTGTAGGAGGCAGGAGGATTCTTTACCACTGTGCTACCTGGGAAGCCCTGCATTTTTTAGAATGAAACCTAACATTTTAGAGATTTTTCAATTATGGCATCTTCTTCTGAAGTGTATTTTTATTCTAGTAGGCAGTAAAGTTAATGTTAACTTTCAGTTTTTGATTGTATCAGTTATTAGGAATCCCAAGATATTTACCAAGCTCTTCTGAGGAGCTCAAATTCCAAATTTTGCTTCCTTTGATGGCAAAAAAATGGAAATTTCTGTCTTTTTTTTTTTTTTTAACATCCTAAATGTTTTTCTACCAGGTTCTTTAGAGTTTCTCCCACTCACATGTAGGTAGGTATGTAGTTCAGAGGTCATTCAAGTATTTGAGATGCCTTTATCTGCAGATATTTGGTGCTCCACTTCTGTGGTTTCCTTCTTACATTACTCCTCACTTTTCAATTTCTAGCCACCCAGACAATCTCAAAGTTTATTTTCTGACACTTCAAGCCAAAAAGATTGTTCTTTACTGCTTGAGTTCTAGTTACCCAATTGCTTGCAGACAAGACAATGCTCTCAGGAAGAAAGCTACATAAAAGTAATATCACCCAGTATGGTTTTCTTTAAGGATTATATTTTTTTCAACTTCTACCTGTTTTTCTCTAATCTCTGTTGCCTTCAAGCAAAATTTTCACTATAGTTTATAATTTTTATTCATGAAAAATCTATATGAAACAATCTGTCTCCATTGCCAGAAATGGATCTCCATAGGATTTACTTTTTACTCTTTATTTCAATAACTCAGTATCTCTTCCACTTGTATTTAACTCTGTTCTCAATTGTGTTAGTTTTGTCAGTGTGGTTTATTCATTATTCAGATGTTCAGCATAGTTGAACTTATCCCTGAAATGGCATGGTATACTGAATTAAGTTCACTTGCTGATTCCTGAACTTCCTGGTGGCTCAGACAGTAAAAGAATCTGCCTGCAGTGCAAGAGACCTGGGTTCAGTCCCTGGATTGGGAAGATCCCCTGGAGAAGGGAATGGCTACCCACTCCAGCCTTCTTGCCTAGAGAATTCCAGGGACGGAGGAGCCTGGCAGGCTACAGTCCACGGGGTCACAGAGTCGGACATGACTGAACAACTTTCACATTCAAGAAAGTAATTATTTAAGAAGGCCTACTTTAGTACATTTTCACCGATTTTCAGAATTATTTCTAGTAACCAAAGTTATGATATTAAGCTGTTTGGAATTAAAATATCTGATATACCTTTTATGCCGTGTGATAGAGTTTTAATAAATTAGGGGTTATACTAGTTTCATGTTAAGAATGTCTAATTGAAACTATTTATATAGCATTAAAAAACTATTAGCTAATAATATAATTTATCTGATTTTAGAAGTCAGACTCACAGTTCACTATTTGTTTAATTAATACTTCTGATAGTTAATTCTCAGGAATATGAACAATAGACACCTTAGATATTCCAGAAACAAAACATTCAAGATCACCAGCAGTTGAATTTTTACAGAGAGTAAAGTCTTATTAATAATCTCTAGCTGAATCCTTAATTGATGATATAAGATATTTTACTTTCTTTGCCATTGAATTAATCACAGATAGGAGAAAATTAATTCACTGAGTTTGATTCTAGTGCATGGCAGCAAAAATGAAAGGAGTAAAATGTCTTTTACTGTTTTCAATCTTCCATGCTCAGCAGAAAACCAGGATTCCTATGCTCTCTACTATTAAGTTAAACATAAACCCTAGAGACTTGGAATAAAAGCTATTCAGTTTTAACACAGTCAATCATCTATATCAAATAATTTGGTTTATTTCACTTAATTCTCCTGAAATGTAACTCCCCTCATATTATGACTTATTCCACAATGCATCTAAAGATTCTGATATGTTTATGTACATGAACGAAAGAATTCAAGATGAATGGCTATTATCCCTTTCTACTTTTCCTCTAACCTGCCCAATTATGAAGAAAATTAATCTGTTTTTAGGCTCAGCTATCACAAATCCAGGACCAAGAAAGTCCAGTGTATAGTACAGATAGTGAAAACCAGGAATAATTTTTTTCCATTTGACCAAGGGTGAATCCATAGGACTGTTCCTAAAGACCTCATTTAATCTTGGAGCTAAAGCTCATTTTCCAAATCTTCCACAGTAAAAGGCCAATCCAAATAACCACCTCTTACTGTATTCACAAATTTTCACTGTAAATACTGGAATTTTTTTTTTCACTATAAATACGGGAGTCCTTCAAAATATACCAGAGATTTGCTCATAACTAAAACCTATGCCTAGTTCCTACTAGTTCTCAGTGAGAAGGGAAGTGAAGAAGTGAAACTTGCTCAGTCATGTCCAACTCTGTGTGATCCCATGGACTATACTGTCGATGGAAATTTTCAGGCCAGAATACTGGAGTGGGTAGCCATTCCCTTCTCCAGGAAATCTCCCCAATCCAGGGATCAAATCCCAGTCTCCCACATTGCAGACAGATTCTTTACCAGCTGAGCCATCAGGGAAGCCCAGTTCTCAATCCACCAAGACACTAACTCCTATTTCCAGTGTTACGAGCACACAATTTGCTTCTTAGCAAGAACCAATACTATGTTAAAGATCTTGATACTTCCAGCTCATCCTCACTTCCATCTCTATTTGCTGGAGTTTATTAAGACAACCTGGATTATAATGCTAGTTCTCTATAAATTAACTTACAGACTTCTAAGATCCTCTTCTCTTGTAATAAGCCATTCAGCTTAATTCAGTTCTCCAGACCATGTATAACATTAGCTTATCTTCCTTTTGGGAGCTCTTGTGATTGATGTTTTTTTGCACACATTTTATGCTAGGAATTGCACTATGTACTTTATATGTTATCTCAGTTAATTCCCTAACAACTTCATGAGGCTGGTACAATAGTCTACTCATGTATCAAATGAGGGCATAGAGGTCACAGAAGTTAAATATTATGTCTGAAGTGAAGTAAAGTGATGTTGTTCAGTTGTGTCCGATTCTTTGTGATCCCATGGACTATAACCTACCAGGCTCCTCTGTCCATGGAATTTTCCAGGCAAGAGTACTGGAGTGGGTTGCCATTTCCTTCTCCAGGGGGATCTTCTTGGCCCAGGGATTGAACCCAGGTCTCCCACATTGCAGGCAGATGCTTTTACCCTCAGAGCCATGAGGGAAGCCCAAGTATATTATGTCTAATTATACCCAACTATGAAATAGTTGCTAAGATTTGAGCCCAGTCTGTCTCATTCTAAAACTTATCTTCCTGCTATGTCATAAGACCTCTTATAACTCTTGTACCACATAGTTAATATTAGATCTTGATTCCATGTTAGCCAGAAACATGAGGTAAAGAAGTGAGCTTTATGGAAGAGAGACAACACCAGATGTTAACAATAGCATAGAGTTTAGTGAGTCAAACATGATAAAATAAATGTGTCAAGGTTGATAAAAGCATATATATTTTTTATTTAGACAGAACTATATTTAAATCCTGACACTTATTAGCTATTTGTCTTTGGTTAAGTTGCTTAATTAAAAAAAAATTTTTTTGATATGTTTGTTGTTTTGTTTTTAATTTAGTGAAAACAACATCGTCTACTTTACAGAATTTCTGTGAACTAAAAATGCAAGTTTAAATTAGGTAGAGCAAGTAGAGAAATTAAGAGATCTGTTGAGATATATATATATATATAAATATATATATATATATACATATAAATATAAATCCTAGGGAGAGACATCAAGAATTATTAGGCAGTTAAAGTGCAGTACTGTCCCAAAGACCTGTGTGCTGAGGACTAACTTGTATTCCTTACAGAAGCACTAATATATAACTGCCTAATTTACTCTTATTTTTTTCTGAGAGAATAAGAAAACAAATATAAATCTTGTTAAGTAACTAATGATTACAGTGAAAATCTGTAATTTTGACCTAAAAATGTTCCTTTATTGTTTATAACTGTGACATGGGGGTGGCCATAGAGAAAAAGCCAAACCAGCATTCTATCTGGCAGTTTTCATGAGCCAAAGTTTATGTACCTGGAAGTGAGTGCCTTCCTCAGAACTTTGGAACTGAAGCTTGAGAACCTCTTTAGTCTCTAGGGTAGAAAAATTATGAAGTATAGGACATTCTAATGACCACGTCTCCAGTCATATGGAGGATGCCAGTATGAGAAAACTCAACTAACATGTGGAAAGGACAATGTGATCCAATACACAGTTCTGAATTCTTTTTCTTGATTTGTAATCAGTTATGATGCAATTCATCATTTCATTCTTCTGGGAACTTAACTTTTAGACACCATATATTCCTGATATTACTCCTTCAACTCCAGATGTTCGTTTGTGAGTATGCCTGCTGTTTTCCCCGTATATCTTCCATGTTTTAAACATTGGTGCCCCAGGATTCAGTTCTAATGCATTTTTTCCTCAATTTATATTCATGTCTTTGATAATCTCATATTGTCACTTTAAATAGTATATGTTGATGACTTCCTAATTTAAACTTCTGAACTCTACGCTTGTGTATCATACTGTTTACTCACCACAATTACTTTAAAAGCATATCAAACTTAACATGAATAGAACTAGATTCCATGATCTCTCCTCCACCCCAAATTGGTTCATCTGTACTTTTCCGGATCGGAGTCAATTACAACCCTACTTTTCCAATTCCTCAAACCAAAAGCCTAAGAATTAACTATGATTCATTTTCTAAAAATCTTATCCCCTGTATACTTTAACAATAAAATGCATTGGCTCTGTAGTCAACATGTAACCAAGCTCCAATCACTTCACACCTATATTATGACTCTTGCCCAGCTGTCTGCCTCCTCAGTTAATTCAGGAATTTATGATACGGCTCTGACATTTCCTGTTTTGCCCTAGTCCCCATAGTTTAGTCATGTGCGCCTGCTAAGTCACTTCAGTGATGGCCGACTCTTTGTAGACCCCATGAACTGTAACCCCCGGGCACCTCTGTCCATGGGACTCTCCCGGCGAGCGTACTGGTGTATATTGCCATTTCCTCCTCCACGGGTCTTCCTCACCCAGGGATCAAACCTGAATTTCTTATGTTTCTTTCATAGGGAGGTGGGTTATTTGCTACTAGTGCCACATGGGAAACCCTTATAGTTTAGTTAGATTTAAGCATAAACCAGATAATTGCATTCTTTGTTACAATGACTTTCCATCTCTCTTAGAGAAAAGGCCTGTCTAGTCACTCTGTCTTAGTAACACTAGTCTTGATATTCTGGCATATGAGAGAAGAACTGAGGGGAGTGAGGGAAAAAAGACATCCTGTTACCTGCCAGGAAAGCATTCAAGGCAAATGCAAAGATCTTGAGATAAAATCATGTCTTTTTGCCTAGAAGTCAATAAGACCATGGGATCTGGACTCACATAAACCTAGTGTTCAAATTCTGTCTCTGTAACTTACCAATTCTGTTACCTTAGGCAAAATTATAGAAATGGCAAGTGGTAGGGAGTCAAAATGACACTAGAATGCTATTTCTGAATTAACTTATTTTATAACTATGATTGAGCACCTTTTCCATGAGCCTATTATAAACCAAATGTTGTAGACACTAAGAATATAGCAGTGAATGAAGGAGTAAAAGTTATTGTCAGCCATGTAGCACATCACAGTGATGGGGGAGAGACATCAAACACATTAAAGGAGTAACGAGGACACGGAAGGCTGGACAGTGTGAGTGGCGTTTGGTATATTGGCAGTTAAAGATGGGAGTAATATCTGAACTCAGGCTTACATGAGTCCAAATTCTATGTTTTTCATAACCTTGTAATATTGACCTTTCAGTCTTGATATCCCTTGTATCTTTAAGAATGTTTCCACAACATAGTAGGACAGTGGTTGGCCAGAAACTTGCTTGTTAAATAGAGTTGCCTCCTGCCATGACTGCATTGAGAAGTACAAATACAGGAAGGATTTGAGATGGAAGAAGGAACTTGAAGAGTCAGCTTTCCTGGATGAGCAGGTGTAGTAATGACACGGGCATTTCCCAGAGGGAAGTAAAGGAAATCTAGTCAGTTTTTGATTTGTTTTTTAAGGAATAAATGAAATCATTCTCTACAGAAATGATTTTTGTTTCCTTTCCATGAGTTTGGTTACCAAGGAGTCTTGATTAAAAGATAAATGAAGATGCCTCATGTTGGTAAACCAATTTTTTAAAAAGTAACATCTTAAATTTTATTTTCAGGAACAATTTATTAGAGCACCATGGTGGTAACTTTAAAGAAAATAAAATATTTTACCCCACAATCCTATAATGTTTATTAAAAAATACAAATATGGTATTTGTATTTATGGTTATAGTCCTAGAATATAAAACATCTTGTATTCTGCTTTTATTATTCTACTTTATGGTTGGTTAGTACAAAATAATTCATTTACTAATGGTATCATAGTAACAGCTGCAGTTTTTTTTTTGAAGACTTAGGTATCTTTCTCAGTGACAACTCTCCTTTTCCTACTTCTATCATAATGCTAAATTTATATTGCTCAACCTGGCTGCAGGGAGTTTTAAAACACAAAACTATGCAGAAACCACTACCAGAGAGTCTGATTAAAATGATTTGGGTAGAACTAAAGCATTTAGTTCTTGAAGTACTTGTATACAGACAGAATTGAGAACCCTCGTGTTAATGAATGAATAGCCCATTTAATACACTAACCTCACAGTGCCCTGACTTCTTTGCCTCCCTTCTACCTACACCTCAGTATCAACTGCATAATCCTGACCACAATTCTCTAATCTAACAGCACTTAACTCATTATTCCCATTACAACTTGTTCATATAATGTCAATAAGGGATGCTAATTAGGGGAGAAATCTGGATGCAAATCCATCTCCCTGTGTACTTCTCTTCTTTTGCATATGACTTTTTAACATGCAATTTCACAGTTTTCATTAAACAAAGCCACCAGGTGTAACATGCATTTTCTTCCACCTTAGAATAATTGATTTTAACTTTTTCCTTATTTATTACCTGCAATTTCTATATGGTCAATACTTGCATTTGACATTGTCAATTAACTCACACAGTTTAGTGGACAGTATTTTCCCCTGATAGCATCCAAGGTATGATATGTACACAAGAAGAGTTTCATAAACTGTTTCCCAATATGAAGGCAGTCAAAAGTGTCTCTGCATGACCATGAAAGCAAAAATTATCTCAGTCACATCCAACTATTTGTGACTGCATGGACTATTGCCCACTCAGGCTTCTCTGTCCATGGAATTCTCTAGGCAAGAGAGTGGAGAGGGTTACCATTTCCTACTCCAGGGGATCTTCCCAACCCAGGGATTGAACTCTGGTCTCCTGCACTGCAGGTGGATTCTCCACTGTCTGGGCCACCAGGGAAGTCCAAGTATAGTTAAGTTGTTTAACACAAATGACTGTAATCTCACTATTTTGAGTCCTCCTCCATTATGTCACATACACAATTTAATTTTGCCCAGTTCTTTTCCTTGTGATATTAATGCTGTGGGACAGTTTACTTTTTAAAAATTTAACAAAAATGATAATTTTTATTTTTTGTTTTTTTTCTATCTGTGAGATGATAGATGTTAACTAAGCTTATTATGGTAATCACTTCATGATATGATTATGATTATTCTGTACATTTAAATTTATATAGTGGTGTATGTCAATTATATATCAATAAAACTGAAGTAAATACATTATAATTACAATTAAGTTTTAAATTATTATTTAATGAGCAAAACCTGGACTTAATAATGCACATGTTGATTAAAACCATATTGATCCAACTTTGAACAAAGCAGAATACATAAGTCGCTTCTGAATGAAGTCAATTGTTTAGAACATTTTGACAACTTCATGTAATCTTGCTAAATCAAAACCAATATTCTACTGTAATGAGGAATTTAACAAGAGAATCTAAATGGCATGAAAACTAAATTTAGATTCTATGATTGTAATTTTTAGATTTCATAATTTTAGTGAGATTTTTAACTTTTCAGTAGCATCAAAACATCCCTTAAGCTATTACTTTAGAGAAGTAACTCACTGAGATAAAAAAGAATTTTTTTTCCTTAATGCTAAATTATATAACATCCCTACTCATTCTATGAAGTAACCAAATCCAGCACTTGTATAAGAAAAAAACATATATAGGTCCCTCCAGAAGCTATTAGAGTCCCCCTCACCAGTTAAATGAATTGTGTGGATTCAATTACTCTACTAGTCACATTTCATGAATGCTCTATCAATATCCCTCACTCAGTGACATTTTCAGGATTTTAGGAACTTGGATTAAGGGAAAAAATAAGAGTAATAGTCTAGAGCTACAAAACTGGTATCTAACCCATATGATATTTATCTATTTATATACTATAGAGAAAATTTGTGTTTTCTGAAAGATTTCCATACAATATGGATGTATGCATATGCCCAAACTCAAATTATATATGTTAGACATGTAGGGATTTTTTAAAATACCACTTATACCTCAATAAGAGCAGCTCCTGGGTGGCAGAGCAGCTCCAGGGCAGTCAGTGGCAGCGGTGAGGCTGGGATGATTTCTGCTGCTGAGAGTCTTCCATCATCAGCTCCAGCCTTCCCCAGATAAACTTCCTAGCCTCTCCTCTTCCTAGCCTCTCTTTACCTCAATACCTGGCTGCACACTGACCAACACCTGATGGTCAATATAGGTTTAAATGCTCAATGAGGGCTAACAGTGGGACATCCAGGGTACCAGGCATATCATCCAGCTACACTGAGCAGATGAAGGGCGTGTCCCAGAGTTAGGGCCTGACAAAACGTGGTCCACAGGAGAAGGGAATGGCAAACCACTTTAGTATTATTGCCTTGAGGACCCCATAAACAGTGTGAAAAGGCAAAAAGATATGACATGGAAAGATGAACTCCCCAGGTCAGTAGATGCCCAATATACTACTGGGGAAGAGTGGAGAAATAGCTACGGAAAGAATGAAGAGGCTAAGCCAAAGCAGAAACGATGCCCAGTTGTAGTTGTATCTGGTTGAGAAAGTAAAATCTGATGCTAGAGAACAATATTGCATAAGAACCTGGAATATTAAGTCCAAGAATCAAGGTAAATTGAATATGGCCAAACAGGAGATGACAAGAGTGAACATTGACATTTTAGGAGTCAGTGAACTAAAATGGACAGGAATAGGCAAATTTAATTCAGATGACCATTATAACTACTACTGTGAACAAGAATCCCTTAGAAAAAATGGAGTAGTGCTCATAGTCAACAAAAGAGTCTGAAATGTAGTACTTGGTTGCAATCTCAAAAATGACAGAATGATCTCAATTCATATCCAAGGCAAGCCATTCAGCATCACACTACTCCAAGTCTATGCCCCAAACACTAATGCTCAATAAGCTGAAGTTGAAGGGATCTATGAAGCCCTATAAGATCTTCTAGAACTAACACCAAAAAAAGATGTTCTTTTCATCATAGGGGACTGGAATGCAAAAGGAAGTCAAGAGATACCTGAAATAAAAGCCAAGTTTGGCCTTGGAGTACAAAATCAAGCAGAACAAAGGTTAATAGAATTTTGCCAGGAGAATGCACTGGTCATAGTAAACACCTAGTTCCAACAGCACAAGAGACAATTCTACACATGGACATCATCAGATGATCAGTACTGAAATCCAACTGATTATATTCTTTGCTTCCCTGGTGGTCAGCTGGTAAAGAATCTGCCTGCAATGTGGGAGACCTGGGTTCAATCCCTGGGTTGGGAAGATCCAATGGAGAAAGGAAAGGCTACCCACACCAGTATTCTGACCTGGAGAAATCCATGGACTGTATTGTCCATGGGTCACAAAGAGCTGGACATGAATGAGTGACTTTCACTCATTTACTCATATTCTTTGCAGCCAAACTTGGAGAAACTATACAGTCAGCAATAACAAGACCTGGAGCTGACTGTAGCTCAGATCATCAGCTCCTTATTTCAAAATTCAGATTTAATTTGAAGAAAGTATAGAAAACCACTAGATCATTCATATATGACCTAAATCAAATCCCTCATGATTATACAGAGGAGGTGATGAATAGATTCAAGGGACTAGATCTGGTAGACAGAGTGTGTGAAGACTACAGACCGGATTGTAACATTTTACAGGAGGTGGTGATCAAAATCATCCCCAAGAAAAAGAAATGCAAGAAGGCAAAATGGTTGTCTGAGCAGGCCTTACAAATAGCTGAGAAAAGAAGAGAAGTGAAAGTCAATGGAGAAAAGGAAAATATTTCCAATGAATGCAGAGTTCCAGAGAATAGCAAAGAGAGATAAGAAAGCCTTAAGTGAAAATGCAAATAAATAGAGGAAAACAATAGAATGGGAAAGATTAGAGATCTCTTCAAGAAAATTGGAGATACCAAGGGAACATTTCATGCAGATAGAGGCACAATAAAGGAGAAAAACGGCAAATAACTAACAGAAGCAGAAAGATTAAGAAGAGGTGGCAAGAATACACAGAAGAACTGTACAAAAAAGCTCTTAGTGACCCAGATTACCACTGGAGTGTGGTCACTCACTGAGAGCCAGACATCCTGGAGTTTGAAGTTAAGTGGGCCTTAGGAATCATCACTATGAACAATGCTAGCGGAGGAGATGGAATTCTGCTGAACTATTTCATATCCCAAAGATGATACTGTCAAAGTGCTGCACTCAACAAATTTGGAAACTCAGCAGTGGCCACAGGACTGGAAAAGTTGTTTTCATTCCAATCCCAAAGAAGGCCAATGCCAAAGAATGTTCAAATTACCATATAATTGCACTCATTCACATGCCAGCAAGAATTATGCTCAAAATCCGTCAAGCTAGGCTTCAGCAATACAGGAACTGAGAACTTCCACGTGTACAAGCTGGATTTAGAAAATGCAGAGGAATTAGAGATCAAATTGCCAACATATGCTGGATCATAGAAAAAGCAAGGGAATTCCAAGCAAACATCTACTTCTGTTTCACTGAGTATGCTAAAGCCTTTGACTGTGTGGATTACAACAAACTGTGGAAAATTCTTAATAAGATGGGAATACTAGACCACCTTACCTGCCTCCTGAGAAACCTGTATGCAGGTCAAGAAGCAACAGCTAGACTGGAGATGGAACAATGGACTGGTTCCAAATTGGGAAAGGAGAACATCAAGGCTGTATATTGTCAACCTGTTTATTTAATTTATATGCAGAGTACATTATGTTAAACACTGGGCTTAATGAATCACAAGCTGGAATAAAGATATCCAGAAGAAATATCAACAACCTCAGATATGCAGATGATACCACCCTAATGGCAGAAAGTGAAGAGGAACTAAAGAGCCTCTTGATGAAGGTGAAAGAGGAGAGTGAAAAAGGTGTCTTAAAATGCAACATTTAAAAAACTAAGATCATGGTGCCTGGTCTATCCCTTCTTGACAAATAGATGGGGAAAATGTGGAAATAGTATCAAGTTTCATTTTCATGGGCTCCAAAATCATTGTAGATGGTAACTGCAGCCACAAAATTAAAAGATGCTTGCTCCTTGGAAGAATAGCAATGCCAAACCTAGACAGTGTTCTACTTTGCCAACAAAGATCAACCTACACAACATATTAAAAAGCAGAGACATTACTTTGCCAACAAAAGTCCATCTAGTCAAAGCTATGGTTTTTCCAGTAGTCATGTATGGATGTGAGAGTTGGACCATAAAGAAAACTGCTAAGCTAAGTCACTCCAGTCGTGTCCAACTCTGTGTGACCCCATAGACAGCAGCCCACTAGGCTCCTCTGTCCCTGGGATTCTCCAGGCAAGAACACTGGAGTGGGTTGCCATTTCCTTCTCCAGTGCATGGAAGTGAAAATTGAAAGTGAAGTCGCTTAGTTGTGTCCGACTCTTCGCGACCCCATGGACTGCAGCCTACCAGGCTCCTCCGTCCATGGGATTTTCCAGACAAGAGTACTCGAGTAGGGTGCCATCGCCTTCTCCGAAAGAAAACTGAGCACTGAAGAATTGATGCTTTTAAACTGTGGTGTTGGTAAAGACACTTGAGAGTCCCTTGGACTGCAAGGAGATCAAACCAGTCAATCCTAAAGGAAATCAACCCTGAATATTCATTGAAACCCCTGGTGCTGAAGCTCTAATACTTTGGCCACCTGATGCTAAGAGCTGACTCATTGGAAAAGACCTGATACTGGGAAGGATTGAGGACAAGAGGAGAAGGGGGCGGCAGAGGATGAGATGGTTGGATGGCATCACTAACTCAATGAACATGAGTTTGAGCAAACTCCAGGAGATAGTGAAGGACAGGGATGACTAGCATGCTGAAGTCCATGGAGTCACAAAGAGTCAGACACGACTTAACTACTGAACAACAACAGCAACTATACCTCAATAAAATTGTTTAAAAATTTTTAAACATTAAAGATACTACATAAATTTCAGTAATAATAATATAGTAGTAGTAATAATAATATGGTATTAGTATACTTGATAAAAATTGTCTGTAAATTCATCTTATCAATGCTGTTTTTTTTTACTATCAGTAAGACATATATATATAGATATATATATCTATATATATATATCTTATTTTAAAGACCCTCCAAACTGTAGGCTAACCAGTAGCATCCTTATACCTGAGAAATCGCCTAAGAAATCCATTCAGTTCCTCCTCTGGGATTTTGACACTCCATGACTCCATGGAGCAAAGAGTTTCAAGCTGTAAAGGATGTTTCCACTTTTATCCCATGCCTCCTCCTTCAGGCTATATCATAGGTATCTGGGAATCCCAAAAGTCCTTGTCTAAATGACTCTACCTCTACTCCCAGTGCCTACTCACTTCTAATATTCAAACACTAGGCATAAAGTAGGTACTTGCATGAGTATCTGACAGAGCTAGGACTGCAGAAACAGGGCAGCCTAAGCCATGCACATAAATATGCATATGCACACAGTGGTCAAGATAGAGTGAGGAACTGGAAGACAAGGACAGCACATTTGAGACAAGGAACTGGTTCTCCTTCTGCTGTCGTACCCTGGTGAAAAAATCTTGAGTCTGAAATTATATATTTTAACCTGGCCTTCTTCTAGATGTGAAGAACTGTTTGCTAAAGTTAGAAGGTTTGAATTTTTCATCATTTAAAAATACAGGGTGTGAGCTTTTATTGGCATTCTTCCCCTGAGCTTTGCAAACACAGATCTCAATTCTGATTATCTGTAATTGGAGAGTCATAGCCCAGGTTGTAAATATTGAAGTGATGATGTACGTTTCATTGGGGGAACGAATGAAAACAGAAACTGGGGAACAGTGAGGTGAATATCCAGAATTCATCAAAAGTGTCTGAGTCATCAATAAAATTGCAGGCATTATTTGACTTAAAATGCTACACTGAATGTACCAAATAATCTATTTTCACTCTCCTTAAGAAAATCTGCTGCTTTTTAAAATAGACACATTTTGTAATTTTAATGATTTAAATTTGTTATGTGTGATCTTTCCCCACAAGTTACTAAAAGTCTATCACCAAATTAAAATTTATTTTTAAAAGTTCCACACGTGGAGGCATTCATGGGAGAGGGAAAGATCAACTGAGGAGAGTGGTGAACTGAAATTCTTCCTACAAGTGATTGAAATTCTGCTCCACACTCACTTTGTGGAGGTAAATTTTTGCTATGAATGTTTGGTTTTGAAATGTTTTTCCTTGTGTTTAAAACATTTATTAAAAAGTTGTTTATCCTCAATGAAATGTATAGGTTATGTCTGTAACTACAGGCTAGATACAGCTATAAGGCTGGAAAAAAAGTGTTGGGATTCTGCCAACATTCCCTAAATTCATGTGTTCATAAACTGACTTCTGGAAAATAGGAAATTAATAAATCCAGGCTTAAGAGAAATGAGGAAGCCAAGTTCTTTGAACATAATATAGATCAAGTGGGCCCAGGTTTATCTTGTGTACTTGATTCCCCCTTCCTCTTGTATTGGCCCCAGAGCTCTCCTGCACCAGGCAGGTTTTGTGTACCATCACCATTCCCCAAACATTTCTCAGAGTTTGTGTTAATTGCTACACATAGTTCTTAGAGCCATCAAACATTTGATACTTTTCTGAACATCTCAAATTTTTGAATTTAAAAACAGAGTCTGTAGTCTGTATGAGCTTACCCTCATATTCAAAATCAGAAATCCTTATTATATTTCCCCAGAACATCTCAATAGCTTAATTTGGCCCTGTGGTTCACTCTGTTGTCTGCCCCTACCACTGATTTCCTTCTTCATTATACTGAACACTAGGAACATTTATGTAACAAGTGGGAAATGAATGTTGTCCATTTAATCTCTTTGTATCACGTTGTGGTTCATTTGCTTATCACCAGGGAGGATGGCTAAACTGAGCTACCACCACTAAATCCCCAAAATGTTGCTAAATAATTAAACAATGCTATTCTGAGAACTGTTTAGGTATATTTAAGAAGTGTTACTATTTTCATTGCCTTATTTTTTAAATGAACCCCTTGTGAATTAGATATACACAAAGTGGATTTATCAAGTGTTATATTCTTGAAGATGAGCTACAAATTGGGTTTTAAATTTTCTATTAATGAACAGAAGGTAGAAAATATCATTCTGAAACACAGAAAAAGTGTCCCCTAAAAATACCTAACACCCAGTCTCCAGTTTCTGCAGTGATTTTTTAATATCCAAAACAAAGCAAGAAAATCTACCATTCCTCATGAAGCACTAACACCAGTATATAAGATGACTTCCCAAGCAAAAATGGTAATGGTTCAATTACCCTGTTAGTAGCTTCTTAAGACTCAATTTTCAGATTCTTCAAGCCAGTATAGCAGTGCTGTTGTGTGTTTCTTTCCTACCTCTGGACCTTAGAATTTTCATGGCCTCTACTTCATTCCCCAAGTGGAGCAAGGAAAGTCCTCTTAAAGCTAGATAAACATGTGATCTTTTCACAAATTAGGAGAATGTGTCATTTTTTCCTTCAACTCTGTTCGTCTATTAATTTCTTTCTTTGATAAATACTACATGATTATCTATAAACACTGTTCTAGATACACAAGCAAACAAAATAAAACCCCCTGCCCTCATGGAGTTTACATTCCAAATGGATGGTTAGCAGCGGAGGTGGGAATGAAATGCATAACAAGCCCATAAGCGAAATATACAGTTCAGCAGATGGTAAAAATATTGCTAAACATATGGCAAGAATTGAAAGAGACACGCGTACCCCAATGTTCATTGCAACACTGTTTATAATAGCCAGGACATGGAAGCAACCTAGATGTCCATCAGCAGATGAATGGATAAGAAAGCTGTGGTACATATACACAATGGAGTATTACTCAGCCATTAAAAAGAATACATTTGAATCAGTTCTAATGAGGTGGATGAAACTGGAGCCTATTATACAGAGTAAAGTAAGCCAGAAAGAAAAACACCAATACAGTATACTAATGCATATATATGGAATTTAGAAAGACGGTAATGATAAACCTGTATGTGAGACAGCAAAAGAGACACAGATGTATATAACAGTCTTTTGGAGTCTGTGGGAGAGGGAGAGGGTGGGATGATTTGGGAGAATGGCATTGAAATGTGTGTAATATCATATATGAAATGAATTGCCAGTCCAGGTTCGATGCATGATACTGGATGCTTGCGGGCTGGTGCACTGGGATGACCCAGAGGGATGGTACAGAAAGAAGGAGGGAGGGGGGTTCAGGATGGGGAACACGTGTATACCTGTGGCGGATTCATGTTGATGTATGGCAAAACCAATACATTATTGTAAAGTAATTAACCTCCAATTAAAATAAATAAATTTATATTAAAAAAGTATCAAGTGCTATTGTGGATAAGGCTAAAATTTGAAATATTATGGTCAGGAAAGACCTTGTTGAGATAGTAACATTTTAAAGAGTAAGTGAAGATCGAAAGGTTAAGAATATAGCTATTGAAGCTCAGAGATGAAAGGTAAGATCACAGAAGTAAGTAGGAGCCAGACAGCGTAGAATATTGTAAAAATTTTGGTACTCATCTTGATAAGAAGTCAATGGATGATTTTGAGCAAGGAGTGGCTTTGTTACTCAGTCAAACGTAGGTCTGCTCACCGGTCTGTGTAATAAATCAATCTACTGACACTTAATTGTGGTGCAAGAAAGTGCAGCATTTATTGTAGGGCATCAAGCAAAAAGTCCACTGCCGCTAATGGTCAAAAAAATTAAACTCCTAGATGAGCTTCAGGGAGGCATTTTTAAAGGCAAGGTGAGGGAGTGGAGTCATTGGATTTGTGATCAGCTTTGCACAATTCTCTGATTGGTGGTTGGTGAGGTAACAGGGAGGTGTCACAGGAATTACAAGATCAGTCTTCAGTCTCCAGGAAGGGAGCTATGTGTTCATGGTCATCAGGTAATTTATTTCATTTGGGGGTAGTTTTTTGCATATGTAAAGCAACTCAAGAAATCAGCATCAGATGCTATTATCTGGGTACTTCACTAGGGAGCTATAGCTGAGGATATGGGAGAGGGAGGTCTCTCTAGGGAAGGCCCCATAGGGTCCTGCTTGGCTACATCTTGATTTTATGTATATTTTAAATGAATCATATGGGTTGCTGCTTTGAAAACAAGCTAATGTAAGAGGCAAGATTGACACAGAGAGACTAGATGAGATGTTACCAAAATAATCAAAGTGAGGGGCCATTTGCCTTGGATCAAGTGATAGCAATGGAAGACTAGGATATAGTCTAGCTGATGTGATAAATCGATGAATCGTATATGGGGTGGGAAAGAAGGAGATCATTTAGCAGATTTGGGGTAAAAGAAATGGAGGAAATGGAGTTTCCATAAACCAAGTTGAAGAAAATTGCATGAGGAACAGGTGGTACTGGGGAAAAATTCAGTAACACTAAATAAGTGCTTCATAGGTGGTGCAGTAGTAAGGAAGCTGCCTGCCAGTGCAGGAGATGCATGAGATGTGGGTTCAATCCCTGGTTCAGGAAGACCACCTGGCATAGGAAATGGCAACCCACTCCAGTATTCTTGCCTGGAAAACGCCACAGACACAGAAGCCTCTTGGGCTACCGTCCATGGGTTTGCAAGGAGTCGGACACAACTGAGCAACTGAGAACAGCACAACATATGATAGGGGAATGTTATACTTGAAATAGCTATTGATCATGCAAGTAGAGATGCCAAGTTCAGTTCAGTTCAGTCGCTCAGTAGTGTCCGACTCTTCACAACCCCATGAATCGCAGCACGCCAGGCCTACCTGTTCATCACCATCTCCTGGAGTTCACTCAGAATCACATCCATCGAGTCCCTGATGCCATCCAGCCATCTCATCCTCGGTCATCCCCTTCTCCTCCTGCCCCCAATCCCTCCCAGCATCAGAGTCTTTTCCAATGAGTCAACTCTTCTCATGAGGTGGCCAAAGTACTGGACTTTCAGCTTTAGCATCATTCCTTCCAAAGAAATCCCAGGGCTGATCTTCAGAATGGACTGGTTGGATCTCCTTGTAGTACAAGGGACTCTCAAGAGTCTTCTCCAACACCACAGTTCAAAAGCATTAATTCTTCGGTGCTCAGCCTTCTTCACAGTCCAACTATCACATCCATACATGACCACAGGAAAAACCATAGCCTTGACTAGACGGATCTTAGTTGGCAAAGTAATGTCTCTGCTTTTGAATATACTATCTAGGTTGGTCATAACTTTCCTTCAAAGGAGTAAGCGTCTTTTAATTTCATGGCTGCAGTCACCATCTGCATTGATTTTGGAGCCCCCCAAAATAAAGTCTGACACTGTTTCCACTGTTTCCCCATCTATTTCCCATGAAGGGATGGGACTGGATGCCATGATCTTCATTTTCTGAATGTTGAGCTTTAAGCCAACTTTTTCACTCTCCTCTTTCACATTCATCAAGAGGCTTTTTAGCTCCTCTTCACTTTCTGCCATAAGGGTGGTGTCATCTGCATATCTGAGGTTATTGATATTTCTCCCGGCAATCTTGATTCTAGCTTGTGTTTCTTCCAGGCCAGCATTTCTCGTGATGTACTCTGCATATAAGTAAAATAAGCAGGGTGACAATATACAGCCTTGACGTACTCCTTTTCCTATTTGGAACCAGTCTGTTCCATATCCAGTTCTTACTGTTGCTTCCTGACCTGCACACAGATTTCTCAAGAGGCAGGTTAGGTGGCCTGGTATTCCCATCTCTCTCAGAATCCACAGTTTATTGTGATCCACACAGTCAAAGGTTTTGGCATAGTCAATAAAGCAGAAATATATGTTTTTCTGGAAATTTCTTGCTTTTTCCATGATCCAGCAGATGTTGGCAATTTGATCTCTGGTTCCTCTGCCTTTTCTAAAACCAGCTTGAACATCAGGGAGTTCATGGTTCACGTATTGCTGAAGCCTGGCTTGGGGAATTTTGAGCATTATTTTACTAGCATGTGAGATGAGCACAACTGTGTGGTAGTTTGAGCACTCTTTGGCATTTCCTTTCTTTGAGATGGGAATGAAAACTGACCTTTTCCAGTCCTGTGGCCACTGCTGAGTTTTCCAGATTTGCTGGCATATTGAGGGCAGCACTTTCACAGCATCATCTTTCAGGATTTGAAACAGCTCAATTGGAATTCCATCACTTCCACTAGCTTTGTTTAGTGATGCTTTCTAAGGCCCCTTGACTTCACTTTCCAAGATGTCTGGCTCTAGATGAGTGATCACATTATCATGATTATCTGGGTCGTGAAGATCTTTTTTGTACAGTTCTTCTGTGTATTTTTACCACCTCTTCTTAATATCTTCTGCTTCTGTTAGGTCCATACTATTTCTGTCCTTTATTGAGCCCATCTTTGCATTGATTGCTGAAGAAGGCTTTCTTATCTCTTCTTGCTATTCTTTGGAACTCTGCATTCAGATGCTTATATCTTTCCTTTTCTCCTTTGCTTTTTGCCTGTCTTCTTTTCACAGCTATTTGTAAGGCCTCCCCAGACAGGCATTTTGCTTTTCTGCATTTCTTTTCCATGGGGATGGTCTTGATTCCTGTCTCCGAGGCCAGGGGCAGTGACTCTGAGGAGCCACCCCGAGCCTGAGGCCAAGGGCAGTAGCTGGGAGGAGCCATCCACGCCTGAGGTCAGGGCCCACAGCCGGGAAGAGCATCCTGAGGAGCAGTGGCTGCGCAGGCGCAGGAGGGCCTAGAGGATCTATCCCACGTTGAAGGTCAGGAAGGGCGGCAGTAAGGAGATACCCCTCATCCAAGGTAAGGAGCAGCAGCTGTGCTCTGCTGGAGCAGCCGTGAAGAGATACCCCACACCCAAGGCAAGAGAAACCCAAGTAAGATGGTAGGTGTTGCAAGAGGGCATCAGAGGGCAGACACACTGAAACCATACTCACAGAAAACTAGTCAATCTAATCACACTAGGACCACAGCCTTGTCTAAGTCAATGAAACCAAGCCATGCCTACGGGGCAACCCAAGATGGGCGGGTCATGGTGGAGAGGTCTGACAGAGCATGGTCCACTGGAGAAGGGAATGGCAAGCCACTTCAGTATTCTTGCCTTGAGAACCCCATGAACAGTATAAAAAGGCAAAATGATAGGATACCAAAAGAGGAACTCCCCAGGTCAGTAGATGCCCAATATGCTACTGGAGATCAGTGGATAAATAACTCCAGAAAAAATGAAGGGATGGAGTCAAAGCAAAAACAATACCCAGTTGTGGATGTGACTGGTGATGGAGATGCCAAATAGGCAGCAAAAATCACAATGTGAAGTTCAAGAGAAAAGATCTGCTCTCTCTATATAATTTGAGAGTTTTCAATATGCAAATGTTATATGTAGTTATGAAACTGGATAAGACCACCAGGAAAGGGTGCAAGACAGAATTTTGTTGCTAGCCTTCAAACAGAAAAGTTTAACTCTAGCAAGGAAATGAAGGAAAAAGAAAGAAACTGGAAAAGAGATACTAGGAAAGAGCCACAGTAAGGAATGTAGACTCTGGAAAGCAGAGTGTTTGAATGCTTCAAAATAAGGTGTTTTCAATGCTGCTGAGAGATCAAATAAATGGGGACTTCAAAGTGACCATAGGATTGAATACCAAGGAGATTGATGAGCCTGTCAAGAACTGTTTATGTGTAGCAATGGGAGCAAAAACCTAATTAAAGTGGTTGCAAGAAAGAGTGAGATGGCTTCCCTGGTGGCTCAGTGGTAAAGAATCTGCCTGCCAATGTTGGAGACATATGTTCGATCCCTGGTCTGGAAAGAACCCACATGCTGCAGAGCAACTAAGCCCACACAGCACAACTAATGATAGCCTGTTCTTTAGAATTTTCAAGCCACTAATACTGAGCCCATTTGTCACAAATAATGAAGATGCACAATCTAGAGCCCATGCTCCACAAGAGAAACCACCACAATAAGAAGTCTGTGCAATGCAACTACAGAGAAGTCCCTACTCAACACAACTAGAGAAAAGCATGTGCAATACTGAAGACCCAGAACAATAAAAAATAAATAAATAAATAGTTTAAAAAAAAAATGGTGAGGGGAATTACACCCTGACCAATTCTGAGGATTGCTCTCATAAAAGAAAGCAGTTACCTGTACAAGATGTTGAATAGAGATGATTTTTGTTACCAAAGAAGAAATCTAAACACATTTGAATGCTGATGTAAATTATCCAACATAGAGAAATCATAATGATGCAAGTGAGGTGACAGTAGATGATGAGATGTCCCTGAATAGGCAGGATGATACAGTATACAATGGAACTGTTGGCCATTGGTAGAAGCATAGTCTGAAGACTTGGCCAGTGGCTCAGTGGTAAAAGAATCTGTCTGCAATGCAGGAGATGCAGATTCAATTCCTTAATCGGGAAGATCCCCTGGAGAAGGAAATGGCAACCAGCTCTGGTATTCTTTCCTGGGAAATTCCATGGATGGACAAAGGAGCCTGTGGGACTGCAGTCCATGAGGTCTCAAAATAGTTGGACACAACCAACTGACTAAATAATAGAAACGGAAGGAGAGTACTTAGATGTTGATACAGTACACGTGATGGTGGGAGCTTGTGAAGGCCTTTTTAAAGTTACTTCTACTGTAACTTTAAATAGAATCTACATGGTTTTTCCAGTAGTCATGTATGGATGTGAGAGTTGGACTGTGAAGAAAGCTGAGCACTGAAGAATTGATGCTTTTGAACTGTGGTGTTGGAGAAGACTCTTGAGAGTCCCTTGGACTGTAAAGGAGATCCAACCAGTCCATTCTGAAGGAGATTAGCCCTGGGATTTCTTTGGAAGCAATGATGCTAAAGCTGGAACTCCAGTACTTTGGCCACCTCATGCGAAGAGTTGACTCATTGGAAAAGACTTTGATGCTGGGAGGGACTGGGGGCAGGAGGAGAAGGGGATGACAGAGGATGAGATGGCTGGATGGCATCACTGACTCGATGGGCGTGAATCTGAGTGAACTCTGAGAGTTGGTGATGGACAGGGAGGCCTGGCATGCTGCGATTCACGGGGTTGCAGAGAGTCGGACATGACTGAGCGACTGAACTGAACTGAATCAGTGGAAAGTAACAAAGGAGGAGAAGGTATTGAACGATTGAGCAGGATGTGAAACTATGAAATAGTCATCCATAGAATGGAAGAGTTTATGGACTAAGGTCCATTTGAAGTTGGTGGTCTTAATGTTAAGAAAGAATAGATAGAATGGCTGAGCATATGCGTGTTTTCTCTAGTTACATTCATCTGTGACGGTAGAGGTTTAAAATAGGCAAAATTATTTTTCCATAGTTGGGACTTTGCCAGGAAAGTTATAAAAATGGAGAGACTGCCGAGTTTGAGTATAATAATTTAGGGTGCAAAAGGAGCAAAACTAAAGACTTGAGGGGAATAAAGAGGGAATAAATTACTTGTCCTGATAGGGTCAAACAATCCTTGGAGTCAGACTGTGAGAGGAAGTCACCTGGTTAAACAGTGGATGTGAATCTATGTGCTAGAATTCAAGATTATGGAAGAGTGTGATTGTTGTTAATGATGTATTTAGGAATCCAGGCTTCCCAGGTGGTGTTAATGGTAAAGAAACTGCCTGCCAATTCAGGAGACATAGAGACATGGGTTCTATCCCTGGCTATAAAAGATTCCCTGGAGGAAGACATGACAACCCACTCCAGTATTCTTGCCTGGAGAATCGCATGGATGGAGGAGCCTGGCAGGTTACAGTCCATAGGGTTGCAAAGAGTCAGACACAACTGAAGCAACTTAGCATGTACACATATACATAGATAGGATATAGTCTGATAAGAGATTCAAAGTGAAGTGACCTCATATCCCACTCTAGGAGACAGGTTCCCAAAAGAAAATTAGCCAATTAACCATATGGGAATTAGAAAACTTTCTTTTTACAATAACTGGAATAAATGGGAAATAAACTGCAACAGCTGAGGTAAAAATGATAAAATCTGGTGTTCCATAAATAAAAGTGAATATGAAAAGATAATAAAAATATATGTTTAAAATATACTTGATGCAACTAGGTAACAGACTGGGTATGGTTGAATAAAAGATGATGAATAATCTATTCAATTTGGGACATCCTGAGTTGGAAATGCCTATGGCACATCTATATGGTAACCAGTATACAGCCTGAAACACATATCTGGAGCTAAAATGGATAATAAAACATTGGGAATCAGTGGTGATAACAAACCATAGAAACTCATGGAAAATCCTTAAGTGAACCATGGGCTTTGAGACTTTAGAAAAGAAAAACAGTCCAACAGAAACTTTGTTTGAATAATTCATATTATTAAGATAGTGTCATTAGCAGCAATGGTGGTAGAGATGTACAAGTAACAAAAAAAAAAATACTAATTATAAGGAAGAGCTAAATCAGGAGCTATTGTCCCACAAGTTTACTAAAATACATGTCTTGTATTTTATGCAATTCTGTACATTTTAATGTCAAGCACATTGCCTGACTTCAAATAGGCAAGCAAAAGAAGTGTTGAGTGAAGAAAACCTGAATATTCTCCTGAAAGAATTAACCAAAGATGTGAATAACTGAAACAGCTTGAATAAAGTTCAGGAAGCTTTTACCTCACCCTTGGTCCCAAAGTTTTGCCATTTTATGCTTAGAGTAGTTTAATGATTTGTATATAAGTCAGATCTTTCCTATATTCTTAAAGCTAATCACAGAGTGATCAGAATTAGGAGAATTGTCAGGGGAGCTGGACAAGAAGATCAGCATAAAGACAATAGAAGTGTCAAACCCACCATTTTCTGGTTGTAACCATGGTAACTAAGCCTACGTATCTAGTATGTTCTAGGATCTGTCCTTCTTCCTCATGCTACAATTCCATACCTTTGTAAATCCTAATGGTGAATATGGATTAGGTTCAAGCTGAACCATCAACACATGGGTTTTTCAGATGGGGAAATGAAATTTAGGTAAGTCATTAGTTGTAAAGAGCTAGGTAAATAATAAATTATAGAGCCTTGATTTTTTATTATACTCTTTAAAGTGAAAGCCCAAGTTTTATCTGTAGAATATGTCATTTAGAACTAAATGATATTCTTAAAATATACCCAATTTTTAGTGATTTACACTTTTCCTGATTTCTTCTCTAACCATACACCTGGCAACCCACTCCAGTGTTCTTGCCTGGAGAATCCCAGGGATGGTGGAGCCTAGTGGGCTGCTGTCTATGGGATTGCATAGAGTTGGACACGACTGAAGCGACTTAGCAGCAGCAGCAGCATCTTTAAAATGAAATAATGCCAGACACCTGGCATTTAGTCTCAAAGGGTATAAGCCATATGCAAATTTTATAAGCTCCATGATAGCAAATCATTTTAGAAAAAAATGCTGTATTTATGCAATGAAATTTGTCATACGAAATATGCCCACAATAGAGTGTAATAAGCTAACATCAATAATTTGGGAAATATAGACTTTGAGTCAGTGGTTCATGTTTCCATTGTTTATATAATGTTGCCACAATTCAGAACAACATGTGAAATAAGTTTTATTTAAAATATAATATGAATTTGCATGCTGGCAAAATGTGTGGGTACATGGCTGTATATTGTGATAACTTTTGTTATTTTTCATAACACAGTATTTATCAGACTTTAAATAATTTTTAAGAAACTTAAAAGCATAGTTAACTGGGGCACATTTTAAACTGTTTTTGACTTAGAGATATTTGACAAACTAAAAACAGAAAATTGTTGCTCACTATAACAATATTAAAATAACCATGTACTATATATTTTGTTTTATTTTTGTTTTTCCACTAAAATATTTTAACAGCAGCAACATCAAACATGCTTATATTTCAGACAACTATCAGAGAAGGCAATGGCACCCCACTCCAGTACTCTTGCCTGGAAAATCCCATGGATAGAGGAGCCTGGTAGGCTGCAGTCCATGGGGTCGCTAAGAGTCGGACAGGACTGACGGACTTCACTTTGACTTTTCACTTTCATGCATTGGAGAAGGAAATGGCAACCCACTCCAGTGTTCTTGCCTGGAGAATCTCAGGGACAGGGGAGCCTGGTGGGCTGCCGTCTATGGGGTCACACAGAGTCGGACAAGACCGAAGCGACTTAGCAGCAGCAGCAGCATCTTTAAAATGAAATAATATTTTATACCTCTTGAAATCTTCACTCTTAATGATAGCTGATAAATAATATGCTTTATATTTATATATACTTGAAAGGTATATTTTCATTAGAGAAAATTGTATTGAAATTTATTTATATATTATATATTTATTTATTTATTTATATAAAAATTTCTAAAATGAAGTTTGCTATTCATTTGGCACTTGTTTTATAATTATTCTTAAAATTCATTGGGAAAATCTCTAAACATTTCCACACAACAAAATTCTGCTCTAAAAAGTGCTACTTTGGTTCTGATAAATTATTTTGCAGGTTTTTAAAACCTGGAGAAAAATATCCAAGTGGATTACCCAAAGTCAGGAGATTAAGTATCACCTGCCTACATTTAATATCTAAGGGAACAATAGATAAGTTCTACTTTTTTTACTCACTATAGTTTGGTTAATTTTCTGATATCATATTTTAAAATGGTGACATTTCTTTTCTCATTTATATCAGGCCAATCCAGATAGTCTAATCTATCAAAAAGGTATTTAAGGCTAATGGGTAACAACTAGATAGGCTATGAGATCAAATAGGGAAAAGAAGAGATCTGAAAGGGGCTCAAATTTGATAGATACTGGAATAAAAACTTCTTTAAAATCTGAAATGTGCAGAGACTTGATGGTTAAATGGAACAGATTTTATAAATGAGTATAGAGATAAGATTGAACACAGTGGGGGAAACATTGTATTTTTCTTTTTATTGTGGTCCTTATTAAAAAGAAAATAGTAAAGGTTGTTACCTGGTAAAATATATCAAACCCATGTGCCTCTAAGTTTTTTAACTTGATAAGGAGGAAGAAAAAATAATATGTCAGTGATGAAATGAATCTTGAACTTTGGCAATGAAGGTAAATGTGATGCTTTGAATGAACAGACATCTTGTTTGACTAGAAATAATCATGGTTACAATTTCTTGTCAAACGTTAGTTTTTTGCTGTCAGAAAATGCTATTCCATTTCTGATATTTCGACATCAGTCTTTTGCTATTACAAAACCAATGCCGTTGGCTGTCAGGACTTCACAGTTTCAATTGGCAGACTTATCTGTCTTCTACAGGATTAGACAGAAATGTTTCTCATTCAGAGGCTGCTCCTGTGGAAGACAGCAGCAGCCCCAGGAAATTTGAGTACATTAGCTTCAAAGGACCTGTCTGCCACCCTTCTGACAGTCTGCTCTGCAAAGTACCTTCCAATCTCCTGCTCCCTGGGCAGTTTTCTCTGCATGTGAAATATGTATTCTTGGCATTACATACAAACTTCAGCAATTTTTATGTTTTAATGTTATTTACACAAATACAAGAACAAGCCATAGATTTTTCACTCAATTGGCATTAGTCATTTCCAGGATATGGCATAAAAGCCATGGGGAAATATGAAAGAAAATGTGTCCTAGATAAAACTAATGTCAGTGAGATAGATCAAAATTGAGTGAATGAGAATTTTACACCACTGGCCTGTAACTTTAAAATAATGTTCTCTTTAAAGAAAAAGTTAACTAGTGATTTCAGTCATTATTTACTATAGAGGAGCTGTCAGAGAAAGTCATGGTACTTAAGTTATTTGGGGGGAAAAAAAAAGCAATAATTATCTCTGTTTTTTCCTAAAGAATGCAAACAGTTTCCAAGGATCACACCTGCATTTTCCCTTCCTATTTTGTCATTTTACCTCCTCAGCCCCTCCCTTCTTCTCCCAAAAGAAGACCAGTGAAGCTGCTAGAGGTCAAGGGTGTGTGTGTGTATTTTCTTTTCCCAACAGACTACATCTCTCAGTATTTATATGCTTCTAAAATTTTATTAAGGGCTTTATAATCTAGTCATTGAATATTTTATTATTCCATAAAATCTACAAACATCTCTACTCAAAAAATCCGACCTTTTCTCTAAGCATGGGAAAATGGCCTGTAATATTAAAAAACGTCAGTGACCACAGCTGGATTTGACTGCTTTGGTGGAGACAGAGTCTATAGAGACTCTTCCTTTAATTCTCATTTTTATGATGCTGTGTTGGTAAATTTTAGGATCTATCTGTTCTTTTTTATTATTTTTGCTGTTATATTTTTGTTTTGGCCACCATACTTTCAGAAGGATTCCAGCTGATGAATAAGTAGTATATCTCACTATCTCACTCAATGTCTTTGGAAGAAACAAATTTGGAGTTTTTTTCCGCTTTATTTAGATAAAATTTAAATAGCTTTTGAAGGCATAACCATAAAAAGCAATTATGGAAGAATGATAATCAGAATCCCCAACAGTACAAAAAAAAAAAAAAAGAACAAAAGATTATTTTATTATTTTACATCTTACATACTTTGGTTCAAAGAGAAGAAAAAATAGTCTTTTTAAATTAAAACACAATTTTAATAGCATAGGTATAATACAATCTATGGTTTTATAGTCCAAAGTAAATGAAAACCTAATAACTTTTAATTTGATCAATGGAAATAGCTATATTGGATAATTGTTATTTAATACTGATTTATTTCTCACGAGGGCTCAAGAAAATATAAACTGAAAACATGTGGTCTATCTCCAAGGGGCTTCTTTCACGTTAACAGATTATTATTAAGTACCTTGCTCTCACACATATTTGTACTTATCCTCACTAAAACACAGTTACTGATTACATTAGGCTTTTCTCATAGGAATTTTCTTTTCAATTTTATAATTACCTTTAGTGCTGATCTCTGGCAAAGTTTTCCATATCTTAGGTAAGCAGCAGAATCTAGAGTGAAAGCAAAGCCGTGCTGTCATTAGCTTATTGTCCACTATGAAGTTTTCATATCTTTTGCCATTATATAACATGGATCCAGCTAACTTATTTAGAAAGCATTTATTGAGTGTTTAGTTTCTACTAGGAATTAAGAAGTCTGTCCATTTGGTAAGGAACTCAAATTCTGTGAATGCAGGAGGACATGAAATGTCTAATTTTAATAAGGGTTATATCAAACTACTGTTAGGAATTAATGAGAATACAGAAAGAATCCAATTCAGTATGAAGGGGTTTGCAAAGATTTACACAAAGTGCTACCTTAAAGGAAATATATCTTTGGATTTAAAAAGCCATTTCTTCTTTGTATGAGTGCAATTCTTTTAAAATGTAACTCCTCTTTTTCTGATGTTGTATGTGAGTATATGTAGACAGAAAATATTATTGGACAACAGATCAAGGAAAATTATTTTTCTTTTTGGACCATAAACTACATTATATAAATAGTATTTTAAGAAGAATGACTTTTTACTGAGGCTTTGGCACACCCTTTCTACTCCTAGATAAACAATCAAGGAATCAGTTACCTATCCAGTTAACAGGGCAGTGGGATTTAATGCAGCAAATATTCAGGGAGTTTGATACAGCTAGCCGTTTCACTTGTGTCCCTGAACTTACTATAAATACTTATACCGATCATCAATAAAGAAAACATGAATAAATTAGAGGTGCTTCATTCTTCTAATTATCTGAATGTTCTATGCTTGAATATAAAGAAGTTCCAATCCCCCTCAAATTTAAATATCTTTCAGTCTGAAAATAATAATAGGCACGTTGTTAAGCTTGCTATGTTTTGGTAATCATCAATGTTCATTGCCTTAGATTTACATAATTCTAACTCATTTGTTTTAGAAATTGACATTGCCTTACAATGAAATCTTCGAGTAGTATTGAATAAAAGCTGAAAAGAAAGCACTATTCTATATAATATTATCACAGAACATGATCTAATTTCATTCCTAATATTATGATCCAATCTTTTTCTTCCCCAAGTATCATTCTCCAACTAGCAAAGTGGCCTATTCTCTAATATTTAGTGCCTCTCTAAGATGTTTCTTATTAGAAATTATATTGCTTAAACCTGACATTTTCCTGATAGTAGTATGGTTTTTCCTACATTTTTTATCATTAAAAATTATGCATTCCTCAACAATAGCATATCCCAGTTGAGTCATATCAATGTAAATAAAAATGCAAAGAGGGAAAGTCAATAATATTACCAAAAAATTGGTGTTTAGGGTGTAATGTGGAGAGTCATACTGCACAGATGTTTGGCAGAAATGAGATCTGCACCTCAATTGAGTATTACCTGTTTTATTGCTCTGCCTATGTACAGCAGGCAAGGATAGAGAGACTGTGACCTTGAATGCATCACAGAAGAACATGCTATTTCAGAATTAAAAAAAAAAAACAAAAACAAAAACACACAACACTGCTCAAATGCAAGTATGTTCAAACAGTAAGAAAAAAAGGTAATCTAAAAGTTAAAAAATCAAACTAACATAGCAATATGTAGTGTTTAGATCTAGGGTCACAGCTGTTAATGCATAAATTTGGTCAAGATAAAAGAAGTAAAATACAAGATATTTTATTTTTTCAGTGAGACTGAGGATTCTTGAGAAACCTAAATGCAGGTCAGGAAGCAACAGTTAGAACTGGACATGGAACAACAGACTGGTTCCAAATAGGAAAAGGAGCACGTCAAGGCTATATATTGTCACCCTGCTTATTTAACTTATATGCAGAATACATCATGAGAAATGCTGTAAGAAGCACAAGCTGGAATCAAGATTGCTGGGAGAAGTATCAATAACCTCAGATATGAAGATGACACCATCCTTATGGCAGAAAGTGAAGAGGAACTAAAAAGCCTCTTGATGAAAGTGAAAGAGGAGAGTGAAAAACTTGGCTTAAAGCTCAACATTCAGAAAACTAAGATCATGGCATCTGGTGCCATCACTTCATGGCAAATAAATAGAGAAACTGTGGAAACAGTGTCAGACTTTATTTTTTGGGGCTCCACTGTAGATGGTGATTGCAGCCATGAAATTAAAAGACGCTTACTCCTTGGAAGGAAAGTTATGACCAACCTAGATAGCATATTCAAAAGCAGAGACATTACCTTGCCGACTAAGGTCCGTCTAGTCAAGGCTATGTTTTTTCCTGTGGTCATGTATGGATGTGAGAGTTGGACTGTGAAGAAAGCTGAGCACCAAAGAATTGATGCTTTTGAACTGTGGTGTTGGAGAAGACTCTTGAAAGTCCCTTGGACTGCAAGGAGATCCAACCACTCCATCCTAAAGGAAATCAGTCCTGAATATTCATTGGAAGGATTGATATTGAAGCTGAAACTCCAGTATTTTGGCAGCCTGATGTGAAGAACTGACGAATTTGAAAAGACCCTGATGCTGGGAAAGATTTCAGGCAGGAAGAGAAGGGGATGACAGAGGATGAGATGTTAGATGGCATCACCGACTCAATGGACATGAGTTTGGGTAAACTCTGGGAGTTGGTGATGGACAGGGAGGCCTGGCATGGCGCAGTTCATGGGGTCACAAAGAGTTGGACACAACTGAGTGACTGAACTGATTGAAACTTTATATACTAACTTTCATTTATAAGATATATATATGTGTGTGTATATATATATATATATATATATATATATATATATATGACTCATTGGAAAAGACTCTGATGCTGGGAGGGACTGGGGGCAGGAGGAGAAGGGGATGACAGAGGATGAAATGGCTGGATGGCATCACTGACTCAATGGACGTGAGTCTGAGTGAACTCCGGGAGTTGGTGATGGACAGGGAGGCCTGGCGTGTTGCGATTCATGGGGTTGCAAAGAGATGGACATGACTGAGCAACTGAACTGAAATAGATACATATATATATATATATATATATATATGTATGTATGTATGTATGTATGTATGTATGTATATATACACACACACATATATCTCCAAGATATTATGAGGATCACATAAAGTGTTATCAAAACAGGGCACATGGAATAGGCCTAGAGTAAGTATGACTTTAGGAACTAGAGAATCAGTTTCCAAAAGGCTTAAGTTCATTGGGTAGACATTTATGTAGAAGGATCCTGGGAAATATGTCTGAATAGAGTGCCAGACTTTGAAGACAAGTTTTATATCCAAGCCTGTAAAGACATAATAATCAGAGAAAATATGTAGATGGTATATCTCTATGAAAATAACTACCTATTTGTAAGACTTATTAATTGGAAAAATGCAGAAATACTAAATAAGTGTCCCAGAAACCCTTTCTGAGCGAGACAGGAGAACTCTGGACAAGGAGGATGGCTGAAACCCTTCCACAGATATTTGAGGAGTTCCCTGGGAGCACTCAGCCCTAATGCAGAAAGTCTTATAATTAGAATCAGTAAATATGCAAGGACCCCAATTTGAGATATTTTTTCTGTATATCTTATTCCTAGTACAAAAACAACTATCTTTATTTTGTCTTTATGCAGAGGTAGCTTTCTATTTTCTTCTGTTTTAGCATAGATAGAAAAAGAGGGACTGAATATATTTTCCTACTTAAATCAACTAATAACAGGGTAAACTATAGAGAACACTGATTTTCAATATCAAACATCAAAGCAGTGATCTCTGAGAGTAACAATCTAGGTGAAGCCTGTAATTGTCCCAGCTCACTACTTTAAGAGATTTTCCAGTCCACAGTACAATGGGGAGCAATTAATTCATAGCCCAGGGAACTCCTTGAATTAAGATGGAGTTGAGTGTCTAAGGAGACCAAAGTAGCTAGATGTGCTTGTGCTCAGTCACTCAGTTGTGTCCACCTCTTTGCGATCCCATTAACTGTAGCTTGCCAGGCTTCTCTGTCCATGAAATTCTCCAGGCAAGAATATTGGGGTGGGTTGCCATTTCCTTCTCCAAAGGGTCTTCTGCAATCAGGGATCGAACCCACATCTCTTGTTTCTCCTACATTGGCAGGTTGGTTCTTTACCATTGAGCCACCTGGAAGCCCAAGCAGCTTGGTAGAATAGACCAAAGGACAGAAGAAGAGAGAAAAGGGAGCGCCTCAGGGGAAAAAAAAAAGCAAACTCCAGAGATCTGCAGAGTCCTCCTCCAGTATTTAGCAGAGTATGGATCAGTTCATACAAGTTGGAACAATATTCAAGTCTGGGGAATGTATCACAATTACTCATTAAGTAAAACTTTGATAAATTGAATTTTATTAAAATTAAGCCAAAGACTTAGAAAAGGCATTTGCAATAATATACCTAACAAAAGACTTAAATGCAGAATACATAAAAAATTATATGAATCAATAGGAAAGTCAGATAAGTCAATTTAAAGATAGGTAAAATATTTGAACAGGCACTTTACAAAACAAGAACAATCAGTAATTCAAATCAGAAGGACAACAATAAAATTTTAAAAATTCAACAAAGTATCTAAAATCACGATGATTCTAAATACCAGCATGTGAAGACAGAACTCATGTTACTAGTCACAGTGTAAGTTGGTAAAATAACAACAACAACAAAAAAAATGTGTGGCAATATCAACTGACACTTAGTATAGGTCTGCTCCAAGACCCAGCTATTTGGCTAGTATTCCTGATTATTAAATTTATGATTTTAAAAGTTCTAAATGAGGAAATTCTCTGGTAATCCAACAGAAGCAGAAGATATTAACAACAGAAGAAGACAAGAATACACAGAAGAACTTTACAAAAAAAGGGCTTCATTACACAGATAACCACCATGATGTGATCCCTCACCAAGAGCCAGACATCCTGGACTGTGAAATCAAGTGGGCCTTAGGAAGCATTACTACAGACAAATCTAATGGAGGTAATGGAACTCTAGCTGAGCTATTTCAAATCTTAAATGTGGATGCTGTCAAAGTGCTGCTGTCAATATACCAGCAAATTTGGAAAACAGTGGTGGTCACAGGACTGGAAAAGGTCAGTTTTCATTCTAATCCCGAAGAAAGGCAAATGCCAAAGAATGTATATACTACCACACAATTGCACTATTTCACATGCTAGTAAGGTAATATTCAAAATCTTTCAAGATCGGTTCCAAAAGTACATGAATTGAGAACTTCCAGGTGTACAAGCTGGATTTAGAAAAGGCAGAGGAACCAGAGATCAAATTGTCAACAAATGTTGGTTAATTGAAAAAGCAAGAGAGTTCAGAAAAACATCTACTTCTGCTTTATTGACTATGCCAAAGCCTTTGACTGTGTGGTTCACAACAAACTGTGGAAAATTCTTCAAGAGATGGGAATACCAGACCACCTGAACTGCCTCCTGAGAAATTTGTATACAAGTCAAGAAGCAACAGTCAGAACTGGACACAGAACAATGGACTGGTTCCAAATTGGGAAAAGGGTACATCAAGGCTGCATATTGTCACCCTGCTTATTTAAATTATTTGCAGAGTACATCATGGGAAATGCTGGGCTGGATGAAGCACAAGCTGGAATCAAGAATAACTTCAGATATGTAGAGATACCACCCTAATGGCAGAAAGAGAATAGGAACTAAAGAGTCTCTTGATGAAGGTGAAAGAGGAGGGTAAAAAAAAAAAAACTGGCTTAAAACTCAATGTTCAAAAGACTAAAATTATAGCTTTTGGTCTCATCACTTCATTGCAAATAGATGGGGGAGAAATAGAAAAATTGCAGACTTTATTTTCAATGGCTCCAAAATCACTGCAGATGGTGACTATATCCATGAAATTAAAGATGTTTGCTCCTTGGAAGAAAATTTATGACCAACCTAGACAGCATATTAAAAGCAGAGATATTCCTTTGCTGACAGAAGTCTCTATAGTGAAAGCCATGGTTTTTCCAGTAGTCATATACGGATGTGAGAGTTGGACCATAAAGAAGACGGAGCACTGAAGAATTGATGCTTTAGAACTGTGATGCTGAAAAAGACTCTTGAGAGCCCCTTGGACAGCAAGGACATCAAACCAGTCAATCCGAAAGGAAATCAATCCTGAATTTTCTTTGGAAGGACTTATGCTGAAGCTTCTATAGTACTTTGGCCCCCTGATGCAGAGTTGACTCACTGGAAAAGACCCTGATGCTGGATAATACTGTGGACAGGAGGAGAAGTGGGCAACAGAGGATGAGATGGTGGGTGGAATCATTGATTTAATGTACATGAATTTGAGCAAACTCTGGAGGTTAGTAAAGGACAAGGAAGCGTGGTGTGCTGCAGTCCGTGTGATTCAGATATGACTGAGTGGCTGAACAATAACCAGTGGTTAGAGTTCCCTGCTTCCACTGGGAACTAAGATACATGTGCTGTGTGGCATGGCCAAAACAATAAAAAATAAAAGTACTAAACTGGAAACAATTAAAATTTTCAACAACTCTGACACATCTAACAAAGATGAGGTATATTTATAAAATGGTGTATTATGCAAATATAGAAATTGATCTGCAGCTACATACAATAATACACAGAATATTCTCACAGATAAACAGAAGTATATATTTTGATTCCATGCACATGAATTTCAAGATATATATTCTTTGAGTTTTACACTTATTATTAAATTTGCTGACTCTGTTAAATTTCAGTAGTTATTAATTTTATTAATTTGGAAAAATTATTCTACTAGAACAGGATGTTACAAAAACAGTAAATGAAATCATAAAATTTGACCTATGATCATTATTAAGTAACAGTGAGAGCAGACGTTGTTTAAACAAATATGCTTAAATGTATAGGGAAATTTACTGCTAAGGAGGAGAGTCCTAAATAACTGAAGAAGAAAGAGAAGGAGATGAAGGAGAAGAGGAAGATGGAAGGAGATAAAAGAATGGGTAGAAAGGAAGGAGGGAAGAAAAAAGAAAACTTAGAGCACCCAAATATTATATATGAAGCAATCCTGACTTAAAGTATGTTCCTCTGATTTGAAAATTGTTGTTTAGTCGCTCAGTCGTGTCTGTTTTGCGACCCCATGGAACCCATCAGGCTCCTCTGTGCATGGGATTTCCCAGGCAAGGACATTGGAGTGGGTTGCCATTTCCTTCTCCAGGGGATATTTTCCAACCCAGGTAATGAACCTACATCTCCTGCATTGCAGGTGGATTCTTTACTGCTGAGCCACCCAGGAAGCCCAATTAGAAAATACATATTATAAATTCTTTGGAGATATTTTAGATATCCTGCCCTCATATAGAATATGCCAAATAATTAATGATTTCTTTCCTCTCAAAGTCTTAAATATGATCCTTTCATTCTTATGCACAGACATGTTTTTGTCATTTTAGTGTTTATTTTTTGAAATATATTAGTTACAGTTATAGTTTGGTAATTGGAACAAACTAGATGTTTCCTTGAAATCCTTATGAATGAACAATTCTAACATTGTAGTTAGGATGAAAAAAATTATAGCCCTTCTTAAATCAATCACAATTTTTTTCAACAAGTTTAGAAATGAAATGTGAAGATTATGCTTGACAATCTATTGCTCTGCCACAAATAGAACACAACTTATATTCTTATATGCATTCAAAATTTCCTACAGTTTGCCTAAATAACACCTGGGCACAAAATGAATTTTTAAACTTCAGTTCTTTAGTTGTTACTGTTTTATGCCTTGAATACCTTTCATATCCTTTTCATCCTATTTACTTTCTATTTATTATGCTATATTTAGTTCAAGTGCTATGATCTCTAAGAAGTCTTCATTGACTCCTCCTGTCAGAATGAAATACTTTTTCCTCTGGCTTCACTCAACATCCTACATATGTCCTGATTCAGTACTTATATTAATTTGATTTTAATTCTTTTATTCATTTATATCTCTATATCTGTCTTGCCTAATATTTTCAAAGACAGTGGGACCTATCATCTCTGACCAATGTGTATCCATTACTCACACAGCATCCAGAATGATGTTTCTCAAATGGACTTTATATATCAGAACAGTTTTAGATTTAAAACAAAAATGAGCAGAAAATATGGGAAGTTGGTTCACAAATACCCCATACCCCCATAATACACAGCTTCCCCTACTATCCATGTAGCACACAGAGTGGTACATTTGTTATAATCTATGAAACTACACTGGTGTACCATTATCACCCAAAGGCCATATATGTTTACAATAATGTTCACTCCTGGTATTGTATAATCTATGGGTTTTAATGAATTGGAATGATATATTTTACCACTATAGAACAATATAAAAATAGTTTCACTACCGTAATAATTCTTTGTACTCAGCTTATTCATCCCTCCCTTCTTTCCCCTAAATCCTTTATCACCATTTTTTTACTGCCTTCATAGTTCTGCCTTTTACAGAATGTTATATCTTTGGAATCATATAGTATGTATCTCTTTCAGAATGATTTATTTCACTTAGTAATATTCATCTAAGTTTTCTCCATGTCTTTTCATAGCTTCATAGCTCATTTATTTCACTGATGGATAATAGTCCATTGTCTGGATATTCCAGAGTTTATTTATCCATTCCTCTGGTGAAGGAAATCTCATTGTTTCTGAGTATTTGCAACTATGAATAAAGCTGCTACAAACCGGCACATGCAGGTATTTATGCGGACATACATTTTCACTTCATTTGGGTAAATATGGAAGTGTGATTGCTAGATCATATAGTCAGAGTATGTTTGGTTTTGTGATAAAGTGCCAGAGTTTTCCAAATGACTATCATTTTTCATTCTCACAATCAATGAATGAGAATTCCTGTTGCTCTGCATACTGCGAATGTTTGGTGGTGTTAGTGTTTTGGATTTTAGCCATAGTAAAAGGCAGGTTGTTTTAATTTGTAATTCCCTCATGACATATGATATTGAGCATCTTTTCAAATGCTTACATTTATCATCTGTAAGTCTTCTTTGTTGAGGTATCTGTTCAGATAATTTGTCTATTTAATTGGACTGTTCATTTTCTTATTGCTGAATTTTAAGTTCTTGTTTTGCAAATATTTTCTCCCAGTCTGTGGCTTGTTGTCTCATTTTCTTGACGTTGTCTTTCCTAGCACAGATTTTTTTTTTTTTACTTTTAATGAAGTCCAGCTTATTTATTATTTCTTTCATAAATTTTGTCTTTATTGTTGTCTCTAAAAAAATCATTACCAAATCAAAGTTATCTAGATTTTCTATGTTATCATCTACAGGTTTTGTAATTTTTCCTCTTACATTTAGGCTTATAGGAATTTGGGGATGACAGAGGATGAGATGGCTGGATGGCATCACTGACTCAATGGACGCGAGTCTGAGTGAACTCCAGGATTTGGTGATGGACAGGGAGGCCTGGCGTGCTGTGATTCATGGGGTCGCAGAGTCGGACACGACTGAGCAACTGAACTGAACTGAACTGAATCTCTGTGTATTTTGTTTCCCCCTTGCATATAGATGTCTACTTCATCCAACAGCTTTTATTAAAGTGATTGTCTTCTTCACATTTTATTGTATTTGCTTTTTTGTCTACTTTCAGTTGAATGTATTTGTATGGGTCTATGTTTGGGCTCTCTATTCTGTTCCATTGATCTATTCTGTCTATTCTTTCACCGATATCACACTCTTTTGGTACTGTGTCTTTATAGTAATTCTAGAAATTGGGTGGCTCCAGGTCTTCAACTTTGTTTTTCACTTTTAAGTATTGTGTTAGCCACCCTGGGTCTTTTGCCTCTCTATGTAAACTTTAATATAAGTTTGTTGATACCTATAAATTAACTTGTTAGAATTTTGATTGGGATCACATTGTATAGAGAATGGTTGAGAAGGACTGACATTTTGGCAATATTGAATCTTCATATATATGAACAAAGAATGCTGCTGCTGCTAAGTCGCTTCAGTCATGTCCGACCCTGTGCGACCTCATAAGACGGCAGCCCACCAGGCTCCCTCGTCCCTGGGATTCTCCAGGCAAGAACAGTGGAATGGGTTGCCATTTCCTTCTCCAGTGCATGAAAGTGAAAAGTGAAAGTGAAAGTAAAGTCATGTCTGACTCTTAGCAACCCCATGGACTGCAGCCCACCAGGCTCTTCCATCCGTGGGACTCTCCAGGCAAGAGTACTGGAGTGGGGTGCCATTGCCTTCTGCGATGAACAAAGAATATCTCCCATTTATTTGGTTCTTCTCTGATTTAGTTTACCAGAGGGTTTTAGTTTTCTTCACATATATCTTACACATATTTTCTTAGACTTGTACCTAAGTATTTCATTTTGGGGAATGCTATTATAAATTGTAGTATGCTTCAAATTTCAGATTACAATTGTTCATTGATGGTATGTGGGAAGGTAATTGACTTTTATGTATTGAGCTTGTATCCTGCAGCATAATATGATCATCCATTAGTTCTAGGATGTATTTGTTATAGATTAATGCATATTTTTCTAAGATAAACTTGTCATCTTTGAGGATAGTCTTATGTCTTTCTTCCCAATAGGTGTAGCTTTTATTTCCTTTTGTTTTCTTATTGAATTAAATAAACTTTCAGCACATTTGAACAGGAGTGGTAAGAGGGGACATCTTTGTCTTATTTTGATCTTAGATAGCTTCTAGTTTCTCATTAAGTATGATGTTGGCTGTAGGTTTTTTATAGATACTCTATCAAATTGAGAAAGTTTCCCTAGCTTTCTGAAAGATTTTGTCATGAATAGATGTATTCTGTCAAATGCTTTTCTCACACCTATTGATATAATCATATGACTTTTCTTCTTTAGACTATTGATGTAGTGGGTTAAATTTATTTTTTAAATATTGAGCCATTCTTACAAAATTGGACTAAATCTCACTTGACAGTGGTGTATAATTTTTAACATAGTTTTGGGTTCAATTGGATAATGTTTTGCTGATGGTTTTTGCATCTATGCATATGAGACATATTAGTCTGCAGTTTTCCTCTATTGTTTTTGATTTTGATATTAGGATATTGCTAATTCATAACATGAATTAGGATGGATGGCCTCTGCTTCTGTCTTTTGGAAAAGATTGCAGGTAATTAGTAAAACTTCTTCCCTAAATGTTTGGTAGAATTAATCTGTGAATTCCTTTGGGCCTGATGTTTTCTATTTCTAAGATATTATTTCAATTAAGTTTCTTTAGTAGACATCAGCATAATCAGATTGTATATTTCTTCTTGTGTGAGTTTTGAGAGATTGTATCTTTTAAGAAATTGATTTAATCTTTTCCCAAATTAGTGGACATAGATTTTCTCTTGATATCCCTTAGAATATTTTTAATATTCATGGGCTCTGTAGTGATGTCTCCTCTTTCATTTCTGATACTAGTAAATTATGTTCTCTGTATTAGTTAGCCTTCATAGAGACAGTCTTACTGATTTTATTAATCTTTCAAAGAACCAGCTTTTTGTTTTATTGATTTTCTTCATTGACTTCCTGTTTCCAGTCTCACTGATGCTGCTCTAATTTTTGTTATTTTTTTTTTATTCTTCATTTGGACTTAATGTGCTCTTTTTTCATAGAGTCCTAAGATAGTCAATTTATTATTTTTAATATCTTTTTAAATAGAACATTAGCATTTAATGTATGAAAAGTATGTCAGGAATGACTGAGACATGATTTGAAGATCTCCATGTGCTGCTAAACACCCTAAATTAAAACTGCTGAATAGTTGCTGATTCACTAAAATGAAGGAATCATTCTGAGAACTGGATTTTTTCTGGATGAAAGAAAACATAACTTTCTCTACTAACATGTGTTCCATAATTCAACTGCATATACAGGACAGTTTTACCATCTAATCCAACTTTGTCAATAAAGGTCTGTATAGTCAAAGCTATGGTTTTTCCAGTAATCATGTATGGATGTGAGAGTTGGATCATAAAGAAGGCTGAACACTGAAGAATTGATGCTTTTGAATTTTAGTGCTGGAGAAAACTCTTGAGAGTCCCTTGGGCTATAAGAAGATCAAACCAGTCTATCCTAAAGGAAATCAACCCTTAATATTCATTGGAAGGACTAATGCTGAAGCTGAAGCTCCAATACTTTAGCCACCTGATGCCAAGAGCTGATTCACTGGAAAAAACCCTGATATTGGGAAAGATTGAAGGCAAAATAGAAGGGGACATCAGAGGATGAAATGGTTGGATGGCATCACTGACTCAATGGACATAAATTTGAGCAAACTTTAAGAGACAGTGAAGAATGGGGGAGACTGGCATGCTGCAGGGCATGGGGTTGCAAAGAGTCAGAAACAACTTTGCAACTGGACAACAAATATCCACCTCTCTCTCCAATAGTGGGGGAGGAGGCAGAATTCCCTGTAACCTCAGTTCTCTGAGAAATCTAAGAAGGGCTTCTGCTTGCTTGCATACTTTCCCCCGTTTGCTCAACTGTATACATCCAGATTCTTTACATGCCAACTGGAAGCCAGAAGTGCAAAACTATGTATTTTTAATACACAATAATTGAAAAATACTTCTGTGTGTCAAACTCTTCATAGCCTCTCATCTCATCAGAAAATCTGAGGCCCTTATGATCAGCCTCAAGGCTTAAGAGGTATTTCTCACTTGATTCTATAATCTCATATCATCCACCATTTTGGTTTCTAGATTCTCACAACACTAGCCTCCTTTCCAGTCTTCAAATACACCAGTATCTTTTGCACCTTATGACCTTGTCAATGTTTATTCCAGCTCTCTTCAGTGTTCTTTCCCTTTATCTTCAAAAGGTTCCTCCTTTTGATTCTTGCTTTACTTCAAATATCAACTACCCAGGAAACTACCCAATCTAACATACTTTTCACCTATATATTTCTGTCCTATCACTCTGCTGTATTTCTTACAGCATTAATCAAAAATGGATATTTTGTTGTTTACTTTTTTACTGATCTTAATCACTGACATACACATTCTATTAAGGAGAAATCTTGCTGTTTATTACTTTATCCCAGTGCCCAGAATAGACACTCAAAGAATATTTTCTGTAATTTAATGAACTAATTAATGAATTGATAGCCTCACTGTGGCAGCTTGATTTCATTAATGGTCAAATTTCTTTAACTGTCTATCTTCATCATTTCCATGTGTCTCATTCCACGAGACAGGGTCCATTTCCTTCCTCTTAATTTTGGACTGATCTTTAACCTGATTTGATCAGGGAAATATGGAATAAGTGACTATACCAGTTCTAAGCCTATATTTCAAGAGATCATGTGAATTTTACCTGCCTGTGTTTGTCTATCTAGCTCTGCTATAAGGACATGCCCAGGTTCAACTGCTGAAGGAGAAGTCACATGGAACAGAGATGTGTCTTCTCAGTTGTTCCATCTGAGGTCATCCTAGACCAGGCAACAATCATTTGATTGCCAGACATGAGAGTCCTGTCAGTGTCACTGGAGCCTGATCTTTAGTCAACTTCAGATATAGAATGAGACCGAACAATACTAATAGAACTAGGCAGACAATTTAAAGACTCATGAACTAAGTGAATGACCACTGTTCTAAGCCACTGAATTTTGGAGGGTTTATTTTATAGAATTATTTTGATAAGTGATAACTCAATACCACTGTGTCTTACATATTATAGATTCTCATTATTAGTTGAAATGCTTCTAAATTATATCTAGGTGGAATATCTTTTAGCTAAAATTTTGTAACTCCAATTCCCAGTGCATTTCTTTTTTTATGCATCAATTCATTAAAACTTTAGTTAGTTTTAATGTGTTATGGGAACTGAAAAATACACCAGAAAATGAAGAATGTTTGAGTAGTCTAATGTAAGAGACAAATACAAACACTGATGAAATAAAATACAATGTTCTTAGGTGTTAATGTCAATAAGATTCATATCTCACTGTCATGGGGAAATTATAAATACCATCCTGTATATAAAATTCAAAGGATAAATAGGAGTTGGAGAAATAAAGATGGGCAATAGTTTCTAGATAGAATTGAGATAGCAAAATTAATGGCATGAAGGCCTGATAGGACTGGATATAAGTGAGAATCATGAAAAAATAATAAATCTCATGCATAGGATGTGAGAGAGACAATAATGAGACTGACTTGGGGGTTGGATCTTGCAAGATCTTGAACAACAAATTAAGGAGTTTGGTTTTTATTTTGAGGGAATCCAAGCTCTAAGCACTTGAGACATAATTTTATATGTAAAAACTGTTTGACAAGGTCAACTTTTTTTGGTAAGTAACTGTTAGTAGTATGAGAAATGCACTAAATACTAATATGGCAAAAAATGTGGGGGATAGAAGATTTAGAAATCAAATCTCTGCTGTATTTCTAAACTAAAAGGAATGTTGTCATCAAAGTTTGTCTCCTTTCTCAATTTACATTTCTCTCAGTAGCAGAACTTTTGCCTTAGGCTTGAAATTCTAAACATGTTATAGCTTTGATTACTTCTTTGTTGTTCCTTACTCAGTGTCACTATGTTGTATTAAGTATTCCTACCTGGAAAATTTTCAATCTATACCTTCTCTATGTTTATTGCCACCATACTAGCCTAGTACCAAGACATCAAATCTAATTGAGGGTGAATAACAATGTATACTGTGCAATATTTTCAATTTTCAAAACATTTTCACACAATACTCTATTTAATGGTGCAACCATTTTTTGTTTCAGGTAGACCTTGTTACTTCGCTTAAGTTGTGATTAAACTTCTGCTTTGAGAAGTTAAGGAAAAGCCTGAAATTTCAAGTTCTGATTGAGTCCTTTCCACTGTGCTCTACTATAACTTACCAATCTCAATAGCCTGCTGGTTTACCTAGATTCCCTTTCTGTTCATTCTGCTTACAAAATGCAATCAGATGGATATTCCTCATCCTACCCTTTTATTCCTCTTTTCAACAACTTCAAACAAATATCCTTTATTTATAATATTAAGTTCAAACCTCTTAGTCAAAATTTATGGTTCATCATCTGTTTTCATTTTTTCTGGTGACCACCAAGACCTCAAGAATCACAATCATAAAATACATCTTCCACCTTAATAAGATGTACTTTACTGAACACCATCAACACTTCTGTTAATAGGTCCTTTATCAGTGCTTATTTAGTCAAGTAATTTGGTGATACAAGCTGGCTTTAACCATAAAAGGCAGTACCTCTGTGCCTGTCTAACATGTTTTCTTTAAATTCTCTATTTTCACTGTCTTTCTTATGGCTCTATTCTAAAAGCTGGAGAAGGCAATGGCACCCCACTCCAGTATTCTTGCCTGGAAAATCCAATGGATGCAGGAGCCTGGTAGGCTGCAGTCCATGGGGTCGCTAAGAGTCAGACATGACTGAGCGACTTCCCTTTCACTTTTTACTTTCATGCATTGGAGAAGGAAATGGCAACCCACTCCAGTGTTCTTGCCTGGAGAATCCCAGGGGTGGGGGAGCCTGGTAGGCTGCCATCTATGGGGTCGCGCAGAGTCGAACACAACTGAAGCGACTTAGCAGCAGTAGCATTCTAAAAGCATACATTTCAATGAAACAAATCACACATTGAAGAGCAAGTAATAATCAGAACACTGTGTATTCTATTTCCTGTCAGAGTTCTGACTAACAAACTGCCAAAGTCTCTTTAGTTCTAACACTTAATTGAGAAAATTAATACACATTAAGAGAATGTAGATCAAAAATAAGGAAGAATCATGAGAAGTATCAGAATTAACTTGTCTTAAAGGTTAACAGTGAGCTAGAGAGCATGGATGATGAAATCTGTAGGTTTCATTTCACTCAGCACAGAGAAGGATGAACACGTCGTGAGGGTAAACAAACTGTCTAGACTAGTTTACCATATTTGCCATTTGGTCTCACTTTCTTGCCTTTCATCTGAATTAGCGATCTTCATGAACTTTAAGACAGCAGACCTTCAACCACTGTCATCACAGGTAAAATTAGCCTCCTTTACCCATGGGGATAAGTTCCAAAAGCCCAACCAGAAGCCTGAAGCCCAGATATACTGAACCCTACAGATGCTCCCCTTCATCTGCAGTTTCATCTTCCATCATTCCACTGGCTGACAGTGGGTAACTAAAACAACTGAAGGTGAAACTGTGGATAAGGGGAGGCTACAGAATGAAAAGGCAAAAAGGTATGACACTGAAATATGAAACCCCCTGGATGGTAGCTATCTAATATGCTACTGGAGAAGAGCAGAGAAATAACTCCAGAAGGAATGAAGAGGCTAGGCCAAAACAGAAAAGATGCCCTATTGTGGTTGTGTCTGGTAGTGAGAGTCAAGTCTGATGCTGTGAAGTACAATATTACATAGGAACCTGGAATGCTAGTTCCAAGAATCAAGGTAAATTGGAAGTGATCAAACAGGAGATGGCAAGAGTAAACATAGACATTTTAGAAATCCATGAACTAAACTGGACTGGAAAGGGCAAATTAATTCAGATGACCATTATATCTACTTCTGTGGGCAAGAATCCCTTAGAAGAAATGGAGCAGCCTTCAGAGTAAAAAAAACAACAACAACAAAAAACACAACAGTCCAAAATGCATTGCATGGGTACAACCTCAAAACAGACAAAATTATCTCAGTTCCTTTCCAAGGCAAACCAATCAACATCATAATGATCCAAGTAATGCCACAACCAGTAATGCCAAAGAATCTGAAGTTGACTGGTTCTATGAAGACCTATAAGACCTTCTATCAGTCAGTCAGTTCAGTTGCTCAGTCATGTCTGACTCTTTGTGATCCCATGAATTGCAGCACGCCAGGCCTCCCTGTCCATCACCAACTCCCAGAGTTTACTCAAACTCACGTCCATTGAGTCAGTGATGCCCTCCAGCCATCTTATCCTCTGTCGTCCCCTTCTCCTCCTGCCCCCAATCCCTCCCAGCATCAGAGTATTTTCCAATGAGTCCACTCTTCGCATGAGGTGGCCAAAGTACTGGAGTTTCAGCTTTAGCATCATTTCTTCCTAAGAACGCCCAGGACCAATCTCTTTTAGAATAGACTTGTTGGATCTCCTTGTAGTCCAAGGGACTCTCAAGAGTCTCCTCCAACACCACAGTTCAAACACCAAGAAAAGATGTCCTTTTCATCATAGGGGACTGGAACACAAAAGTACAAAGTCAAAAGATACCTGAAATAAAAGGCAAGTTTGCCCTTGGAATATAACATGAACCAAGGCAGAGGTTAACAGAGTTTGCAAAGAGAATTCACTGGTCATACAAACACCCTCTTCCAAGAAAGCAAGAGATGACTGTACACATGGACATCACCAAATGGTAAATACAAAAATCAGATTGCTTATATTCTTCACAATCAAAGATGGAGAATGTCTATACAGTCAGCAAAAATAAGACCAGGAGCTGACTGAGGCTCAGATTGTGAATTCCTTATTACAAAATTCAGAATTAAATTGCAGAAACTAGGGAAAATCACTAGGCCATTCAGGTATGACCCAAATCAAATTCCTAAGGATTATACAGTGGAAGAGACAAATGGATTCAAAGGATTAGCATTGCCTGAAGAACTGTGGACAAAGGTTCATAAAATTGTACAGGTGACCAGAACAATTTCCAAGAAAAATAAATGCTACAAGGCAAAATGGTTGTCTGAGTAGGCCTTACAAATAGCTGAGAAAAGAAGCAAAAAGCAAAGGAGAAAAAGGAAAGATAACCCATCTGAATGCTTGCTAAGCATGCTAGTTTCTTCAGTCGTGTCCGACTCTATGTGACCCTATGGACAGCAGCCCACCAGGCTCCTCTGTCCACAGGATTCTCTACGCAAGAATACTGGAGTGGGTTGCCATTTCCCTCTCCAAAATGCTTAGTTCCAAAGAATAGCAAGGAAAGATAAGAAAGCCTTCTTAAGTGAACAATGCAGAGGAAAACAATAGAATAGGAAAGACTAGAGATCTCTTCAAGAAAACTGGATATACCAAGGGAATATTTCATGCAAAGATGAGCACAATAAAGGTCAGAAATTGTAAAGACCTAACAGATGCAGAAGATATTAAGAAGAGATGGCAAGAATACATGCAAAAATACAGAGAAAAACTGTACAAAAAAAGCCTTAATGACCTGGATAACCATGATGGTGTGGTCACTCACCTAGAGCCAGACATCCTGGAGTGTGAAGCCAAGTGGGCCTTAGAAAGCACCCCTATGGACAAAGCTAGTGGAGGTGATGGAATTTTAGCTGAGCTATTTCAAATCCTAAAAGATGATACTGTTAAAGTGTGCACTCAGTATGCCAACAAATTGGGAAAACTCAGTGGTGATCACAGGACTGGAAAATATCAGTTTTCAATCCAATCCCAAAAACGGGCAATGGGAAAGAATGTCCAAACTATAGAACAATTGCACTCATTTCACATGGTAGCAAGGTAATACCCAAAATCCTTCAAGTTAGGCTTCAAAAGTACACAAATTGAGAACTTCCAGATGTTCAAGGTGGATTTAGAAAAGGCTAAGGAAGCAGAGATCAAACTGCCAACATTCACTGAATCATAGAAAAAGTGAGGGAATTCCAAACACACATCTACTTCTGCTTCATATGCTAAAACCTTTGACTGTGTGAATTACAACAAACTCTGTACAGTTATTAAAAACATGGGCTCAACCTAGACAGCATATTAAAAAGCAGAGACATTACTTTGTCAACAAAGATCCATCTAGTCAAGGATATGGTTTTTCCAGTGGTCATGTATGGATGTGAGAGTTGGACTATAAAGAAAGCTGAGCACCAAAAAATTGATGCTTTTGAACTGTGGTGTTGGAGAAGACTCTTGAGAGTCCCTTGGACTGCAAGGAGATCCAACCAGTCCATCCTAAAGGAGATCAGTCCTGGGTGTTCAATGGAAGGACTGATGTTGAAGCTGAAACTCTAATACTTTGGCCACATGATGCAAAGAACTGACTCATTTGAAAAGACCCTGATGCTGGGAAGATTGAAGCCAGGAGGAGAAGGAAACGACAGAGGATGATATGGTTGGATGGCATCACCAAATCAATGTACATGAGTTTGGGTGGACTCCAGGAGTTGGTGATGGACAGGGAAGCCTGGCCTGCTGAGGTTCATGGGGTCACAAAGAGTCAGACACAACTGAACTGAACTGAATGCTTGATGGTAAATATTTATCTGCTGGTGCTTATTGGTTAAAAAAAAAAAAGGCAGGAAAAAACGGAACAATTACTATAGTATGACAGAAAATAAACCCAGGGAATACCATTAAACGTTTGTTATTTAGGGTACTTGGGTGATACCATCAAAGGTAGTGGAAGAGGGAGCCTGAAAACTACACTGGAACCATGAAGGATATCTGAGTTTACATATTCCTTAAACAGACCACAGGCCAAGAAGCTTCACTGAGAAAGAATGAAGTCTTAGCTCTCATCTCCTAAAGTTTGGGCAGATAGAAACTGCATAGTAATGGCCTTTGAATCTTGAATATATGGCACCTGCACTAACATGGAACACTTTTCAGAAAATATATGCAAAATGTAATCATGTAAAAAAAAAAAGGGGGGGGGGAATACCAAACCACCTTACCTGCCTCCTGAGACCTGTATGCAGGTCAAGAAGCAACAGTTAGAACCAGACTTGGAAAAACAGACTGCTTCAAAATTGGGAAAGGAGTACGTCAAGGGTGTATATTGTCACCCTGTTTATTTAACATATGCAGAGAAAATCATGTGAAATGCCAGGCCAGATAAAGCCCATGCTGGAATCAGGATTTCTAGGAGAAATACAAATAACCATAGATATGCAGAGGAGACCACCCTAATGTCAGAAAGTGAAGAGGAACTAAAGAGTCTCTTGATGATGGTGGAAAAGAAGAATGAAAAGCTGGTTGAAAACTCAACATTCAAAAAAGGAAGATCATGGCATCCAGTCCCATCACTGTATGGCAAATAGATGGGAAAACAATGGCAACAGTGACAGACTTTATTTTCTTGGGCTCCAAAATCACTGCAGATGGTGACCATAGCCATGAAATTAAAAGATGGTTGCTCCTTGGAAGAAAAGCTATGACAAATCTGGACAGCATATTAAAAAGGAGAGACATCAATTGGCCTACAAAGGTCCATCTAGCCAAAGCGATGGTTTTTCCAGTCATCATGTATGGATGTGAGAGTCAGACCACAAAGAAGGTTGAGCACTGAAGAACTGATGCTTTTGAACTGTGGTGCTGGAGAAGACTCTTGAGAGTCCTTTGGACTGAAAGGTGATAAATCCAGTCAATCCTAAAGAAAATCAACCCTGAATATTCATTGGGAGGACTTATGCTGAAGCTGCAATACTTTGGCCACCTGATGCAAAGATCTGACTCATTGGAAAAGACCCTGATGCTGGGAAGATTGAGGTCAGGAGGTGAAGTGGGCATCAGTGGATGAGATGGTTGCATGGCATCAGCAATTCAATCAATACGAGTTTAAGCAACTCCAGGAGATAGTAAAGGACAGAGAAGACTGGCATGCTGAAGTCTATGGGGTCGCAAAGATTTGGACACGACTGAGCAATAACAACCATATGTCAGTCTGTCATACTGTCACTTAGTGTACTATCCACTACTACTAAGCAAAGAAGAGAAAGAATGAAAAAATTGAGTAACTTAAAATATGCAGAGTTGCACAGTCCAGGTTTATATAGCTTATTTAAGGCTGGGATGAAAATTAGAAGCTCCTTTCATATACATTTCAAGCACTTTATCAGGATTTTTTACCAGGCAGATTACCCAAAGGTTTTTAGAAATCTTATCTTAATGGGAGTAGCCACAGTCTTTGAATGAGTTCAGTTATTGAACATGTAATATTATGCAGGGCCCTGCTGAAACTTGGAGGTTCTAGACCAAGGTCTACATGCCTTCACTGGCCAATGTCCACTCAGTTTTCCCTGGATAATTGGAACAAATCACCCAAGCTCATGTAATAATTCCTTTCTCTGAGTGTTGCTTTAATGATAAGAAGAGATGTTCTCTACTGAGGAACAATCTTTGCTTCTGAATATGTGGGCTTCATCCCTGATGTTTTAGTCTTTAGGAACAATGGCACCAAATCTAACCAAGCTCAAGTCTGCAGGGAAGTGATACAAACATTCTGTAAGGGGTTTTTTAGGTGTGATAGTGAAAATGGTACTTCCAGAATATGAATAGTTGGTCTTTGGAAGAAACAGCACTATAGATGGGGAGATACTACATCCTATGGAACAGAACTTAAAACCCCTATGTGGGATCACGATTAAGCATTTAATGGCCATTTCATTAGGTTGTTATTCCAGTATATTCCCAATAATTAAGTATGTGTTGAGGGCAGTGACGACAGTTAAGAGGCCTTAAGATTGAGTCCCTTGATCTGAAATGAAGTTGCATAGATAGCATGACTGTGAATAAGATATTCTGTAAATCCATCACATTGGGTGGTACTGGAAGAATTGTTGCAGACAGGAAAGGAAAATCCGTTTTGTGGACACCTGTTTATTACCATGAGACCTCCCTGGTGGTTCAGTGGTAAAGAATCTGCCTTCTGATGCAGGAGACTCAGGTTTGATCCTTGGGTTGGGAAGATCCCCTGGAAAAGGGAGTGGCAAACCACTCCAGTATTCTTGCCTGGAGAATTCCATGGACAGAGGAGACTGGGTGGGCTACAATCCATGGGGTCACAAAAGAGTCAGACATGACTTAGTGGCTAAAACAAGAACAACACTTATTATAATGAGAACAAAGCACTATCCCCTTTTTGATGGAAGAGACCTGGTATAATCATCCTAACATCAGAAAGCTTGCTGGACCTCCCCAGGAGTGATGCTGTATCACTGGCCTCTGATGTTAGTATGTTGAGTAATTCTTGGCAGAATTAATAATCAGATTAGTGTTGGTAGAGGAAGCCTAGGATTTTGAGCACATACTCAGTCTCTACCATCCCTGTTGCCATGCCATTCTGTATAAGAGTTTTTAGATCAAGTACCATGTTGATTAAAGAATGATCCTGATTGACAACTGTAAAATAGCTGCCTCCATTTGCTTTAGATGCCCTTTAATGTGCGTTCATGTTGGATGAACAAGTGTTCATGCTTTCTGCCTGTTCAAAGAGGTCTTTCTGCATAACTGTCCCAGACATTCTTGTCACTACACCTGCAAACCTCATTTTTTTAAAATCCCAGAAACAGGGAGGAGAACCCCAGGACCTGTCTTCCACAAAGGCCAGCTTTCTCAGACACAGAGCAAGCTAGAAAAGGGGAAGGAGAGATTGGAGGATGATGTGGCATGTCTGGAGGATTTAAACAAGAATAATCAGAACAGCAAGTATTTGCATTTTCTTTAGCCCAAGGCTAACCTCTGCATCTGCTTAGTTCAGGCTATACTAAATTATATCTCAGTAAGACTAACAGGGTGGAAAATCAGCCAAGTTTATCCCCTTCTTGCTTCAAGTTCAGTGCTCTTCTTTCTTCTCTGCTGTTAACATCTAACTAACTCAGCATCAGAACACTTTAGATCTCAAGCTATACATTTATTTGTAACAGAATCATACTATTACCTCTGACTTAGAACATTTTAGATTCTTCAAAAAGGTTTTTAGGAAAAAAATAAGTTCTTTAAGGTATTCTGTGTTTTCTTCAGTTCAGTTCAGTTCAGTCACTCAGTCGTGTCCAGCTCTTTGTGATCCCATGAATTGCAGAACGCCAGGCCTCCCTGTCCATCACCAACTCCCGGAGTTCACTCAGACTCACGTCCATCGAGTCAGTGATGCCATCCAGCCATCTAATCCTCTGTCGTTCCCTTCTCCTCCTGCCCCCAATCCCTCCCAGCATCAGAGTCTTTTCCAATGAGTCCACTCTTCGCATGAGGTGGCCAAAGTACTGGAGTTTCAGCTTTAGCACCATTCCTTCCAAAGAACACCCAGGGCTGATCTCATATAGAATGGACTGGTTGGCTCTCCTTGCAGTCCAAGGGACTCTCAAGAGTCTTCTCCAACACCACAGTTCAAAAGCATCAATTCTTTGGTGCTCAGCTTTCTTTATAGTCCAACTCTCGCATCCATACACGACGACTGGAAAAACCATAGCCTTGACTAAACGGACTTTTGTTGGCAAAGTAATGTCTCTGCTTTTTTTTAAGTGGTTAAAAAAAAATCACTACTGCCTTCCCTGAAGAATTCACTCATCTATTTGCTAATTTTAGTTAATATTATCTACTAGCTGAGGATTTCTATGACTTTTACAATGATGTAATTCTAGGCACTTTGCAGTAGAGATCTTTAGATGTAAATCTCTCCTCTTAAGACCTTGAGTGTTTACCAAAGTGGTTCTCAACCAGGACTGCACATTAGGAAAAAGTGGATAGCAAAAGAAAACTGGAAACAAAACAAAACCAAAAAAAATAACCAAGCTTCTCTACTCCAACCCCACCAAAAAACAAACAAACAAACAAACAAAACCCTCTGGAAATGGAATTAGGCACTGATATTTCTATAATACCTACCTGGATATGTTATTGTTTGACATCATTGATTCACTTAAAATCCTTCAAATTCTCTAGTTAAGTTAGCCATCTCAATTCACAAAATTATTTCTTAAATTATTTTCTATAAGTATATTGTATAATTTTGCCTAGATTGTGATGTTCCTAAATTGTATTCTTTATTTAATTATTTATTTTAATTGGAGGTTAATTACTTTACAATATTGTAGTGGTTTTCACCATACATTGACATGAATCAGCCATGGGTGTACATATGTCCCCCATCCTGAACCCCCTTCCCACCTCCTTCCCCATCCTATCCCTCAGGGTGTCCCAGTGTACTGACTTTGAGAGCCCTGTTTCACGCAACAAACTTGGACTGGTGATCTGTTTCACATATGGTAATATACATGTTTAAATGCTATTCTCTCAAATCATCCCACCCTCACCTTCTCCCACAGAGTCCAAAAGTCTGTCCTTTATATCAGTGTCTCTTTTGCTGTCTCACATATAGGGTCATTGTTACCATCTTTCTAAATTCCATATACATGAATTAATATACTGTATTGCTGTTTTCCTTTCTGACTTACTTCACTCTGTATAATAGGCTTCAATTTCATCCACCTCATTAGAACTGATTCAAATGTGTTCTTTTTAATAGCTGAGTAATATTCCCTCACGTATATATGCCATAGTTTCCTTATGCATTCATCTGCCGATGGACATCTAGGTTGCTTCCATATTCTAACTATTGTAAACAGTGCTGTAATGAACATTGGGCTACATGTGTCTCTTTCAATTCTGGTTGAATTGAAAGTGTGTATGCCCAGCAGTGCGATTGCTAGGTCATAAGGCAATTCTATTTCCAGTTTTTTTTAAGGAATCTCCGCACTGTTATCCATAGAGGCTGTACTAGTTTACATTCCCACCAACAGTGTAAGAGGGTTCCCTTATCTCCACACACTCTCCAGCATTGATTGTTTGTAGACATTTTGATAGGAGCCATTCTGACCGCATGAAATGGTACCTCATTGTGGTTTTGATTTGCATTTCTCTGATAATGAGTGATGTTGAGCATCTTTTCATGTGTTTGTTAGCCATCTGTATGTCTTCTTTGGAGAAATGTCTGTTTAGTTCTTTGGCCCATTTTTTTTGATTGGGCCATTTATTTTTCTGGTATTAAGCTGCATGATCTGCTTGTATATTTTTGAGATTAATTACTTTGTTATTATTTTCTCCCATTCTGAAGGCTGTCTTTTCACCTTGCTTATAGTTTCCTTTGTTGTGGAAAAGCTTTTAAGTTTAATTAGGTCCCATTTGTTTATTTTTGTTTCTGTTTCCATTACTCTGGGAGGTGGGTCATAGAGGATCCTGCTGTGATTTATGACAGAGAGTGTTTTGCCTACATTTTCCTCTAAGAGTTTTATAGTTTCTGGTCTTACCTTTAGATATTTAATCCATTTTGAGTTTATTTTTGTGTATGGTGTTAGAAAGTGTTCTAGTTTCATTCTTTTACAGGTGGTTGACCAGTTTTCCCAGCACCACATGTTAAAGAGATTGTCTTTAATCCATTGTATATTCTTGCCTCCTTTGTCAAAGATAAGGTATTCATAGGTGTGTGTATTTATCTTTGGGCTTTCTATTGTGTTCCATTCATCTATATTTCTGTCTTTGTGCCAATACCATTTTGTCTTGATAACTGTAGCTTTGTAGTATAGTCTGAAGTCAGGCAAGCTAATTCCTCCAGTTCCATTCTTCTTTCTCAAGATTGCTTTGGATATTTGAGCTTTTTTTGTGTTTCCAAACAAGTTGCAAAATTATTTGTTCTAGTTCTCTGAAACATACCGTTGGTAGCTTGATAGAGATTGCACTGAATCTACTGATTGCTTTGGGTAGTATACTCATTTTCACTATATTGATTCTTCCAATCCATGAACATGGCATATTTCTCCGTCTATTTGTGTCATCTTTGATTTCTTTCATCAGTGTTTCATAGTTTTCTATATATAGATATTATGTTTCTTTAGGTAGATTTATTCCTAAGTATTTTATTCTTTTTGTCACAATGTTGAATGGAATTGTTTCCTTAATTTCTCTTTCTGTTTTCTCATTGTTAGTGTATAGGAATGCAAGGGATTTTTGTGTATTAATTTTATCTCCTGAAACTTTACGATATTCATTGATTAGCTCTAGTAATTTTCTGGTGCCTAAATTGCATTCTTCATTGTGTCATACAGGTCACTGAATCTTTAATTTTTCAAACACATCTTCTTTCTTTCATATATTAGCATGTTATTTCTGGAAATATAATGACAGTTATATAGAAATAAGAATTTACTTATGGGTGATGGTGATTTTTTTAAAAGTCTTCTGACAGTGCTTTTATTTGAAATTCACGATAAAAAAATAATTATTAATTTGAACTAAAATGTTCAACTTAGATAATTCTTTTCCTTAGGTATATTGACAATTCAGTTCAGTTCAGTCACTCAGTTGTGTACAGGTCTTTGCAACCCCATGGACTGCAGCAGGCCAGTCCTCTATGTCCATCACCAAGTCCCAGACTTTACCCAAACTCATGTCCATTGAGTTGGTGATGCCATCCAAACATATCATCCTCTGTCATCCCTTCTCCTCCTGCCTTCAATCTTTCCCAGCATCAGGGTCTTTTCAAATGAGTCAGCTCTTTGCATCAGGTGGCCAAAGTATTGGAGTTTCAATTTTAGCATCAGTCCTTCCAATGAACACCGAGGACCGATCTCCTTTGGGATGGACTGGTTGGATCTCCTTACAGTCCAAGGGACTCTCAAGAGTCTTCTCTAACACCACAGTTCAAAAGCATCAATTCTTCACCACTCAGCGTTCTTTGTGGTCCAACTCTCACATCCATACACATGACTACTGGAAAAACCATAGACAGATCTCTGTTGGAAAAGTAATCTCTCTGCTTTTTAATATGCTGTCATAACTTTTCTTTCAAGGAGTAAGCATCTTTTAATTTTATGGCTGCAATAATCATCTGCAGTGATTTTGGAGCCCCCCCCCAAAATAGTGTGCCACTGTTTCCACAGTTTCCCCATGTATTTGCCATGAAGTGATGGGACCAGATGCCATGATCTTTGTTTTCTGAATGTTGAGCTTTAAGCCAACTTTTGGACTCTCCTCTTTTACTTTCATCAAGAGGCTGTTTAGTTCTTCTTCACTTTCTGCCATAATGGTGATGTCATCTGGATATTTGAGGTTAATGATATTTCTCCCAGCAATCTTGTTTCCAGCTTGTGCTTCTTCCAGCCCAGCATATCTTATGATGTACTCTGCATATAAGTTAAATAAGGAGAGTGACAATATACAGCCTTGATGTACTTTTTCCTATTTGGAACCAGTCTGTTGTTCCATGTCCAGTTTTAACTGTTGCTTCCTGACCTGCATACAGATTTCTCAAGAGGCAGATCAGGTGGTCTGGTATTCCCATCTCTTTCAGAATTTTCCACAGTTTGTTGTGATCTGTTATATTAACTGTTATGTTAACAATATTAACAATTAAATTGGAGGCGGTCCTAAGATGGCAGAGGAATAGGACTGGGAGACCACTTTCTCCCCCACAAGTTCATCAAAAGAACATTTAAACACTGATTAAATTCCACAAAACAACTTCTGAATGCTGGCAGAGGACATCAGGCACCCAGAAAAGCAGCCCATTGTCTTCAAAAAGAGGTAGGAAAAAATATAAAAGGCAAAAAGAGAGACAAAAGAGGTAGGGATGGAGCTCCGCCCCAGGAAGGGAGTCCTAAAGAGAGAGAAGTTTCCAAACACCAGGAAACACTCTCACTGCCGAGTCTGTGGTGACCCTTGGAACCACAGGGGGCAACATAACTGGGAGGAAAAATAAATAAATAATTAAAACCCACAGATTCCGTGTCCAATGGTAACTCCCCCAGTGCAGAAGCAGCTCAGATACCTGCACCCATCACTAGCAAGCGGGGGCTGGGAAGGGAGGCATGGGCTGCATTGCTTAGAGTAAGGACCAGGCCTGAATGCCCCCAGGACAATCTGAGGGAAATAACTTGGGATAGCAAACCAGACTGTGGGATAGCTACCATACGAAAAGCCCTAACCTAAGACACTGTCAGGCCCACGGACAGAACAAAGGACTGAACAGAGCTAGCCGGCTGCAGACCATCCCCCTCCAGTGACAGGCAGCCAGAGCTGAAAGGGGGCAATCACAGCCCCAGAGAGGCATTATCTCCAAACTGCAAGTAGGCTTCTTTGCTAACTAAGACTTCTTGGGGTTCTGGATGGTCATCATCTGCCTGAGAAGGTGCAAGGTTGTACACCCAGAAAACCGAGCGGCAGGGACGAGGGAAGGCAATAAGTTGCAGTGACCATGCTCACCAAACACCTCATCACCTGAGCTGCTAGGACCTGGGAAGGGCACAAAACACAGGCCCAACCGAGTCTGCACCTCTGAGAACTACCTGAGTGCCTGAACCTGAGCAGCTTAGACCTGGGAGGTGCATGCAGCCCAGCGCCAGCCCCAGATGGTTCCCAGTGGAGCAACCTAGAGCCTGAGCAGTGTGGGCAGGAAGGGCACACTTGCCGTGAGCAGGGGCAGGCCCAGTGTGGCTGAGACACTGCGAGCACACGCCAGTATTATTTGTTTGCAGCGACCCTCCCTTCCCACACTGTGACTGAACAAGTGAGCCTAAAAAAGTGTCCACCACCGCCCCCTTGTGTCAGGGCAGAAATCAGACACTGAAGAAACCAGCAAACAGAAGAAGCTAAGACAGAGAGAACCACCTTGGAAGTGACAGGTGCAAGAGATTCAAACTCTGTAGTTAGTACCAACTACATAGAAAGGGGCCTATAGATCTTGAGAAATATAAGCCAGACCAAGGAACTATCTGAAAATGAACTGACCCCACACTGCCCACAACAATACCAGAGAAAATTCTAGATATATTTTTACTATTTTTATTATCTTTTTTTTAATTAAAAAAAATTTTAAGTCCTCTATTACTCCTTTAATTTCATTTTTATAACCTACTATTACTTTGCAAAAAAAAAAGAGACCCTATTTTTTAAAGCAAATTTCATATATATATATATTTTTTTAATAATTTTTGTGACTGTTTTTTTCTTTCTTTTCTTTAATATTGTATTTTTGAAAATCCAGCCTCTACTCTATATTTTTAATCTTTGCTTTTTGGTCCTTGTTATCAATTTTGTACCTTTAAGAACCCAATCTTCAGTACGCATTTTTACTTGGGAGGAAGATTACTGGCTTGACTGCTGTCTCCCCCTTTGGACTCTCCTTTTTCTCCTCTAGGTCGCCTCTATCTCCTCCCTCCACCTTCTCTTCTTTACCCAACTCTGTGAATCTCTTTGTGTGTTCCAGAGAGTGGAGAACACTTACGGAACTGATTACTGGCTGGAACTGTCTCTCTCCTTTTGATTCCCCCTCTTTTCCTCCTGGTCACCTCTGTCTCCTTCCTCCCTCTTCTCTTCTCTGTATAACTCCGTGAACATCTCTGAGTGGTACAGACTGTGGAGCACACACGAGGAAGTGATTACTGGGCTAGCTTGCTCTCTCCTCTTTTGATTCCACTTCATCTCATTTGGGCAGAGAAGGCGATGGCACCCCACTCCAGTACTCTTGCCTGGAAAATCCCATGGACAGAAGAGCCTGGTAGGCTGTGGTCCATGGGGTCGCAAAGACTTGGACATGACTGAGCAAATTCCCTTTCACTTTTCACTTTCATGCATTGGAGAAGGAAATGGCAACCCACTTCAATGTTCTTGCCTGGAGAATCCCAGGGACAGGGGAGCCTGGTGGGCTGCCGTCTATGGGGTCACACAGAGTCAGACCCAACTGAAGTGACTTAGCAGCAGCAGCATCTCATTCAGGTCACCTCTAACTCCCTCCTCCCTCTTCTCTTCTCCATTTAACTCTGGGAACCTCTCTGGGTGTCCCTCAATGTGGAGAAACTTTTCATCTTTAACCTAGATGTTTTATCAATGGTACTGTATAGATGGAGAAGTCTTGAGGATACTGTAAAAATAAGACTGAAAAACAGAAGCAGGAGTGTTAAGTCCAAATTCTGAGAACACCAGAGAACTCCTGACTCCAGGGAACAGCTCATAAAACGCCTCCATACCTACACTGAAACCAAGGGCCAAAAGTTCCAGAGCAAGACATACCATGCAAATTCTCCAGCAACACAGGAACACAGCCCTGATCTTCAATATGCAGACTGCCCAAAGTCACTCCAAACCCACTGACATCTCACAACTCATTACTGGACACTTCATTGCACTCCAGAGAGAAGAAATCCAGCTCCATCCACCAGAACACTGACACAAGCTTCCCTAACCAGGAAACCTTGACAAGCCACATGTATAACCCTACCCATAGCAAGGAAAATCCACAATAAAGAGAACTCCACAAACAGCCAGAATACAGAAAGGCCACCCCAAACACAGCAATATAAACAAGATTAAGAGACAGAGGAATATCCAGCAGGTAAAGGAACTGTATAAATGCGCACCAAACCAAACAAAAGAGGAAGAGATAGGGAATCTACCTGATAAAGAATTCTGAATAATGATAGTGAAAATGATCCAAAATCTTGAAATCAAAATGGAATCACAGATAAATAGCCTAGAGACAATGATTGAGAAGATGCAAGAGAGGTTTAACAAGGACCTAGAAAAAATAAAAAAGAGTCAATATATAATGAATAATGCAATAAATGAGATCAAAAAACACTCTGGAGGGAACAAATAGTAAAATAATGGAGGCAGAAGATAGGGTTAGTGAAGTAGAAGATAGAATGGTAGAAATAAATGAATCAGAGAGGAAAAAAGAAAAATGAATTAAAAGAAATGAGGACAATCTCAGAGACCTCCAGGACAATGTTAAATGCCCCAATATTCGAATCATAGGAATCCCAGAAGAAGACGACAAAAATAAAGACCATGAGAAAATACTTCAGGAGATAATAGTTGAAAACTTCCCTAAAATGGTGAGGGAAATAATCACCCAAGTCCAAGAAACCCAGAGAGTCCCAAACAGGATAAACCCAAAGCAAAACACCCCAAGACACAAAGATCAAACACAAAGAACAAATATTAAAAGCAGCAAGGGAAAAACAACAAATAACACACAAGGGGATTCCCATAAGGATAACAGCTGATCTTTCAATAGAAACTCTTCAGGCCAGGAGGGAATGGCAAGACATACTTAAAGTGATGAAAGAAAATAACCTACAGCCCAGATTACTGTACCCAGCAAGGATCTCATTCAAATATGAAGGAGAAATCAAAAGCTTTACAGACAAACAAAAGCTGAGAGAATTCAGCACCACCAAACCAGCTCTCCAACAAATGCTAAAGGATCTTCTCTACAGGAAACACAAAATGAGTGTATAAACACAAAATGAGTGTATAAACTCAAACCCAAAACAATAAAGTAAATGGCAATGGGATCATACTTATCAATAATTACCTTAAATGTAAATGGGTTGAAAACCCCAATCAAAAGACAAAGACTGGCTGAATGGATACAAAAACAAGATCCCTATATATGTTCTGTACAAGAGACCCACCTCAAAACAAGGGACACATACAGACTGAAAGTGAAGGGCTGGAAAAAGATATTCCATGCAAACAGAGACCAAAAGAAAGCAGGAGTAGCAATACTCATATCAGATGAAATAGAGTTTAAAACAAAGGCTGTGAAAAGAGACAAAGAAAGACATTATATAATGATCAAAGGATCAAGATAGAAGAAGATATAACAATTATAAACATATATGCACCCAACATAGGAGCACCACAATATGTAAGACAAATGCTAGCAAGTATGAAAGGGAAAATTAACAATAACACAATAATAGTGGGAGCCTTTAATGCCCCACTCACACCTATGGATAGATCAACTAAACAGAAAACAAGAAAACACAAACTTTAAATGATACAATAGACCAGTTAGACCTAATTGATATCTATAGGACATTTCACCCCCAAACAATGAATTTCACCTTTTTCTCAAGTGTGCACGGAACCTTCTCCAGGATAGATCACATCCTGGGCCATAAATCTAGCCTTGATAAAGTCAAAAAAATTGAAATCATTCCAAGCATCTTTTCTGACCACAATGCAGTAAAATTGGATCTCAATTACAGGAGAAAAAAATATTAAAATTCTAACATATGGAGGCTGAACAACACACTGCTAAATAACCAACAAATCACAGAAGAAATAAAAAAAGAAATCAAGATATGCATAGAAATGAATTAAAATGAAAATACAACAACCCCAAACCTGTGGGACACTGTAAAAGCAGTGCTAAAGGGAAGGTTCATAGCAATACAGGCATACCTCAAGAAACAAGAAAAAAGTCAAATCAATAACCTAACTCTACACCTAAAGCAACTAGAAAAGGAAGAAATGAAGAACCCCAGGGTTAGTAGAAGGAAAGAATTCTTAAAAAATTAGGGCAGAAATAAATGCAAAAGAAACAAAAGAGACCATAGCAAAAATCAACAAAGCCAAAAGCTGGTTCTTTAAAAGGATAAATAAAATTGGCAAAACATTAGCCAGACTCATCAAGAAACAAAGGGAGAAAAATCAAACCAATAAAATTAGAAATGGAAATGGAGAGATCACAACAGACAACACAGAAATACAAAAAATCATGAGACTATTATCAGCAATTATATACCAATAAAATGGACAACATGGAAGAAATGAATAAATTCTTAGAAAAGTACAATTTTCCAAAACTGAACCAGGAAGGAATAGAAAATCTTAACAGACCCATCACAAGCATGGAAATTGAAACTGTAATCAGAAATCTTCCAGCAAACAAAAGCCCAGGTCCAGATGACTTCACAGCTGAATTCTACCAAAAATTTAAAGAAGAGCTAACACCTATCCTACTCAAATTCTTCCATAAAATTGCAGAGGAAGGGAAACTTCCAAACTCATTCTATGAGGCCACCATCACCCTAATACCAAAACCTGACAAAGATGCCACAAAAAAAGAAAACTACAGGCCAATATCACTGCTGAACATAGATGCAAAAATCCTTAATTCTAGCAATCAGAATCCAACAACACAATAAAAAGATCATACACCATCATCAAGTGGGCTTTATCCCAGGGTTGCAAGGATTCTTCAGTATCCTCAAATCAATCAATGTTATACACCACATTAACAAATTGAAAAATAAAAGCCATATGATCATCTCAATAGATGTAGAGAAAGCCTTTGACAAAATTCAATATCCACTTATGATAAAAATCTCCAAAAAGGAGGAATAGAAGGAACATACCTCAACATAATAAAAGCTATATATGACAAACCCACAGCAAACATTATCCTCAATGGTGAAAAATTGAAAGCATTTCCCCTAATGTCAGGAAGAAGACAAGGGTGCCCACTTTCACCACTACTATTCAACATAGTTCTGAAGTTTTGGCCACAGCAATCAGAGCAGAAAAAGAAATAAAAGGAATCCAAATTGGAAAAGAAGTAAAACTCTCACTGTTTGCAGATGACATGATCCTCTACATAGAAAACCCTAAAGACTCCACCAGAAAATTACTAGAGCTAATCAATGAATATAGTAAAGTTGCAGGATATAAAATCAACACACAGAAATCCCTCGCATTCCTATACACTAATAATGAGAACATAGGAAAAGAAATTAAGAAAACAATTCCATTCACCATTGCAATGAATAAAATACTTATGAATATATCTACCTAAAGAAACTAAAGACCTATATATAGAAAACTATAAAACACTGATGAAAGAAATCAAAGAGGACACTAATAGATGGAGAAATATACCATGCTCATGGATCAGAAGAGTCAATATAGTGAGAATGAGTATACTACCCAAAGCAATCTACAAATTCAATGCAATCCCTATCAAGCTACCAATGGTATTTTTCACAGAACTAGAACAAATAGTTTCACAATTTGTATGGAAATACAAAAAACCTCAAACAGCCAAAGCAATCTTGAGAAAGATGAATGGAACTGGAGGAATCAACCTGCCTGACTTCAGGCTCTACTACAAAGCCACAGTCATCAAGACAGTGTGGTACTGGCACAAAGACAGAAATATAGATCAATGGAACAAACTATAAAGCCCAGAGGTAAATTCACACGCCTATGGATACCTTATCTTTGACAAAGGAGGAAAGAATATACAACGGATTAAAGACAATCTCTTTAACAAGTGGTGCTGGGAAAACTGGTCAACCACTTGTAAAAGAATGAAACTAGAACACTTTCTAACACCATACACAAAAATAAACTTAAAATGGATTAAGGATCTAAACATAAGACCAGAAACTATAAAACTGCTAGAAGAGAACATAGGCAAAACACTCTCTGACATAAATCACAGCAGGATCCTTTATGACCCATCTCCCACAGTATTGGATACAAAAGCAAAAATAAACAAATGGGACCTAATTAAACTTAAAAGCTTTTGCACAGCAAAGGAAACTATAAGCAAGGTGAAAAGACAGACTTCAGAATGGGAGAAAACAATAGCAAATGAAGCAAATGACAAAGAACTAATCTCAAAAATATACAAGCAACTCCTGCAGCTCAATTCCAGAAAGACAAATGACCCAATCATAAAATGGGCCAAAGAACTAAACAGACATTTCTCCAAAGAAGACATACGGATGGCTAACAAACACATGAAAAGATGCTCAACATCACTCATTATCAGAGAAATGCAAATCAAAACCACAATGAGGTACCATTTCACACCAGTCAGAATGGCTGCTATCCAAAAGTCTACAAGCAATAAATGCTGGAGAGGGTGTGGAGGAAAGGGAACCCTCTTACCCTGTTGGTGGGAATGCATAGGACAGCCACTATGGAGAACAGTGTGGAGATTCCTTAAATCCTGGAAACAGAACTGCCTTATGACCCAGCAATCCCACTGCTGGGCATACACACCGAGGAAACCAGAATTGAAAGAGACACATGTACCTCAGTGTTCATCACAGCACTGTTTATAATAGCCAGGACATGGAAGGTACCTAGATGTCCATCAGCAGACGAATGGATAAGAAAGCTGTGGTACATATACACAATGGGGTATTATTCAGCCATTAAAAATAATACATTTGAATCAGTTCTAATGATGTGGATAAAACTGGAGCCGATTATACAGAGTGAAGTAAGCCAGAAAGAAAAACACCAATACAGTATACTAATGCATATATATATATATATATATATATATATATATATGGAATTTAGAGAGATGGTAATGATAACCCTGTATGCAAGAAAGAAAAAGAGACATAGATGTATAGAACAGCCTTTTGGACTCTGTGGGAGAGGGAGAGGGTGGGATGATTTGGGAGAATCACATGGAAACATGTATAATATCATATATGAAACGAATCGCCAGTCCAGGTTTGACGCATGATACTGGATGCTTGAGGTTGGTACACTGGGATGAACCAGAGGGATGGTACGGGGAAGGAAGTGGGAAGGGGGTTCAGGATGGGGAACACGTGTACACCCATGGTGGATTCACGTTGATGTATAGCAAAACCAATACAATATTGTAAAGTAGTTTGCCTCCAATTAAAATAAATAAATTTATATTTCAAAAAATAAAAATAAATAAAAATAAAGGCAAAAAAAGAGAAACAATTAAATTTTCCTAATTCTCTCTTGAGTAATACAGTTAAAAATGATAAAAGTTTAATTTTTAGGTTAAAAAGTTTTATAATAACTTACAAAACTCTTCATATTTTTTTTATAAATATAATGGTTCTTGTTTTACAAAAGAAAATGGAAAGCAGAGTATTATACCTACACAAAATCACCAAGTTTGCACAAGTTTAATATAAATTATTAAAGAAATTCTAATGAAGTGATAAAGTTCCTACAGATTCTCAAAGTTTTGATACAACTACTTGTTAAGATTTATAAAAACATTTTGAGAAATATTTCCCAATCATAACAATATACTGATGTCATTTGACTAACACCCACCCTCTATCAATGCTCTCCTTTCAATAAAGAAGTTGTTTCACTAAATGTAGATAATCCTTTAAACACTGACCTCTCAGATACTTAAACTCTTTCAGTGAACTTTTTTTCACCGTTCCTTACCAACTCACTCCTATGGCTGATATATTGGATCTAATTATTACTGATAACTACAAACTTTCAACATATAGGTAACATATGGGTTTTAAATATCTAACATTTAAGGCACCATCTCCTGTTTTTCCTATCTCATGATTTCTAGTCAGCCAACTTCAGTTATGGTTTTTCCTGTGGTCATGTATGGATGTGAGAGTTGGACTGTGAAGAAGGCTGAGTGCCCAAGAATTGATGCTTTTGAACTGTGGTGTTGGAGAAGACTCTTGAGAGTCCCTTGGACTGCAAGGAGATCCAACCAGTCCATTCTGAAGGAGATTAGCCCTGGAATTTCTTTGGAAGGAATGATGCTAAAGCTGAAACTCCAGTACTTTGGCCACCTCATGCAAAGAGTTGACTCATTGGAAAAGACTCTGATGCTGGGAGGGATTGGGGGCAGGAGAAGAAGGGGAAGGCAGAGGATAAGATGGCTGGATGGCATCACTGACTCAATGGATATGAGTCTGAGCGAACTCCGGGAGATGGTGATGAACAGGGAGGCCTGGCGTGTTGCGATTCATGGGGTCGCAAAGACTCGGACACGACTGAGCGACTGAACTGAACTGAACTTCAGCTATCTTCCAACCGTGCTGCTGCTGCTAAGTCACTTCAGTCGTGTCCGACTCTGTGTGACCCCATAGACGGCAGCCGACCAGGCTCCCCCGTCCCTGGGATTCTCCAGGCAAGAGTACTGGAGTGGGGTGTCATTACCTTCTCCAATGCATGAAAGTGAAAAGTGAAAGTGAAGTCGCTCAGTCGTGTCCAACTCTTCGCAGTGCCACGGGCTGCAGCCTACCAGGCTCCTCTGTCCATGGGATTTTCCAGGCAAGAGTACTGGAGTGGGCTGCCATTGCCTTCTCTGTCCTCCAACCTTACCAGGATCTCTATATCAATATGTAGAGATCTATCTTCCATTGATCCAATTCTTATGTTCTCTATTCTTTTTCCTACTTATACTGAAGCATCTATCTCAACTCCCATGCCACCATCTTCTACCTTTGTATTCACTTGACAGAAAAAAAAAACCCAATATTTGATTAAATACCATTTTCCTACACTTATGTTTATATAGTTAAACATACAGTTAAACCTGCAAAAGGGGTAAAAAGCATGCTTACTGGTCTTACTTTAAATATATGGCAGTCTAATCTCAGATTATTCCTTAGGACTGTTTTACAGTCCTACTATTATATTTCCCCATTTTACTCTCTCTCCTAGAGGATTAACTCAAATGTCTTATCTCTTTTTAAATACATCCTACCATCCTCATTTTAGTTCTTAGTTCACTAGGAAGCCAAAAGAATTTAGAACACATGAAATCTAAACCTAAGACAGCTACCTATCTGTATGAGTATACTACCTCCATTCTGTTACTATGAATTGATTGTCTTTCATCTAATCTAAAACCATATACTCAGTTGTACTCTGCATTCATCCTATATCGTACTCTCAAGGGTTTTGTTCCTGAAAGCTTTCCCCATGATATCCTGAATTCCTTTTAATTCCCATCCTCTGAATATTATCATCAGCATTTAATCTTGCAATTATTGTTTTGTCTTTAAAAAATTCTGTCTTGACCCCTCTTCCCTCTAGTGACCAGTCCATTGCTTTATTTCTTTTCTCTATTTCTCACACACATACACATGCAGAAATAATTTCTCTAGTATTTACCTCTAATTTATTTCATTCTCTTCTCTCTTGAATCACTCCAGTCTGGCTTTCACCTTCCATTTCATAGACCTTGCATTTGTAAAGATCACAATGATGTCCATTGCTAAATCCAACAATTAGTTGCTCATCCATTGCTCATAGAACAGTGGCAAGGAAGACTTTATTCAAGATTATTGCAATGGAGAAAACATACTACACTCAATTTCACTAAAAAGAAAGACAGGAGGATTTTTAAGCACTAGGATGAACTAGTGGAAAACTACAGACTTTGAGGGGGTGAGATGGATCAATTGCCTAGTTGTGTAATCATTAAGTTGTGTCTGACTCTTTTGCAACCCCATATTCTGTAGCCCACCAGGCACCTCTGTTCATGGGATTTATCAGGCAAGAATACTGGAATGGGCTGCCATTTCCTTTTCCAAGGGATACTCCTGACCCAGGGATCGAACACGGGTCTCTTGCATTGACAGTGGATTCTTTACCACTGAGCCACAGCAGCATCCTGAATTATGATCCTGGGTAAGATATCTAGAACAGCAGAGATATCAGCAAGAGAGAGATCTAGAATGGATTAAGAGGAGGGTAATACTAGTATCTGTTCCAGCTTTGAGAAAAGTGGTAGAACAGGACCTTTATTTTTCTCACTAAACTTTCTGCTATAGGATCCCAGGAAAAGAGGCCACCATGACCTTTTGAGACTCTGCTCTAAAAAGTGTAAAGGAAAAAGGATCTAAGCGCACAACAGGTAAACTATAATGGACCTCATGTTGGGCTACCCTGATGACCTTTTCTGAGCTGAATGGCCTGTTCAATCAGTGGCTGGGATTGCTGCTGAATGACACCCCTCAGCTCTCAGCTTGTCTTGCAAACTGTCCTCAGCTCAAGAGATCCATTTTGCACAAGACAAGTGTCTCTGTCCAAGGCTAGCTTTCATTCAGTGACTGCAAGGAGATCAAATCTATCAACCTTAAATGAAATCACCCCTGAATACTCATTGGAAGGACTGACACTGAAGCTCCAATACTTTGACCACCTGATGCAAACAGCCCATTCATTAGACAAGACCCTGATGCTGGGAAAGATTGAAGGCAAGAGGAGAAGGGGATGACAGAAGATGGTTGGATGGCATCACTGACTCAATGGATGTGAGTTTGAGCAAATTCTAGGAGATGGTGGACAGGAAAGCCTGATGTGCTGTAGTCCATGGGGTCACAAAGAGTTGGACATGATTGAGCAACTAAACAACAAAAACAGTCTCTCTATCCAAAGCTAGCTTTCATTCAATGACTAATCTACAGAGGAGCATAAATTTCCAGCCCTCATATATCAACTTGTAACACACCCAAGCCCCACACAACTTAGGACAATTCCAATGGACTATTCTAACTTCAACACTCATATAGGATGAATGACTCCATTATAGTCCAATTTCTCTTTCTGCTCTTTCTTGTTCTTTTTCTTCCCCATATAAGTAACCATCCTGTGAATATGTTCCAATAAATTTCTCATATGCTAATTGTCATCTAAGAATCTATATTCCAGAGGGCTCACCTTTCAGCATTGCTAGATTTTCATTGGTTTTCATATCCAACTCTTCCAATGTTTGCCACGTAGCACATAATAATAATCATCAGAGTACTGTTTTAATTTTAGCTTTGCTCTAATTATCTATACCGAATAATCATTGTTCATAAGATTGTGTTCAAATTCCTTAGTTAAAACTGAAGTTTTAGGCAGTCTGGTGGCAGTTTTTAAAGCCACCTTCAAAATCCACTATTTTATGACCATGTCTTCTTTTACATTTTATTTTAATGCTCAACATCTTATATATAAGGTCATCCCTCCCATGCTCTTATTAACTTTGTATAATGATTACATTAGGAATACACTCAAACCTATACCTTTCCAGATCATGTTCCATATTTTATTGTCTCAAATCTTTTTATTAACCCTCTATTTCTTATTAGCTAATAGTCTTTCCTCATTTACTTACAATGGACTGCAAGGAGATCCCACCAGTCCATCCTAAAGGAGATCAGTCCTGGGTGTTCATTGGAAGGACTGATGTTGAAGCTGAAACTCCAATACTTTGGCCACCTCATGCAAAGAACTGACTCATTTGAAAAGACCCAGATGCTGGGAAAGATTGAGGGCAGGAGGAGAAGAGGATGACAGAGGATGAGATGGCTGGATGGCATCACCGACTCAATGGACATGAGTTTGGGTAAACTCCAGGAGTTGGTGATGGACAGGGAGGCCTGGTGTGCTATGGCTCATGGGGTTGCAAAGAGTTGGACATGACTGAGCAACTAAACTGAATGATTGTTTTATTATTAAGTTGCTATGAGAAACAAGAACTGAACATCTCATATATAACTGCTTCATGAGATGGAATTAAAACATAAAAATAGCTCAGTCAAGGAATATGAAAACTCCTAAAAATAACATAGTTTTGTCATTAACATTATGGTTTGTACCATCATTTAAAATTTATCTGAATAAATCTTAAGCTTTCTAATGTACTAATAATTACCTTAGGTACAGTAAGGAATATGAGCTCCCTCTCTCAATCTCTTTGCCTTACTCTCTTCATTCTTATGAAATTACAGTGATCCAGAAATATGCATACAGAAATTGCTTGTTAAATTGAACTGACAGAATATAAATTAGTTTGGATAATATATGTATGTTTTATTAGGAGAGAGGGAAATAATCCTATAAAACAGCCCTGAAGAAAGTTTCATGTATTAAAAAATTAAAATTAAAAATAACTATGAAACATGCCTAAAGGCTCCTTTATGATATAGAGCTAAAAATTAGAACCAGACCAACATAACAACAGTCAAAACCTATTTTAATAAAGTTTGCAGGGTAGGGAACAAGATGACTATCACCAAATATGGGTATGTTTTATACTCTGGATATAATTTCTTAGAATGTTAGATGACATTTTAAGTTTTTCTTCAATAAAAAATAAGCACAATATCTGAGTGTCATAAATAAACTGTATTCCATAATCCCACTAGAGAGTAATGTAAACATAAGATGACAAAGCATAAGGCAACAAATTTCCCTAGTGCTTACTTCACAAATCATCATGCATGTTTAATATGAAACCACTAAATTATGAAATAAACATTATTTTCTTACCATTTCTTCCTTACCACTGTGGGAAAAAGTAAACTTGTTTATGAAGAAAAACAGCAAAAGAAAGAAAAGTTAAAGGAGAATAATCAAGGAAAGAGGTAAGGAAGGAAATAAGATAAAGGAAGAAGAGAAGAAATACCATTATAGAGGATTGACCAGAGCTATAATTTCCCTGGGATGCCAAGAATATTATTTAACTTGATGAATGCATTCCATGACATATACTAGTGCTATTTGAGAGTAATTTCTTATGATGAATACAAAGAAGTATTGAAGGAATTCACATTCCTGTTTTACTCTTCTATGCCTGCTGACAAATTGTATGCCTCACTTCTTGTTTCCCTGTGTGCCATCTAACTGGATAAGTTGATAAGAGGTCTAGGTGCCTCTTCCTTAGGTATAGAGGTGGGTGGGTATTTAAACCATGCAAGCTCCACTTTGTGCACTTACCCTCCCTGACCCACCCTCTAACCATGACAAACAGACAGACCAGTTTCCTTTCCTTGTTTGCTCAAGCCATTCAGGGCCTGCTTAAGAAGCCTGCTCTGCTCTCCAGAGTTGTCAGTTATATAAATAACAACTTTTCATACTCTCTTGGTGTGTGTGTTGCATCATTAGTTTCAACATATGGACCAAATTTTTGGTAGGAGTCCATCTGCCTCTATGTGTGAACATTACATGCTGCCACAAATAAAGTCATATTTTTCTTGAAAAAATTCATGGAAAATATGCTCAAAATGAAGCATTATATTCTGATTTTATAGTAAATCAAAATGATAACATTCCACCTGAAGGAAAGTTACATGCTCAGAATAGCCTGGAGTTAAAATTCCCCTTCAGATCCTCCCCACCATTCTATGCAAAATAAAGAACTCTCTCACCCAAAGGGAAAAAAATGGACATTAAGGTTGATTATGTCCAGCTCCCAGCCAGTCCTGGTGACAGGCTGATCTCCAGAATTCCTTGACCTAGCTGTTTAAGAGATAACTACTCCAAACAACCTTGGAGAAGAACAGGCCCCCTTAAGACAGTAAATTTCCACATATATGCCTATCTTTACTTACGCTTTCCTTGGGTTAGTGCTGCTGCTGCTAAGTCACTTCAGTCGTGTCTGACTCTGTGTGACCCCATAGATGGCAGCCCACCAGGCTCCGCTGTCCCTGGGATTCTCCAGCAGCTCACTAATCTGACTGCTGCCCCTTCTCGCCTCAATAAAGGTGATCTATTCCTGTAAAATGCTGGTCTCATTCTTTTTCTGAACCTCGCCTTCTCTAACTCCCTTACCCTACACCACCTAGGGTTAGAAATTTGGAAATTTTGTGATGCTTACCCACATTGAATCATTAACAAATGATATACTTGCTATTTATTTTTGCTAGTCTAATAAAACCTAACAATATTGGGGAATTACTATGTGACAAAGACTGTACTAAGAGCTATCTAATTTAACCCTGTGATAATAATCAGTTCAGTTCAGTCACTCAGTCGTGTCTGACTCTTTGCTATATTACCGTGTGGTAAATAATGATAGTGTTAGTATCTCAGTCGTGTCTGACTCTTTGTGACGCTATGGTCTGTAGCCTGCTAGGCTCCTCTGTTCCTGGAGTTCTCCAGGCAAGGATATTGGAGTGGGTAGCCTTTCTCTTCTCCAGGTGATCTCCCTTACTCAGGAAATGAACCCAGGTCTCCTGCATTGCAACTGAATTCTTCATCATCTGAGCCACTAGGGAAGCCCAGTAAATAGTGATATTATTTTCATTTGCTGATGAGAAATTGAATGATAAAAAGATTATCAATTTGTCCAAATACACCATGATAAGACATTACTTACTTCACCCAAGTATACCAAGCTGGTTTAAGCCTTGTCTTCCTGACTTCAAAATATTTTTAAATCACTCTGCTTTATTGCTTCTCCATCAAGAAACAGTCAATGCAATAAAAATCCAGAAAATAGAGAGTTCCAGGAATATTTATGAAGCCAAATGTTCATGTTAGAAAATTGATATTTTCCAAAGTATCAAAGGCTAGATGTGCTCTTTTACTTATAATTACACAATTGAAATAGAGTTAACAGCAAAAATTAATGAAATTAACAGATACAATGGTGCTTATCCTATTGCTGGGTAGTTAGAAAAGGGAAACAGCACCCAAAATGGCGGTCAGAAACAGCAATAGGAGAACATACTCACACTCCTTTCACTAACTGGACCCGAGTTTATGCTTCATTTGCATGACATCCCCCTCTCACCCCTTTCCTAACTGATCTTGGGCTCATGCTCATTTGCATGGGGCACAACCAATCAAGCCTCAGGAACTACCAAAGAGGAAGTAAGAAAAGAAAAAATAGAGAAGCTGAGATGGGTCGAGACCACTCCTATGGGGTCTGGTCCACTTGCTCTCACATCTCAAGAGTGTACTGCTTGCTTAATAATTCCTGCCTAATTGAGCTGTCCTCATCTGTCATTTCAATTCTTTGCTATGATGAGATAAGAACCAAGGGAAAAGAACACACTGAACACTATATTTTAAAAGTTTTCAAAGAGTTGACAAATATGAGGGTCACAGTGATCATCCTACATGTCAAAGAATACATATATTTTGTTGTAAGGAGGGCTACCAAACCTGGACCCACTTCACAATTGGATTATTCTAATTCATGCCTTTCATGTAACCAACAATACTAATTCCAGTTTTCTATATAATTAACTTTCTTTAAAACAGTATAACTTTCTGGAGTTTTTTTTTTTTCCCCTGTAAGAAAAATAAGATATATACTTAGCACCTACTATCTGTATTCACACTGTTTTAAATGCACTATCTTGTTGGATTCATAAATTAAAAAAAAACTTAGGTTTTACTCACAGCAAGGATATATTTTATTTCTAATTTGTGTGAACCAACAGGTCTTTTGATGTCTTACTAATGTGGAATTAATTTGCATTTAATGATTTTAAATCACTTTGATATGCAGGTTAAGTGTTTCCAGGATTCTCCATCATTACTCATAAATATGTTTTAAATTTCACTTGTAGATATTTTAGGTATATTTGCAACATCATCCAACATAACTTAAATTCACTTTTATAGTTATGCTGGATTGTTATACCAATTATATTTATGTAGATTCATTTTTTTTTTGCTTGTGTGCTCAGTGGCTAAGTCATGTCTGACTGTTTGTGACCCCATGGACTGTAACCCTCCAGGTTCCTCTTGTCCATAGAATTTTTCAGGCAAAAATACTGGAGTAGGTTGTCGTTTCCTCCTCCAGGGGTCTTCCCTAACCAGGGACTGAATCTGAGTCTCTTCTATCTCCTGTATTGGTAGGCAGATTCTTTATCACTTGTGCCACTTGGGAAGCCCATGTAGATTCATATTATAATTCAAATTATGCACATCCTTTAGTATAAGGAAACCAGAGGTCAAAATTGATATGAGGTGAGGATATATTAAAGTCACTATATTTGTTCCTGCTATGAATTGTTATAAGATGCTTTCTTTTTCTATCATGTGTCATTTTGCTTTTATAATTACTGAAAACCATATTTTCTGTGATATCACTTGCATCTCTAGTAATCTCTGTCTTATATTTGCACAGTTTGTTCTCTTGATGTGCCTTTGCATAAAAAATACAATTTTTCAAATCAGGCAGAAATTAAATTCAGACTTTAGAAATAGCATCTGTGACTACACATTTAAAAAAGCTTTATTGGACATTTGAAAACATGCTTTACTTTGAAAGTAGAAAATAAACCTGGAGATTTCAGACACTTTTGAAAGTATGTCTACATTATTTTAAACGAATGAAGAGTATTATTAAGAAACAGAAAATTTATAAAAAGACTGTAATCTAAATCTATTTTCCAGAATGCTTTAATACTGACCCCCTTTCTCATTATGCCTGGATATTTTTATTTTATTGTATTTTATTCTGAACTCTAAAGATTATATGGGTTTGAGATGTCCAAGATCATATAGCTGTGATAAAGAAAGGAGCCCAAGAATTAAGTTGAAAAGGAACAACAACAACGAAATACTTGAGAGTTAACAATCTCAATGGCATTTATCTAGAATTGTATTTTTCCATCTCAGTTACATCTATCATTTATGTTTCCCAATTCTATGCACATACGTGAAATTAAATAGACAGGTAAATGATAGATACAAAGCCCACATGTTTATGTATCTATCATTTAAAAGTTTTAATTAATGGTAAATTTTTAAAATTAAGGAAACTATATAAATAAATGCTTAGTATTCTCCCACTGTACAAAAGTGGGCTTACAAATATTGAGGAGCTATTTCCTATGCCTGTAGGAGTTTAGATGATGGAATATTTGCCTGAATATTTGGCCTTGGGGAAATATATGATGTGGGCATATCATTAATTTAATTTTTCATAGTGGAAAACTGGGGAAACAACAAAGCATTCCTGCAACTGACATAGATATGGAAGCCTAGAAGGGCAATGGACTCAGGATGCCTCAGTTCAGTTCAGTCACTCAGTTATGTCCGACTCTTTGTGACCCCATAAATCACAGCACGCCAGGCCTCCCTGTCCATCACCAACTCCCAGAGTTCACCCAAACTCATGTCTATCGAGTTAGTGATGCCATCCAGCCATCTCATCCTTTGTCGTCCCCTTCTCCTTCTGCGCCCAATCCCTCCCAGCATCAGGCTCTTTTCCAATGAGTCAACTCTTCACAAAAGGTAGCCAAAGTGTTGGAGTTTCAGCTTCAGCATCCAATCCTAGGACTGATCTCCTTTAGGATGGAGTGGTTGGATCTCCTTGCAGTCCAAGGGACTCTCAAGAGTCTTCTCCAATACCACAGTTCAAAAGCATCAATTTTTGGTGCTCAGCTTTCTTCACAGTTCAACTCTCACATCCACACATGATAACTGGAAAAACCATAGCCTTGACTAGACGGACATTTGTTGGCCAAGTAATATCTCTGCTTTACAATATGCTATCTAGGTTGGTCATAACTTTCCTTCCAAGGAGTAAGAGTATTTAATTCCATGGCTGCAATCACCATCCACAGTGATTTTGGAGCCCACCAAAAACTAAAGTCTTCCACTGTTTCCCCATCTATTTGCCATGAAGTGATGGGACCAGATGCCATGATCTTAGTTTTCTGAATAATGAGCTTTAAGCCAACATTTTCACTCTCTTCTTTCACTTTCATCAAGAGACTTTTTAGTTCCTCCTCAATTTCTGCCATAAGGGTAGTGTCGTCTGCATATTTGAGGTGATTGATATTTCTCCTGGCAACCTTATTCCAGTCTGTGCTTCTTCCAGCCCAGCATTTCTCATGATGTACTCTGCATAGAAGTTAAATAAGTAGGGTGACAATATACAGCCTTGACATACTCCTTTTCCTATTTGGAACCAGTCTGTTGTTCCATGTCCAGTTCTAACTGTTGCTTCCTGACCTGCATGTAGGTTTGTCAAGAGACAGGTCAGGTGGTTTGGTATTCCCATCTCTTTCAGAATTCTCCACAGTTTATTGTGATCCACACAAAGGCTTTGGCATAGTCAATAAAGCAGAAATAGATGTTTTTCTGGAACTCTCTTGCTTTTTCCATGATCCAGCAGACGTTGGCAATTTGATCTCTGGTTCCTCTGCCTTTTCTAAAACCAGCTTGAACATCTGGAAGTTCACAGTTCACGTATTGCTGAAGCCTGGCTTGGAGAATTTTGAGCATTACTTTACTAGCATGTGAGATGAGTGCAATTGTGTGGTAGTTTGAGCATTCTTTGGCATTGCCTTTCTTTGGGATTGGAATGAAAACTGACCTTTTCCAGTCCTGTGACCACTGCTGAGTTTTCCAAATTTGCTGGCCTATTGAGTGCAGCACTTTCACAGTATCATCTTTCACGATTTGAAATAGCTCAACTGGAATTCCATCACCTCCACTAGCTTTGTTCGTAGTGATGCTTTCTAAGGCCCACTTGACTTCACATTCCAGGATGTCTGGCTCTAGGTGAGTGATCACACCATCGTGTTATCTGGGTTGTGAAATCTTTTTTGTACAGGTTTTCTGTGTATTCTTGCCACCTCTTCTTAATATCTTCTGCTTCTGTTAGGTTCAACCCTTTTCTGTCCTTTATCGAGCCCATCTTTGCATGAAAAGTTCCCTTGATATCTCTAATTTTCTTGAAGAGATCTCTAGTCTTTCCCATTCTGTTGTTTTCCTCTATTTCTTTGCATTGATTGCTGAGGAAGGCTGTCTTATCTCTGCTATTCTTTGGAACTCTGCATTCAGATGCTTATATCTTTCCTTTTCTCCTTTGCTTTTCACTTCTTTTCATAGCTGTTTGTAAGGCCTCCTCATTTGGCTTTTTTGCATTTATTTTCCATGGGGATGGTCTTGATCCCTGTCTCCTGTACAATGTCATGAATCTCCATCTATAGTTCATCAGGCACTCTGTCAGATCTAGTCCCTTAAATCTATTTCTAACTTCCTCTGTATAATCATAAGGGATTTGATTTAGGTCATACCTGAATGGTCTAGTGGTTTTCCCCCTTTCTTCAGTTTAAGTCTGAATTTGGCAATAAGGATTTCATGATCTGAGCCACAGTCAGCTCCCAGTCTTGTTTTTGCTGACTGTATAGAGCTTCTCCATCTTTGGCTGCAAAGAATATAATCAATCTGATTTCGCTGTTGGCCATCTGGTGATGTCCGTGTGTAGAGTCTTCTCTTGTGTTGTTGGAGGAGGGTGTTTGCTATGACCAGTGCGTTCTCTTGGCAAAACTCAATTAGCTTTTGCCTTGCTTCATTCCGTACTCCAAGGCCAATTTGCCTAAAGAACGTCTCAGTTCAGTTCAGTCACTCAGTCGTGTCCGACTCTTTGCAACCCCATGAATCACAGCATGCCAGGCCTCCTTGTCCATCAACATCTCCCGGAGTTCACTCAAACTCCCGTCCATCGAGTTGGTGATGCCATCCAGCCATCTCATCCTCTGTCATCCCCTTTTCCTCCTGCCCCCAATCCCTTCCAGCATCAGAGTCTTTTCCAATGAGTCAACTCTTCACATGCGGTGGCTAAAGTACTGGAGATTCAGCTTCAACATTAGTCCTTCCAATGAATATCCAGGGCTGATCTCCTTTAGGATGGACTTGTTGGATCTCCTTGCAGTCCAAGGGACTCTCAAGAGTCTTCTCCAACACCACAGCTCAAAAGCATCAATTCTTCATCACTAAGCTTTCTTCACAGTCCAACTCTCACATCTATACATGACCCCTGGAAAAACCATAGCCTTGACTAGATGGACCTTTGTTGGCAAAGTAATGTCTCTGCTTTTCAAATATGCTGTCTAGGTTGGTCATAACTTTTCTTCCAAGGAGTAAGCGTCTTTTAATTTCATGGCTGCTAGAGCTGCCTTAATATGTGCTCCAGGACCTGAAGCTCTAGAATGCTTTGCAGAACTTGATGTGCCACAAACAGTCATGGACTATCTTACCTTATTCTACACTAGATATCTCCTATTGTCGGAGCAATATTTGAGTGTGTGTTGTAGCATAACTTTGACCAATCTTGACTACCTATTATATTTTAAGGCATATGAAAGAACACAATCAGCCTTTTTTTCAGTGAAATTAAGTTAACAATAAACAGTATGATTTGATAATGAATGCATGGGATTTGACTAAGCTAAAGCTCGGTGTCTATTCCAGTTCTATCTCAAATTACCTATCTAACTTTGCATATGATGTCATTTTGGGCCCTCCTAGAGGAATATTACAAGACAGATTTAGACTTGCATGGTTATTGAAGACATTGCCTTAAAGGATAAAGAAGAAAGGAAGCAGGAATAAGTAAGGATTGACTCAGATCATGATGCAGATTTGATGCCTGTGAAGAGAATGAAAGACAGATAAGCCCTAGAGAGATTTGAGCTGCTATGTAGGTACAAGAAAGTCCAGACCAGATGATGGGGAGCTCAAACAAATATGGCCTAAGAGAGGAGTCCCATGGGAAGGTAAAAAGAACTGGGTTCTAGTACCATCTCTTTTTCATCAGGGTCAGTTACTTTTGTTGACCTGGTGAATCTTCTCTCCTGCTATTCCCAGGATACAAGGAGTCCAAACTACAGTGGCATCAGCCAGAGCTTGTATTTCACTGGGACCCAATCTGTTGCCTCTGGCAAGAAAGTACTCCTTTGGTGACCATGACTCCTAACCCGATGTAGTTCAGAATTGCAAAGCAGGAAATACAAAGTCTCCCACTGGAACTTCAGGAACAATGACATGTGCGACCATTTCTGCTTCTGTTTTTTATTCCCTAACTCCTGTATCTTTCTTTTATGGGACACAGAAACATAGGACCTGGTTTAGTGTATATACTGGGTCCTGAAGGATGACACCAAATAGTTGTGGAACATTTTGCCCCTGAGCAGGCACTTCATCTATGCCTTTGATAGGGCAATCCAACTAGGCTTAGTGTTCATAGATGGTGCGGTACATGATATGATCAGTGGATCTCCTGAAAATTAGCCCATCCCTGGATTTTTTCACCGTGAAATGAATCCTCTAGTTAGATGCTTGCTTGTATGTGATTTAATGCCTGTGAGTCAGGCAGTTTGAAAGCTCCAGAATAGTGATTCTGGCTAAGACTCCATGAGTGAAAAAGAAAATGCCATATCTGGAATATATTTCTATCCTTGTAAAGACAAGGTGCTAACCCTGAAGGAAAAAAGAATACCAACATGGTCCACTTACCGCCAAAAGCAGGTTGTTCTCGTAAAGAATAGAACCTAGGGGTTCAGAATTGGTCTCTGTGGCTGTTAGGCTGGCTGTATTAATATATTTGATAGCAATAGTAACTACATTATCCTTTGGAAGTGCTAATCCATGCCGTTAGTAACATAAGTGGTCTTTTTCTCCACCACGGTGGTCACTCCACCATTTTTTTTTCTGGGGTGCTCTTGTTCAGTGGCCCTTCCATGGTGAATGCCTCCTAGTATTAACATTTAATACAAAAATCTTTACATCTGCATCCACTCCCATATGCCCATACACATGCATACCTAGATGGTTTTTGTCTCTGATCTTCTAGTCCTTCTATTCACAGGCCCCTGATCAGCTAGCCAGGCCATTAGCCATTGCCCAGAAAATGCATATATTCTTGTAATGGTTTCATGCTCCTTCCATACAAAGTATGTGTCCAGGTGCCCTGCCTGCAGCTATACCCATTAGGAAAATTTTCTCTCTCTACTCTTTTAAGACTTTCACTGAGTGTGTCTCTATGCATCCTTTTCCCACTTTGACTTAGAGTCACATTTCAAGTTGACCTACCCATATATGAGACTTGGGCTTTTTCTTCCTCTTCCAGCTGACTATGTCATATTCTGTATGAAAGTTGAAAGTTATATCGCTCAGTCATGTCCAACGCCTTGCAACCCCATGGACTGTAGCCTACCAGGATTCTCCGTCTATGGGATTTTCCAGGCAAGAGTACTGGAGTGGGTTGCCATTTCCTTCTCCAGGGAATCCTCCCAATCCAGGAATCGAACCCAGGTTTCCCACATTGTAGGCAGGCACTTTACTGTCTGAACCACGAAGGAAGTCCATATTCTGAATATTGTCATAAAATTCTAAGAGGAATCCTTCACACTGCTCTCAATATGTTGATTTCATTCTCCTTTTATGGTTAGTTTTATACCTATCTTCCCTAAACATGACCAAAACGTTGGGAAATACAATGTAGTGATATTTTAGACTAAGATTTGTGCACAAATCTCAGCTTCACCCCTTTCTTAGCATTTCAGTTTGAATCACTTTCTTCATCTGTAAAAAATGCCTTCTAATAAGCAGCTTCTAAAATGATACTTCATGAATCTGCCTGCTGTTGTTCATTCTTGTACAACTCCCTGGTTGTATCCAGTGGCTTTCTTCAAAGGAATAGAATATGAAAAAAAGTGATGGGACTAATTTACAAAATGACTGGGACTTCCATCTTGCTGGCCCTCTTTTATTCCCTTCTTCACTTTCTCTCAAGAAAGCCAGATGTTCCATTGTGTTCTGCCACATGGCAAGGAGCTGATGTCTCTGGCTAATAGCCAGTATCGTCCTGAGACCTGGCAATAACCACCTGAGCATTTCTGGATGCCACTTCTTTCCTAGTTAAGCCTTGAGATGATTGCAGTCAACTCCTTTACTGCAACTCTGAGAAATCCTCATTCAGAATCATATAGCTGAAATGTACCCACATTCCTCATTTATATAAACTATGACATAATAAATACTGTTTCAAGCTACTAAATTTTAGTGTAATTCTTTAAGAAGCAGTGGATAACTAATACAATGTCTATCAAACAAATTGTTTAAATGAGTAAATTATATAGCATAAAACACCTCTGTTTTTATTAATTTAACACAGATTTTTAAAATCCCAGGTATTATACCAGAATATACTTGCTTGCATAGACTGTTATCCCTAAAAATATACACATAGAATATTATGATGTATGTATGTTATTTTGTTATAACATATAACCTCAAATATAACATAAATTATGTACATTTAACATATACTAGTTGTACATTTCTTAGGCTATCAACGAATGAGATTAAAAAAAAAATGCTGAATACTTGTCTGAACATTTTTGTCTCAGAGTTCAGTAACTCAAAGCCTGCAAAATTAGTTTCACAAGGCTGTATTGTGAATATAATATGTAGTTCATGTGTTTCTACAGTGCAGGGTCCAAGTATTCTTTATAAAGAAAATAGAAAGCTTCAATAAAAGCTATTATTGTAATTATTATTTCCTAGAGGTATTAAATATATTTTTTATTCAGTCCTGCATCATTACTTAAGATAGCCAATGGTTGTAAAGATAGGTTTTCACAAACTGACATAGGGTGGGCAGTCAAGCATATTTGCTTAATGAATTATATTTGAATGTTGATGGTACACTCTTTCAAGTTACCAAGCTTTTCATCAAGGAAACTGTGATACTAGACTACTATTCATTCATAACTAAAATTCACTGCTAAAAATCTTTTCCTATCATTTATTATTTGGTAACTGTACTGGACTCTTAGGCTTCCCTGGTGGCTCAGTGGTAAAGAATGGGCCTGCCAATGCAGTAGATGCAGGAGACGTGGCTTTGATCCTTGGGTTGGGAAGACCTCCTGGAGAAGCAAATGGCAACCCATTTCCATATTCTTTCCTGGGAAATACCATGGAAAGTGGAGCCTGAAGGGCTATAGTCCATGAGTTACAAAAGAGTTAGACATAACTTAGCAACTAAACAGCAACAAAAAATCCTTTCTGGTCTTTTTGAAATTCATATTACAGGTATTCTGATTTCAAATCAAAACATCCTATTATTATTTCTGTCAAACTTTTATGAGCAAATCCAAGCAAATAATATACTTTACATGCTCAATAATGTGTTTTCTTTAGAGACCTTTTCTAAAACATGCATATAACAAATTAGAAGGCATTGGAAGAAATGTTTATTAGGTCAAAGCTGTTTTCTTCCATCATTAAGGCTATGACCTTAAGTTGAGTGGAATTATCTCTCTTACCTCAGACTTCTCATCTGTAAAATGGGGATAATAATCGCAACTTATATTGTGAGAATTAAATGAGCAGATACTGATTAGAACAGTACTAGGTAAATAGAATGTAGTCAGTATACATTAGCTCCTACAGTTATTTGTGCTATTATGATTATTCTTAAGAAATAGGAAACATTTACTAATGTATGTAAATAAATGAAATTTATTTCAAACAGATCTCGTGTTAACAATTGTATATCAGCTGAAAAAAGTACCTCCTGATTTTTAGTTTGCTAAATGATCAGTTTGTTATTTCTTTCTGATTATGAAATAAATACAGCTATATTGTGGAAAAAAATAGAAAAATACAAAAAAATTAATGATATAACAGCCGTTTCTCCCAAATTTGTTAAAACATTAAACATATTTTAATACATTTGGGTTGATTTTACTTATAAAATTTATATATTACATTGTACACATAATGAATTAAACACAATTTTATCAAAATTTAGTCATATTTTCAGAATATGTTGCAATAAAGAGAGGAACTCCTTATGATATGTATTGTATGAAACACATGAACTGAGGACAATATCATGAACTATCCTATTTCATGGCATTCACTTCTCAAATTCAGTACAAAACTTATATGAAGAAAAATAACTTCTGTGTGACTGTATTCTCTGAAAACCTTGTGTCTTTAAGGAAATAATTACTATGGTTTCAAATATTTACAAAATAATATTTAAAGTGTTTTGACTGTGTACTCAATTGGCACAGATTATTTTCTAAGTGCTAGTGAAATACATTCAAATTGTTTGATTCTAATTAAATAACACTCAAATAAGAATTCTTTACATAAACACAAATGCCAGATGTTTGAAGAGGATGATAGTCCCTCAAAAAGCAAACATTAAATTATGAAAAATCATTACAGTTATTTTCCTGGGAGTGATCTTAGATTTTCTCCTTTTATGCTACATTGATAATTGTTTTTGAATAAACATTTGCTATTCAAAGTAGACATTAATGCTCAAATATACTCTGTAAAATATGCCTTTTATAGGAGTACAAATATTTTCTGAGCTCATTGGTAACTTCCAATTAAAATGGAAGTCCTATTTCTTTTGGCTGTTGGGCCCTGCTATGTTCTGTGTGCTAACAAACACCAAAATAAGTAGGATGTCCAGTGTCCCCCTGCTTGAGCAGCACTGTACCAATATTGCTCTGAAATATATGGAACTTCAGGCCCTGGAAGAAAGGAGAATGTAGGTGGGAATTTTCAAATATTTAAACAATACATTCATATTGTACATGGTAATGGTATTGTTAGTGGTTTCCCTGTGGGTGGTGATTTAGTCACTAAGTCATGTCTCAGGCTTACAACCCCATGGACTGTAGCCCCAAAGCCTCCTTTATCTATGGGATTTCCCAAGCAGGAATACTAGAGTAGGTTGCCGTTTCCTTCTCTCGACCCCAGGGATTGAACTCAGGTCTCCTGCATTGTAGGTAGTCTCCTGAGCCACCAGAGTTTCTCTGTATCCTTTCATAAAGGGACTTTTGGTTTCTTCCACTCCTAGATGAAGTCCTCCTTGCTAAACCCAGAATCTGGGGAAACTTGGTTCACTTTTTCTAGCCATGGCCACAGACTTGTGTGATAGTCTGGTCAAGGTCAGCAAAGCTGCCTAGCTGACCTGAGGCTGATCACAGAAGCAAAAGTCTGCCCCTTGATATTAGCTAAGTGCATCTCTCTCTGTTCAGCAGAATGAACCAAGTTGTTGACTTGGGAGCTAAATAAATGTTCATTGCTTTAGGCATCTAAATAAATGCTTATTGCTTTATCGGAGTGATTTGTTACACAATGCCCTGATAGAACTATTTTATATAAAAACCTTTATATTTAAAAGATTATTAAGTAGAGCCTATTTTTCTTATAATTGTGATTTCTTTTTGGAAGCATATTTTCAATATTTGTAAAATAGTTCTACTTTGTTGCTCTTTAGTAGTTCAGTTTGATAATGACAACACAATTTGTCTATTTCTATTTCATGTTTTATAATGTAGCCAAGTTTTACTATTAGATCTCCCCTCCAAGAGAAAATGGACCTTGTTAGGAAAGTTAATTGCCAGTTACTTGTAAACGATAGAAGGTCCTGCAAATGAAATGAATTCAAGGACAATGTAACTAGACACTACAGTGAGCTCTGCTGCTGCTACTAAGTCGCTTCCATTGTGTCCGACTCTGTGTGACCCCATAGATGGCAGCCCACCAGGCTCCCCTGTCCCTGGGATTCTCCAGGCAAGAACACTGGAGTGGGTTACCATTTCCTTCTCCAATGCATGAAAGTGAAAAGTGAAAGTGAAGTCGCTCAGTCATGTCCAACTAGTAGCAACCCCATGGACTGCAGCCTACCAGGCTCCTCTGTCCATGGGATTTTCCAGGCAAGAGTACTGGAGTGGGGTGCCATTGCCTTCTCCGACAGCGAGCTCTAGGCTCCTCTAAATCAGAGGTTCTCCATCAGGATAGTGATGCGTTTGACCCACAGGAGACATTTGACAATATTTGGGAACACTTTTCATTTCCTCAACTAGGGTCTCTAGTGAGTAAGTGATTCGGCTAAGCATCTTCAATGCAGAAAACTGCATGGAGACCAGATGACTGAAAGAGAATAACCAAGTAAAAAATGAGTAACTGATAAAGTCAGAAATGCAAAAAATGATAATGAGGTTTGTTGGGTAAGGCCTTTATAAGAACTGTGGATTGGATTTGATGTAAGAAAGAGTCTTGGAGGGCACTGAGCAGAAGGATGATATGATTTAATTTCTGTTTAAACAGCATGATTTTGTGAGCTCTGTTGAAAAGAACCAATCAGAAAGATAGACCTGATAAGAGGCAATTCCAGTTGTCTAGGTCGGAGAATGATGATGGTTTAGGCCAGTGTGGAACGAGCAGAATTAGTGGAGATGATTAATTATATTCTCAATGTAGAGTTGACAGGATTTCCCGTCATAATCAGAGGAAAAATAATTGAGAATGATTCCAAGATCATAAAAGTCAAAGAAAATATAAAATAATTATTTGAACTATGATGAACTGAATTTAAATTCAATATAGCAAACGTGTTTTCTGTTTTTATAGAATATATTTATGTGACAGGCATGGGTAGTTTTCTGTAGGAAGGCAGAGTAAGTACAAATAGAAGTTGACCAGTATTTGCAGAATTTATTCTTGGATTGATGGATTTTTTTTTCCCCTAGCCTCTGCTAAGCAGGCTGGCATTTTAATGATAGTACATTTAATAACAGAAATTAATGAATACAGTAAACCCTAAAAGTTAGCTTTTCTTGGGATTCTAGAAGCAGGGTAACAATTTTTGTTACCCACACATTCTTATCTGAGTCAACTTTTTAAACATGTTTGGATTCCAGGGAAGAATAGCATACTCCTGGTCATGCACTATTCTGCACATTCAGTGAACATACTTATCATATTGGACCTCACATTCCCTATCTTTCCACTGGATGTTTATTCAAATGCTCCTTAATATTCTCAAGTCACATTATCTCTACCTATCAGTAAAACAGATATACCTACAGGACATGTATAGTCTTTTATTGTTTTGTGTCTTGAATATCTGAAACTATCTCACTGATGGCAAAATAGTCACTGACATTCTGTGTCCTAGCCCCACATAGATATTTTGTTTAAATTGCATAAGCATAGTACTGCTGTTTTCCCAAAGAAAGCAGAGATTTCACTTACCAAGTGATAGTTTAAATAGCATACACACTGCTGCGATTCATGGGGTTGCAAAGAGTCAGACACGAGTGAGCGACTGAACTGAACTGAACTGATGTATTAAATGGACATGAGTTTGAGCAAGCTCCGGGAGATAGTGAAGGACAGGGAAGCCTGGTGTGCTACAGTCAATGGGGTCACTAAGAGTCAGATACAACTGAGTGATCGAACTACAACAACAAAATGTATTAAATGAACAACAAAATGTATTAAATACTATTATTCATCAGGAAAAAGCCATAGAGGATAATATGTATTCTATGAAAGTTTATTATTGTTGAACAAGAGAAAAAATAGTATTAATGTTAATGAGAAATACATAGTAATAAGGCATAAAAATTCAAGTTTCATTTTGAAAGTTTGCTAGGATATTTGTGTAAAACTTAAGCTCCTTGAACACTTGTCCATGCTGTCCAATTAAATACACTAGCTGTAAGGCCCTTTAGTTTTAAAATTTAAAAGATGAATGAAGATATCAAAGTGATTTTGAATCCAATTATATTTTGGTTGCTGCTTACCCAGGCAGAGGTAGAATAGTTCACTCTGTATTATAGTAGTTTCTACAGAAGTGCAGAGCACTCACTCAAGGCTCGCTTCACCACACCACTTCTATCTCAGAGAGTTCATTTTGAAGTTACAAATATTTGCACAGACCAACAAGTTATATAGGTATCACACACTTTAAATACATGTAAGCACTGCTGCTGCTGCTGCTGCTGCTGCTGCTAAATCACTTCAGTCGTGTCCGACTCTGTGTGACCTCATAGACGGCAGCCCACCAGGCTCCACCGTCCCTGGGATTCTCCAGGCAAGAACACTGGAGTGGGTTGCCATTTCCTTCTCCAATGCATGAAAGTGAAAAGTGAAAGTGAAGTCCTTCAGTGGTGCCCGACTAATAGTGACCCCATGGACTGCAGCCTACCAGGCTCCTCTGTCCATAGGATTTTCAAGGCAAGTACATCAATCTAAAGTTAAAATGACTGATGTTAAATAAATCTTAAGCAAAATTTAAAAGTGAAAATTTTCAATGTGAAAAATGCTATGAATTTACTAGCAGTTTCAAAACTCCTCTGAATAATGATACTGTTTTTAGTATTTGTAATATCCAATTATCCCAGGTGGTAAGTCAATGAAAATAAGCAAATGCTTTGGTGATGGTTCTGTGTCAGAACTCAAATACAGTACCAAATTAAGCATAGTTACCCTATATATAATAAAGGAAAGATGGCTTTAAGATAAATGAAATATAAATTACCTTTGCATAATTTCAAATAGTGTATTAATGTTTCCCTTATTGTGTTTTTACATTTCAAAATGCTTTTTAGCTATACAACAATCAAATTATACATGATTGAGAGTAAATTTTGTAGTTCCCAAGCATTAGAAACTTATCTTCATCATACTAAATTCATTTAGAAATTTAGGAATTTTGATGTCTCTATTATATGACTATATTACATTTGACTAATATTCTGTTATGATGTGCTAAGATAATATTTATATAATTATCACTTGTTGAAAGCTTCAGTATGCTTGGCTGTTTACTAGGTCAACATTATCTCAGATAATTTGAAAATTTAAAAAATTTCTATTATAAAAATGGCATCATGTAATCACATTGATAAAATTAAACAAATATAACACTGAATATATTGTATAATAGCAAAATCTTGTGTACCATCAAGATCTAAAGAGGTATGTCACTAAAATTACTAAATAGGTACTCATTATAGCAGCTATTCCATCTCAGCCTGAATGGATACCAATAATATACCTTTCCATAGACAGAATTCATGAACTATGATATAACTACTAAAAGGATATAATTTAAAGCATATGACATGGAGACAGATTCAAATGTAGAGTTTTCTAAGGGCAAACATTTAATGTATGTAGACACTAGGGAGAAGGTCAGTAACATAATATTACTAACACCATAGTGGAAAAAGCTTTCTATGTTTCCTCTTCTATTAGTTGCATGAACATATATGAGAGTTTACATCCTCAGATTTGAAAAGTGGGAGTTATGTGTATGCATGCTTATTCTTATGTATTCACAGAGAATATTAAGCTTTCATTGTCTAAGGTCTTTTGAAAATGGAAAAATCTGATTTGTCCAAACAATCCTCCCAGGCAAAATGTTGCAATTATTTTTAGTCTTCCTTTCAGTGGAGAAACAAGAATGTGCTTAGTATTAAAAGAAATCATCAGCTCAGCTTTAACCTTACTAAGGATAGCAATTACTATCATGAAGTTTGGAACTTGCTTGTGACAAGATAATAGATTTGCCCGTGTCCTCCTGTCTTTGCCAGTCACTTTCTCAGAACACCCCTATTTAATGTCCTGCCCTGTCTCTGGCTATCTCTAACTTTCTTCCTATCTGTATAAAACATAAGCTCCTTACATATTAAATTAGTACAATTTGAAATAAGACACACAAACACTTCTGATCTTACCTCCTACATCTATCTTCGCAGTCCTCTACTCTTTTATACAATAAAATAAATTTGTCTACATTTATTTTCCATAATTCCTTTCACTACCTTCACTACTAACACCTCAGTCTAACAGCCATTTTTGATATTCTCAGTTCAGTTGCTCAGTCATGTCCAACTCTTTGCGACCCCATGGACTGTAGCATGCCAGGAGGTAAGATAGTCTGTTAACTTTTCTTATTTCAAAATCTGCTTCCCACAGTCTGTTCTCTTCACAGCAACTGATGACCATATGTATTTTGACCACAACGTTATCTCCATGTCTACTCCTTCCTGGGTTCAGTGACCTTGTTTGCAGTTTTTCAGACAAACCAGATCCCCTCCTGCAGGGATTATTAAATTCAGCATCACAAATGGAGAGGAGATGCCAGGCCTCCACTCTTCATCTGAATTTTCTTCCTTTTCTATTACCTGAGAGACCCCACTCCTATCCTTTTCCTCAGCCCTCCTTTTCTTCAGTTTCCCTTTTCTAATGTCCATACCTAATGATGGCTTCTGGAGAAGGCAATGGCACCCCATTCCAGTACTCTTGCCTGGAAAATCATATGGATGGAGGAGCCTGGTAGGCTGCAGTCCATGGGGTCGCTAAGAGTTGGACACGACTGAGCGACTTCACTTTCACTTTTCACTTTCATGCATTGGAGAAGAAAATAGCAACTGACTCCAGTGTTCTTGCCTGGAGAATCCCAGGGACGAGGGAGCCTGGTGAGCTGCCATCTATGGGGTCACACAGAGTCGGACATGACTGAGGCGACTTAGCAGCAGCAGCAGCAATGATGGCTTCACTTTCCTAGGACTTATCTCTCAGGAATCCAATGTGGCAGCCAAAAAAGTGGCATTTTTGCCTTGCATCTTCCTTTTTCTGATTGTATTTTCTGTTGTTGAATATCTTTTAAAATTCTTATTATTGCTGAATATCTTAAAAACAATGTCTACTAACTGCAAAGGATTCATTTTAAAGTCACCAATTTTTGCAATTTTCTCCTGACATCTGAGGTGCTTTGCCCAATAAAGGTCATATTTACCATTATAACATTTTCAGGGGCCTCAGGATCTGTATCAGTGTAACATATGTAGGGTTGATAAATCTTTTCCCCAAAAATCAAAGGGCTTTTCATTTTTTATTAATGTATTTACTTTGCTGAATTTCTTGAATTTTGTTCATATTATTTTGCTGCCCATGAAGGGTTGTGGGTCATGCATAGAAACTCAGCTTGCTGGTTCTTTGCACTTAGGCCCTCTATGGGATAACAGGATAGGGGAAATTGCCCTGTACCTAGAGTGGCTCCTGGTCCAAATTGGGCACCCTGTTGGATCTTAGATGGTAGGATCTGAGATCAGGCCTCTGAGAACATGGGATTTTTAAAATTAACACCTATAGGGACAGGGAGCAAGTACAGCCATTTCTGAGCCCCAGTGTTGATGGTACAGGAGCAGGTGGCATTGGAAGGCATGGATATATTGGCATAGAGGCCAGAGGGGCTGGGACAATCAGCTTAGCCAGTGAAGCAGTGAATCTTCACTCTTGTTTCCTTCCATTTCTTATTTTCCCTGATGTAATAGCACAAATACTTGCATGTGGGGGATTTCTTCCCTGCTTCTTCCCAGAGAAGCACTAATTGCAGAAATATATAGAGCTGTTCAAAGGCCACAGTTCCTCAGCATTTTACTGTAAAACCATAAGTAGCAACTGATCCTTTGTAACCACTAAAGGGATGTTTTTTTTTGCTGTGGCATCAACCAACTGGGCTAAATTCTGGGCTGGGGTTTTTTGGTGATTTTAGAAACTGAGTGAAATCTTTCTCTTCTCTCACAGAATATCACACTTTAGGCCAAGAACAGACTGGTTTGTTTTCTGTTTTTTTCCTCCATTTATCAGTGCAAGTTTTAAACATCAGAAACTGATTTAGTTCTAAATGGAGAAATGGTTCCAAAGCAAAATGAAACAAACAAAAAAACCTGAAGGACAAACAGAAAACCCGAAATAAACTCTCTCATTTTGTCTCAGGGTTTTACATATCACAAGAACCATTAACTCAACCCTCATGCGACCTGACTCCTTGGAGAGCTGTTGGATCCAGGCCAATGACACAGGAGACCCAAAACAACATAATTACCATAGCAAGGGTAATGGTACCTGATGCACAGTGTCCCAAAATAACCCTGCACAAACCCCTTAAGGAAATCCTAAGAGGTACTGTGGCCATACATTGTTAAAATATCATCTTTCCATTAGTCATGGGTTATAACTGTAATCAGATTATTTATTCAAAATGTGCACTGGAGGAGTTTCTTTAGGGATAGACAAAAACTTCCCCATCCTTTAAAAACAGAAATACAAGAAAAGCAAAACACAATAGGTGCCCACCAACACTAACAATCACAAAAACAAACTCACAAATCCAGTAAACACCCAGCAACCTCCTCTAACAAGGTACCCCAGTCAAATACAAAACAACTCGGCTTATTCCAGAGCGGGGGAAAAAGCCCCAAATGGAGAGAAATAAAGCTTTCAGCTGTATAAGCCAAAGCAACTTACCCTGCTGCATGGAGCCCTAAACCTCTCATGTCGATTCCTTGCTCCAACTGCCAAGCACTGGGTCAGCTGGTGCTGTTTTGGGGAATTTTAAAGGGAAGATCCTCAGGACAAGTGGTCCCAGCTGCTGCTAGAGCTGCACCTACCATAAAGCATAAGCCTCTATTTTTCTCTTGGCCCAAAATATTTCTCCTCTCTCTCTTCTGCTTTGTTTATTGGTTAGTAAATGACCCCAGTCATCAGCTTGAGGCACTTCCTTACGTCACCTTTTCCTGACTTCCAAAGACTGATTCCACTCTTAAATACTCTGATGATACATTGCATATATGTAGGATATGTAGGTATGTAGTTGCACAATTATTTGTTTAATACTTTGGTCCATCTCAACTTCTCCAATTAGAGAGTATACCCCATGAAAATGTGTCACATAGTTGGTGCTTCATATTTGTTGCAAAATGAATAACCCCTAGTCCAAATAGATAATGAATTTGATAATGCTTCTCTGGTTGTAGATTCTTTTAAACTTTTAAGGTTAACTATTGAGTTAATTAAACCTTTCTTTGTCCTCTGTCAATATGTTAACATAGGTAATGCTCTGCCTCCTTGAACACAGCTGAATTCTCTAGGGTGTAATTTATTCCTGCTCTGCCAGCTGAAATACAGACTCTATGACCTTCTCTTTCCCCTAGTGACTTGGACATTTATTTAGTCATTTATGGATATTTAAGTGTCAGATTATATTATTTTTGATATTTGTCCCATAGGACATTGCCAAATATACCTCAGGATTACATTTCTAAAAGAAAGGCAGAAGCATTTACAAAAGCAGGAGAAATACCAATTGAAAGCACATTACAAAAATCTCATTTCTATTTTCTCTACTATAAAACCATTTCTACTGCAAACAAAATGACTGCTAAAGTCGCATTTCTAAGTGAATATACATTTTTGCTTAACTTTTAAAAAAATAACAGACAACTAATATGTGTTTGACCTTCTAATAAATAATATTGTTTTACTGTACCATTATGTAGTCGTCAATGAAATTTAGTATAGAATAAAAAAGGTAACATGCAATACTAAGAAAACATATTAAAATATAATAAAAATATATTCACAAATCATAGCAAGTTTCCTTCAGAATATCCAGATGGCTTAAAATATTCTTAAAATTTAATATACACTGGATACTCAACTAAATTTCTTATCTTTACTGAAATATCTAACAACACATCAAGGTAAAATGATAATTCCTGAAATAAATTAAGGCAAACCCTTATGCCTTATGTGCAGTCAGTATTATAAGAATTAATTGTTGAGAATTTCTCTTATAAGGATCAGCTTTAGGAAATGTTATTTGTGAAAATAAGTGCAGCCTATAATAGTTTTCTAGGAAACTTTAAAGACCTCAGAGGGATCTCTCCAATCCCCTAGTTCACTCCCATTATGCTGCAAATAAAAGAGGGAGAACCTGAGAGGTTATGGGTCATGCTGTCTCTGGACAGTGCTCTCTCAAACTGCAGAGGTGATAGTTGGGTGTGGAGGAACAGTAATGTGAGCCAGCACTGCCTGACCCATTATCCTTGTAGTTTTATAATTCAGTAGGGCTGAGGGAGTGAAACCAGCTGGAACTGATTTCTCACTTCATCTGGGCATGATGTGACTGCCCACTGAAATGTCAAAAAAGAAAAAAGAAAATGATATTAAAAAAAATAATAATCCATTGTGTGTGTCCTTACAAAAAAAGTTTCAGGTATACTTCAGTTTGAAGGAAAAACAAGTGTTTACAGATTACTAGTCCTGCTACACATACTAGTGAATAATTACTTCATATAAAGAAAATAATTACTAATAGCTATGTTTTGTAGTCTAACAAATGTATATCAAATCTATACTGAGGGCCACTCAGAAAAAAAAAAAAAAATGTGACTATGACATTATGGTATGCAGACTTATAGTATTATCTCAAATTTTCCAAAAGGAAATGAGGCTTCCCTAAATGAAATAATCTCTCAGAGATCACATTGCCAGCAAGTGGTATAAATATAGAAAACCCCAGAATGTCTTAAGGGATTATAATGTAGGATAGATGTATTGACTCTTTCACAGTGACTAGAATATAGCAGAAGTAATGGGACGGGGCCTCAGAGACTAGATCACGCAAAGACAGTGGCTTCCATCTTGGATGTTGGTTCCTTGCTTACTCTTTGGCTCATTACCTCTCAGGAAAGTCAGCTGCTATGTTGTGAGCTCCTCGGTAGAGGCTAATGTGGCCAGTTGCTGAGAGAGAAGTAAGAAGCTGAAATTCTCAGTTCTATAACCTGAAGTTCTCACTACAGGATTTGGTGCTTGTGAGTCACTGAATTCTGCCAAAATTCACATGAAGGAGCTTGGAAGCAGATCTTCCCCTAGTCAATCTTCAGGATAGACCAACTGACAGCTTGACTGAACACTAATGAGAGACCCTGAGTCAGAGCACCCTGCCAAGTCTTCTTGACATTTCTTACCTGTAGAAATGGAGAGATAGGTGTTGATTTAAGCTACTCAGTTTTGGGATAATTTATTTAGCATCAATAGAAAACTAATACAGGACATTAATTTGATTCCATATAAACTTCTTAAATGTATGAGTACTTATAAACTGGTAAAATATATTATAATATTACCAAGAAACATTTCTCTACTTCTATTTTTAAAGTTATCAAAAAAGATGCTATGGTATCTACAGACATCAGAAATTATATATACCTCCTCAGTAAGAGTAACGAAGTCTAGAAAAGCTAGTATGAGGAGGCTTAGATCTTCTAGTATTCAAAAAACATAAAAATTTTTTTCTTGCCAATAAGGACTCTCTTAACCTAATACCAATTCATTATTAACCTAAAGAAACATCCAACTTATCCTTCCTTCTCACACCAAGAGTGAGATAAATAAAGTGTGAATAAGGGAAAAATAAATCCTCATATTCCCATAAATGAAACAATGCCCTTGAATATATATATATATATTTTTCTTTTTTTTAATGGGCATGCCTTAAAGTTTGTAGGATCTTATTTCCCTGATTCCCTGACCAAGGATCAAACCTAGGCCCACAGCAGTGAAAGCACTGAGTCCTAACCACTGGACAGGCAGGGAATTCCCATCTATGAGATTTAGTTACTAAATATATGACAGACAAGAGGATCAGAGAAAGACATTCACTGAAGAAACTGAATGGCTGAGCTGAATGCAATGTTAAGAGAATTTTGAAGGCCATATTCCTTCAAGGAAATAAATCTTGTAGCTGGCAGCTTGTCTCCTGGGGACAAGAGCCCATTTTTGTCCTAATGCCCAGGGCCTAGCATAGGGCTTCCTAGGTGGTGCTAGTGCTAAAGAACCCTCCTGTCAATGCAGGAGACATGAGACACATGTTTGATCCCTGGGTTGGGAAGATGACCTGAAAAAGGGTATGGCAACCCACTCCAGTATTCTTACCTGGAGAATCTCATGGACAGAGGAGCCTGGTGGGCCACAGTCCATAGGGTCACAAAAAGTCAGACACTACTGAAGTGACTTAGCATGCACACAGTATAAGGTTGAGTCCACTTGTAAATATTTCACTGAAATATTGACCTCTGAACACATCCCAGTGGAGATAAACTTCTGTGCTAGAGTGCAATATTCAGGCATTCAAAAACTATGGAAAGCTACAACACCTACAATGACAATGGCCTAGCTCAGTAAGTTGCACTGATGACTCACAGAAGGATAGTAAGAAACCAAAGTTACAGGAGACAGTAGGAAGAAGACGACTGAGGGCTTTATTTGGCAGCATATAAGAAGTTGTCGCCTACAGTGGAAGAGCTGTTGGAGCTGAGAAGCAGACTCAGAATCTAACAGAGCTACAGATCCCCAGAGATTCCAACCAAGGCTGTCTATTATGCTAACATCAGTGTTTTGATTGCGAAAACCTAGGATCCTAAGATTGGGAATGGATCTATTGCATATATTAATAATATCCTAGGTAAGCAGATCTATCAGAGGATTGTTTCAAAGGAGGGCTGGAAGGAAATGCCATCCTCCAAGCCATCAGAAATGTGCTAATAAAAGGCACCTCAACATCACTAAAAATAGTTCAGTGGTGGCTGTTTTCTTCAGGCTAGGGTATTAATAGAAGTAGTGGTCATGGTCCTGATTACATTAATATCCATGGAAATATGGAGTCTTGAGATAATGGAGAACAGGTTTTGCTATAATAACCTCTAGGAGTCAGAGGCCACAATTACTAAATAAACTTGCAAGGTTGGAAAAGAAGTCAGTGGACTCTGACTTACATGAAATTACAGAGACTCTTAGTACACTATAGAGCCAAATGGTACAGCTTACAAAGGTTCTTGAGAACATCTATAATCAGAAAAAAGAATAAAGAATCAGGATACCTAAGGTGATTATTGCCCCTCAAGTCATGATTTCCAGATCGATTTCTAGATATTAGCCAAATTTTAGGTCCAGAACCCATTGACAGAAAAAGTGGTCACTTTCCTAGGAGAAAAGACCCTGCAACACTGCAGTAGATATATATGTTAATGATTGCACAAATTCTTTCCTTAAAGACCTATAGACATTACTGGAGTGACTGAACATTGGGTAAAGGAGAATATTCAGAATTTTTAAGGGACTAAATTGATACTGCTACCCATAGATCCAAATTCTTTTTGCAACTCTCCCTCCCCAATGCAATTAAGACTTAGGAGAAAAAAATATTAGATGGACGTCTTGGTAAAACTCAATACACAAAACTCATTAGGTCCATAGACTCATCCATTGGTCATCTCTCCAGTCCCAAAATATAATTTGATTTGATATACTTAGCAGTTGGAAGAATCTCCATGTTGGGTCTTTGGTGTTATAAGATAAGGACTATCATAGCCAGAAAGAAAAACACCAATACAGTATACTAACACATATATATGGAATTTAGGAAGATGGCAATGATGACCCTGTATGCAGGACAGCAAAAAAGACACAGATGTGTATAGCAGACTTTTGGACTCAGAGGGAGAGGGAGAGGGTGTGATGATTTGAGAGAATGGCATTGAAACATGTATAATAACATGTAAGAATCGAAATGCCAGTCTATGTCTGATGCAGGATATGACACGCTTGGGGCTGACGCGCGGGGATGACCCAGAGAGATGTTGTGGGGAGGGGGGTGGGAGGGGGGTTCATGTTTGGGAATGCATGTACACCTGTGGTGGATTCATGTCAATCTATGCCAAAACCAATACAGAATTGTAAAGTAAAAATTAAAAATAAATAAATAAATTAAAAAAAAAAAAAAAGATAAGGACTATCATAGATGAGGAAGGCCATGTAGAAATCTCTGAAATTGCTTCAACCCTTAGATAAAATAGCAATTTAAGAAAAAAACTGCATCCCAGAAGTGATGGTGGGGATTAGTACTATAATTAAAGACCTAAAAGATGCAGGGGTAGTGGTTCCATTCATATTTCTAAGCATTTATTTCTCCACTTTCATCCCTGTACAAAATACAAAGACTTGAAGAATGCCTGTAGAATATCACAGGCTCCTTCAGTTGTAGCTAGACTAACAGATAAGTTATCATTGCTTGAGAAAATTAATAGGTCATACAAAGCTGTCACACAGTATTTAATTTGGCAAATGTGTTCTTTTTAGATTCCAATTAGAAAAGAGAATCAAAAAGTTTACAACACATGGGATAGAAAACATTTATTTATAGTTTTGACTCAGGGACATGTTAAGTCTACCACCCTCTGTCATGACATAGTCTGAACAGATATTAATGTCCTGGTTGTTGTTGTTCAGTTGTTAAGTCATGTCTGACTCTGTGGCCCCATGGACTGCAGCATGCCAGGCTCCTCTGTCCTCCACTGTGTACCAGGGAAAAGTGAAAGTGAAAGTCACTCAGTAGTGTCGGACTCTTTGCCACCCCCTGGACTGTAGTCTATGGAATTCTCCAGGCCAGAATACTGGAGTGGGTAGCCTTTCCCTTCTCCAGGGATCTTCCCAACCCAAGGATCAAATCCAGGTCTCCCGCATTGCAGGCAGAGACTTTACCAGCTGAGCCACAAGGGAAGCCCACTGTCTACCAGAGTTTGATCAAATTCATGTCCATTGAGTTGGTGATGATATATAACCATCTCATCCTCTGCCACTCCCTTCTCCTTTTGCCTTCAATCTTTACCAGAACCGGGGTCTTTTCTAATGTCCTAGGCATCTCACTAAATATTATACTAATCCATTACATACTAATTGATGACATCATGATGATTAGACAGATCAAACTGGAGGTGCTAATATGCTAGAAGCCTTGGGAAGACACATGTGCTCCAGAAGGTAGAAGACAAATTCTATGAAAATTTAGAGACCTATGACTCCACTTCATTTTTATCCATTGGTCAAGAATATTCCAGAACATTTCCTTCAAAGTCAAAGGCAAATAGCTGCAGATTTCATTCCCTAGTACAAACCATTCCACAGCATCTGTTAGGCATCTTTGGGTTATGTCTATGAATAATGAATCTGACTAATACATTGGAGGGACTTCCATGGTGGCTCAGATGGTAAAGTGTCTGCCTGCAATGCGGGAGACCTGGGTTCAAACCCTGGGTTGGGAAGATCTCCTGGAGAAGGAAATGGCAACCCACTCCAGTATTCTTGTCTGGAAAATCCCATGGAAGGAGAAGCCTGGTAGGCTACAGTCCATGGGGTCGCAGAGTCGGACCCAACTGAGTGACTTCACTTTCACTTTCAGTACACTGGAAATCTTATGGAAGACTACTGACACTAAACAGGGCATAGATCAAGAGAGATTTCTGCAGCAAGTTCACATTTAGTGCAAGTATTCCTGCCACATGGGTCATACAATCAGCCAGACTCCATGACATTAGACGTGTCAGTGGTAGCAAAAGATGCAGGTAAATAAAAATGTGCTCCAGTGGAAGTATCACAATGCAGACTCTTGCTGCTGCTGCTGCTGCTAAGTCACTTCAGTCGTATCCGACTCTGTGAGACCCCATAGATGGCAGCCTACCAGGCTCCTCCATCCATGGGATTTTCCAGGCAAGAGTACTGGAGTGGGTTGCCATTGCCTTCCTGACAGACTCCTAAGTGTCCTCATTAAAGAGTTATATACTTTTTTTTAATAAACATACATTTTATGTTATGTGGACCTTTTAGATACAGAAGGTTTGATCATGGAGCACCATGTTAGAATGCGAATAGAACTGCCTATTGTGAACTGGTTCTGTCAGACACAGCAACACTTAGGGTAGGGTGGATTCAGAAACAATCCACTGTAAGACAGAAAAGGTGCATCTGGGAAAAAACCTGAGCAGAAACAGAGAGCACATGCAAGTTACATTAGCAGATATTACAGACCTCCATGTTTCCAATTACTATTGCACCAGTGATGGAGAAAGCACAGCATGACTTCTATAAGCTGTTGGTATAGATCTGCACTTCAAGGACTTTGCAAGTAAGGGCTCAAAAGATAGGAACTTGTTCTTGAAACCAGAGAGATCGTTGTCATAGTATTAGCAGAAAGCTTCATGAAATTCTATCCTTCTATGTGTAAATAAGAACATGTGAGTGATAAACTTATCTCTCTTATCCAGGTAAGGAGATTTCCAAGGAAAATATTACCTGGTTTCCTCCTGCTTATAGGACAATATGAGAAGAAAAGCATAAACTGATGGAAGAACTGTTAAACTTGAGGGAAACAGAACTTAACTATTGAAAATTCTCAGCCTTTCCACATAGCAAAAGATGTTAAAATTAAGAAATAGCTTCTAAGCATTATTAGAAGAAAGTGGAATAAAGATAAGCCATAGTCTAGAGAAAACACTGAGGAAGTGACTATATGTTTTGTGAAAATCTTAGAAAGATCAATATATCAAAGTATTCAGTCATACAGAGGACCCATTAAAGACAAAAGTGTGCCTTATAAAGCTTTTCTAACAATGGGGCCTCTAGGAAAAATAATCATGTGTGTCTCAGCCTTCTCAGCAGGAGTTCGGGGTAAGAAGTGTTTTCAAAGAGCTCAGTGGGTGTGGCTCTTGTCTAATGAAGTGAACCCTAATGGAATCTACAGAAGATCCACAAGTTTTTGAGAAAGTTATTTTAGCCAAAAAATAAAAAAGAAACACACAAAGCACAACCCTGAAAACTTGAACTGAAAGAGATGTGAGACTGCAAAATGAGAAGGAGTTGTTGGACTCCTAAGATTCTAACATCAGGATGCTGATAAAACTATTCAGCTGCTTATGCATGCTACTTTTCATAAAAATAGAAGGATGATTCAGAGTGGAACCAAGACTCACAGTGAACTATCCCCAGGCCTTTAAGACCTAATCAAAGAATATCCAGCTTTTGTCCAGCTGTACAACAGAATTGCCATGGGCTGATGACTTATTTGTAGCTCTCATATCCTCCATTTTTGAACAAAAAACTCTATAAAAGTTTCCCTATGCCTGTCTTACCATTGTATTTTGAACGTGGAGAGAATATAATTTGTCTCTATAGTTTTATGTCTATGGATCAAGAAGAACTAACCCAAGGAGCCTTATCCACTCTTACACCTGATTTGTTATTGTCCTTCAGTTGCTCAGTCATGTCTGACACTTTGCAACCCCATGGACTGCCACACACCAGGCTTCCCTGTACTTTACCATCTCTTAGAGCTTGCTCAAACTCCTGTCTATTGAGTCAGTAATACCATTCAACCATCTTGCTCTCTGTCATCCCCTTCTTCTGCCTTCAACCTTTTCTAGCTTCAGGGTCTTTTCTAATGAGTGAGCTCTTCTCATCAGGTGGCCAAAGTATTGGAGCTTCAGCTTCAGCATCAGTCCTTCCAATGAATATTCAGAACTGATTTTGTTAGGATTGACTGGTTGGATCTCCTTCCAGTCCGAAGGACTCTCAAGAGTCTTGTCTAATAACACCACAGCTGATTTAGATGATGGCATTTGAGCAGATGCTATCATGGGATAAGATGGTTGTAAACTCTGTATTGTTCAGATAGGAAAGTCGGAGGGTGGACTATAGTGGCCAGGTTCTAGGATGACCCCCAATTGTAATTTATCACACCTGTGTAATTTCCTCTCCTGGCATGTGGGCAGAACTTATAACTTGCTTTGAGTTGATGTAATACTGCAAAGGTAATGGGATAACACTTCTGTGGTTATATTGCATAAGATTATCATCTATCTTGCTAGTAGACTCTTTCTCCCTTACTGGATTTGAGGAAACAAACTGCTATGTTTTAAGCTGTCCTATGGAGAGACCCATATAGAAAAAGCAAAATAATTCCAGAAACACATCTTCTTCTGCTTTATCGACTACACCAAAGCCTTTGACCATGTGGATGTGGATCACAACAAACTGTGGAAAATTCTTCAAGAGATGGGAATACCAAACCACCTTACCTGCCTCCTGAGAAATCTGTAGGCAGGTCAAAAGCAACAGTTAGAACTGGACATGGAAAAACAGACTTGTTCCAAATTGGGAAAGGAGTACATCGAGGCTGTATATTGTCACTCTATTTAACTTCTATGTGAGTACATGATGCAAAATGTCAGGCTGGAAAAGCACAAGCAGGAGTCAAGATTGCCTGGAGAAATATCAATAACCTCAGATACAGATGACACTACTCTTATGAAAGAAGGCAAAGAGGAACTAAAGAGCCTCTTGATGAAAGTGAAAGAGGAAAGCAAAAATGTTGGCTTAAAATTCAACATTCAAGAAACTAAGATCATGGCATCTGGTCCCATCACTTCATGGCAAATAGATGGGGAAACAATGGAAAGAGTAACAGACTTTATATTCCCTCGGGTTCCAAGATCACTGCAAATGTTGACTGCAGCCATGAAATTAAAAGATGCTTTCTCCTTGGAAGAAAAGCTATAACAAACCTATAAAGCATATTAAAAAGCAGAGAGATTACTTTGCCAACAAAGGTCCATCTAGTCAAACCTATGGTTTCTCCAGTAGTCATGTATGGATGTGAGAGTTGGACCACAAAGAAAGCTGAGTGCCGAAGTACTGATGCTTTTGAACTGTGGTGTTGGAGAAGACTTTTGAGAATCCTTTGGACTGCAAGGAGATCAAACCAGTCCATTCTAAAAGAAATAAGTCCTGAATATTCATTGGAAGGATTGATGCTAAAGCTGAAACTCCAATACTTTGGCCATCTGATCCAAAGAACTGACTCATTGGAAAAGATGCTGATATTGGGAATGACTGAAGGCGGGAGGAAAAGGGGATGAGGTTGGATGGATGAGGTTGTTGGATGGCATTGCCGACTCTATGGACATGAGTTAGAGCAAGCTTTGGGAGTTTGTGATGCACAGGGAAGCCTGACATTCTGCACTCCATGGGGTCACAAAGTGTTGGACACAACTGAGCAACTGAACTGGGGAGAGACCTGCATGGCAAGGAAGTAGGGGAAGCCTTCCTCTCACTCCCAGGAGGAAATGAAACAGTCATTTAAACCATAGGAGCTAATTCCACCAACAATCACATGTGCTAGGAAGTGGACATTTCCTCAGCTGAGCCTTTACACGAGACTGCAGCCCTGGCTGACACTTATTTTGCAGCCTTTTGAGCCCCAAAACAATGGCCTTGATGCAGATGACTCAGGTAAGCTGTGCCCAGACTCCTGACTCACAGAAACTGTAAGATAACATGTTGTTGTGAGTTTTGAAGTTGGTGGTAAGAATTTCATTTCTGTTTTATAATTATTTGCTATTTAACATATTACATATAAAACTGTTTTGTATGATATATTTTAAAAGTGTAAATTTTTTTTTACAAGATAATAGACTTATTTCATCTGAAGTAAAAAGGATTTCTTTGCTAACTGTGCAGAGTTTATCCTCTTGGTAAACATTTGGTCTAATAAAGACACAGATTTGTCTTCAAGGAGACTCCAGTTTTTGTGTTTGTTTTTTTTTTTTTAAATCAGTACTTTGTTTAACACACACACACACACACAAAATCCATGTGTTTCTTAGAAAAACAAAATTAGCCAAGCTATGACCACTTGTCCCAAAGCAGTGGTTCATGGTTCACTCTTTGGACTCCTTTGAGCATGGAAATCTGGGCTGCCCACAAGATAGAGATGAATTCAAGATGTGTCAAAGGATTCATGACACCTCTTTATATGAAAACAACCGACAATCAGCCCTCTCTGTATTTCATCTATTTTTTCCGGCTTACAACATTCCCTTACTAATCTTATTTGGCTTTAAAATGACTCCTCACCATTTACCTGTGAACCACATCCCAAGAGAGACATATCCAGGACATATGGGCTTTTTTTCTTCTCTCTCCTGAGGGCAGTACTTCTGATGAGCAACTAATTGTGATCGAGTAGCTATTTTGCTTGGTTTTTACTGAGTGGACTTATTGTTTCAATATTGTGCTCTTATCTGATAAATTTCTCATGGAAAAAGGGAGGGAATGGCTATTTTAATTCTCAGAAATGCTGTGAGGAAAGAAACATTCCACCTGACTTTGAAGGGACAGTGATAACCAAGATGCAAGAGCTGGAATTCAGTTCCATGGATTGCTGATTGGATACAAAAACAAGAACCCTCTATATGCTGCTTACAAGAGACCCACCTCAAAACAAGGGACACATACAGACTGAAAGTGAAGGGTTGGAAAAAGATATTCCATGCAAATAGAGACCAAAAGAAAGCAGGAGTGGCAATACTCATATCCGATAAAATAGACTTTAAAACAAAGGCTGTGAAAAGAGACAAAGAAGGCCACTACATAATGATCAAAGGATCAATCCAAGAAGAAGATATAACAATTATAAATATATATGCACCCAATATAGGAGCACCGCAATATGTAGGACAAATGCTAACAAGTATGAAAGGGGAAATTAACAACAACACAATAATAGTGGGAGACTTTAATACCCCACTCACACATATGGACAGATCAACTAAACAGAAAATTAACAAAGAAACGCAAACTTTAAATGATACATTAGACCAGTTAGACCTAATTGATATCTATAGGACATTTCACCCCAAAACAACGAATTTCACCTTTTTCTCAAGTGCTCATGGAACCTTCTCCAGGATAGATCACATCCTGGGCCATAAATATAACCTTGATAAATTCAAAAAAATCGAAATCATTCCAAGCATCTTTTCTGACCATAATGCACTAAGATTAGATCTCAATTACAGGAGGAAACCTATTAAAAATTCCAACATATGGAGGCTGAACAACACGCTTCTGAATAACCAACAAATCACAGAAGAAATCAAAAAAGAAATCAAAATATGCATAGAAACTAATGAAAATGAAAACACAACAACCCAAAACCTGTGGGACACTATAAAAGCAGTGCTAAGAGGAAAGTTCATAGCAATACAGGCATACCTCAAGAAACAAGAAAAAAGTCAAATAAATAACCTAACTCTACACCTAAAGGATTGCTTAGAAAGAAACTATTTTGTTTTCTTACAGTTTCATTACTGTCTAAAACAATAGTTGGTACCAATAACATATTTATTGATTAAATTAATAAGGTGGAAGTACCATAGCTGGTCTCTAATCCCTCAACACTTGCATTCACAGTATCTGTACCAAGATGTGGCTTGGAAAGAATCTTAAAGTCTTCATCAAATCTCTCCCTAAAACATCCTATATAAGCAAACAATCCAATTAAAAATAAATACAACTTCAAGACAAGTCCTAAATGTTCCCTTTGAACCTAATCCCTAAACACATGTTATACAGAAAGGTGTCCGCTGTCTCTATGTGGGGGCTTTAGTTGCCCTAACATTGTAGGGTATTAATACTTGCCTTCAGTGCAGTGTCCTCTGCTCAGCACTCAGAGTTTTGAACTGAGATAAAGATGCTGGTGACACTCATTCTTAATAAGGTAGTTTTGAATTTGTGTGTTTTTCACTTTACATAGGAAACTATTTTGAGAGAAGTTAAGTCAGAGAAGTTAATGTTTGCAATACAACTAAAAATTTGTTGAGAGTAAAATTTTAGACATCGGTGAAAGGGTGATGGGAGAGGACTGGGTACTTGTCTATTTAGTCATATATTTACACTATATTTTACCTATAGAACACAAAGAGAAATTATAAAAAATACATATACTTGAAATATATATATATATATATACACACATACTTGAATTCCTCAAGAATTTAAATGTTGCAGGTGATGTACATGTGCCCAACAAACTCATGAAGACATGTTCAACACCGCTCATTATTAGAGAAATGCAAATCAAAACTACAATGAGGTATCATCTCACAATGGTCGGAATAGCCATCATCAAAAAAATCTACATACAATGAATGCTGGCAAAGGTGTGGAGAAAAGGGAACCCTCCTGCACAGTTGGTGGGATTATAACTTGATACAGCCACTATGGAGAACAGTATGGATGTTTCTTTAAAAACTAGGAATAAAACCATCATATGACCCAGCAATCCCACTACTGGGCATACATCCTGAGAAAACCTAGTTGAAAAAGTCACATGTACCCCAATGTTCATTGCAGCACTATTTACAACAGCTAGAACATGGAAGTAACCTAAATGTCCACCAACAGTTAAATAGATGAAGAAATTGTGACACATAGATACAATGGAATATTATTCAGCAATAAAAAGGGACAAAGTTGAGTCAGTTGAACTGTGGTGGATGAACCTAGAGCCTGTTATACAGAGCAAATAAGTCAGAAATAGAAAAATAAATATCATATAATAATGCACATATATATGGAATATATATAATATATATAATGTGCATATATATATATGGAATCTAGAAAAATGGTACTGATGAACCTATTTTCAGGGCAGGAAGAGAGATGTAGACACAGAGAACAGACTTCTAGACATAGCAGGCACATCAGGGGAAGGAGAGTGTGAGACAAATTGAGAGAGTAGCATTTGAAACATACATTTATCTTGTGTAAAATAGATAGCTAATGGAGAGTTGTTTAACACCAGGAGCTCAACCCAGTGCTCTGTAACAACCTAGAGGGGTGGGAAGGGGTAGGGAGAGTGGGTAGGAAGTTCAAGAGGGAGGGAACTTATATATACTTATGATTAATTCATGTTGTTGTATGGTAGAAACTAGTACAACATTATAAAACAATTATCCTCCAATTTAAAAAAATTAAAAAGAATTTAAATGTTGAGAAAGAGATGAGATGGAGACATAAAATAAACATAAACATATTTATATTATATAGTTGTATGAAAAACAACTTGGGATAAAAGAGAGGACCAAGTTCTGGGGAGTTGGGTTCATCCAAAGTGAAATTAGTTGGTTCATGATATGATGTGGAGGGGGAAGGTAGTGTCCTAGACTTGCAGGTGCTGGATAAAAGTTCACTTGAAATTTATTTGAACTCTAGTAATCAGGCCTGTCTAGTCAAGGCTATGGTTTTTCCTGTGGTCATGTATGGATGTGAGAGTTGGACTGTGAAGAAGGCTGAGTGCCGAAGAATTGATGCTTTTGACTTGTGGTGTTGGAGAAGACTCTTGAGAGTCCCTTGGACTGCAAGGAGATCCAACCAGTCCATTCTGAAGATCAGCCCTGGGATTTCTTTGGAAGGAATGATGCTAAAGCTGAAATTCCAGTACTTTGGCCACCTCATGTGAAGAGTTGACTCATTGGAGAAGACTCTGATGTTGGGAGGAGTTGCGAGCAGGAGGAGAAAGGGATGACAGAGGATGAGATGGCTGGATGGCATCACTGACACGATGGATGTGAGTCTGAGTGAACTCCAGGAGTTGGTGATGGACAGGGAGGCCTGGTGTGCTGTGATTCATGGTGTCACAAAGAGTCGGACACAATTGAGAGACTGAACTGAACTGAACTGAATCACATACTCAGGTTAAATGGGAGAAAATAGCCAGAGATATAATGAAGAACCAGCAGTTGTAAAATTGTGGCAGTAATGATTTTAAAAAATGTGTTTCATCTAGAAAGTGAAGATGAGTAGTTAGAAGTCTCATTAGGTATCATTATTTCATTAGAGACTGCCATCTCCTACTTTGATATTTCATTCCACCAATATTGAATTATAAATTATTTAACATATCTTATTAATATACCTTATCACAGAAAATTTCATCGAGAGCCTGTGCCCTTCCCCTTTTTAGTGGCTATAAAGCACACAATTATTATAGCAACTAGTGTTATACCAAAAATATGTATTAAAATATATTGTATTAAAATATAATGTATTAAAATAGAAATACATAAACCATAATGCACAGAAGGCTTTTATTCATGTTCACAACTTTTCTTTTTCTTTAAAAGTATAGCTGGTTATATTGCCATTTTATGCATTTGCCCTCTTTTTATCTTACTCATTGAAGGTTACAGGGAACATGTTTGGCCATTTTATATTGTCAATGAGGTCACTAACCCTCTCCCCAGATGGCTGACTTGGCATCACACGAAACAGTACATAAGGTCAAAAAGTAAGCCTACAACCAGTAAGTAACAGGAAAAAGCTATTGAACTCTATGGTCACAAATCATATGCTACATAGCACAGTTATAGATGACCTAGACAAAGGACTTCCCATTGCTGTGAAAAAGGGGAGAGGCAGAAACAGAAATTTAAATAGAAGGGTTATCACAAGGAGTGAAAGAGAAATGTTGCCTTAAAAATATCCATCACACTCCAGGCTTGTGATATTTCTGGGAGTCTGTGATCAGATTAAGTAGCCAAAATTCAGCTTCCTAGGGAAAAATCCTCTGTGACTTGACCTTGTCCTATGTTCATTTCCTGTATATGACCTGTATATTTTAATGTATTGCATTTATAATAGAATACATAGGCTGAAATGGAGTGACCTAGTGGTCCCAAACACATATGTGTATAAGAATCTTTCTGTCATTGAAACCACATTCACTTCTCTACTGTATAAATATTAATTAAATAATTGCAGAATTTGTGGAGCAAAAAGAGCTCTCCCAGCCAGTATAGTTTACTTCACTTCATGGAGAGAAACACCAAAGAGAATTTAAGGGATTTGTACTGGATACAGAACATTCATAACCTAGATCTCAGTTCAGTGGTATTTATTGTTTGGCAGTTACATCCATGTAGAGAGCAAAAAAGGCTGTCACTGTATGTTTTGATAAATTAGAACATCTATAAAATCACCATCTTAGGTAGAATAGAATGTTATATTCAATCACAGAGTTGACATTTTTCATCTGTGCTCCCGTTATTTGAGAAATCCTGTGCATTTTGAAATTTTCGCACAATGTGAGTTCTGCATGGCCAAAGCATATGTCTCAGGTTTTCTATCCATAGATATTTATGAAAGACTTGAATGTTCAAGTGAGCAAACCAAGGAGTCAGTCATGTTTCCCAGAATTTACTGTCAAGTACACTGTTAAAAGTACCAGTTTTTCAGGGGTAGATGTTATAGAACACCTGCTATAAATTGTCAAGAGCTATTGCAATGCCAAAGATGGCAGTGTTTCCTTCAAGGAATTTTGAGATCATGATTGAGTGTTATTGCTAGTTTCTACCTCTAGGATTTCCATAGGGTTTCTCAAAGTTTCCATGAGATATTCAGTGTCATTTAGCAGCTCTTCTCTCTTAACTATTTGTGTGATGAAGCTCAAAGAACTGTACATAGAGTACAGTTTTTCAATCTCTACTTTGAGACGATTGTGCCACACACTGTGAAGAATAAAGATGTAAACATGTTCATGGCTCCTGGGAGCACACACACTAAAAATATAAGATACACAGATTACTAGCAATTAGGTGGATCATGTTCAAGGTTGTAATACTTACCGAAAGAAAAAAATGTCTCAAGAGTTTAGAGAAAGGAGACCATATTAACACTAGTTGTAAGTCTACCAATTTGGAGTGGCACTGCAGTTCTCTGAAATTTTAATGTGGAGTACAGATTACTGGGCTCTACCACCAGGGGTCTTAGTACTTGTAACTGTGTTAGGACTCATAAATTTGTATTTCTGTGAAGACTCCAGCTGATTCTAAGGAAGTTGGTATCCCAACTCTACCTGTTTCCCACATTGCAGGAAGATTCTTTACCATCTGAGCCACCAGGGAAATCCCTAAGAAACAACAGAGGATTGGAAAAATTTTAGGAAGAGTGTAAGCCTTAATGATAATGCTTATTTTTTTCCAAGCTTTCTTTGACTATTATTGGCTGCAACTTCCTGTTTGCTTATCTCTTTTCTAAATGTTGCATGAGTTTAAGTTTCTAAGTGTCACCTGGTTTCATCCAAAATGATGTTTCATATCTCAGGGAAGTTTAGGAGGAGCTTAGAGCCAGAAGTTGTAATACTAGAGGAAAACCAGAATGCTATAAGATGGAATAAAAACAGTCTAAACAATATTCTGTCCATAAAATAACAACTTCATATCTACTTCTCTCTCCCTAACTTGATGTTAGTGCAAATTCTGATTACCTGACAGCAAGGAGATCAAACCAGTCAATCCTAAAGGAAATCAACACTGAGGATTCATTGGAAGAACAGATGCTGAAGCTTTAGCTCCCCTGATGTGAAGAGCTGCTGCTGCTGCTGCTGCTGCTAAGTCGCTTCAGTCGTGTCTGACCCTGTGCGACCTCATAGAAGGCAGCCCACCAGGTTCCCCCATCCCTGGGATTCCCCAGGCAAGAGAGTGGGTTGCCATTTCCTTCTCTAAAGCATGAAAGTGAAAAGTGAAAGTGAAGTCGCTCAGTCATGTCTAACTCCTAGCGACCCCATGGACTGCAGCCTACCAGGCTCCTCCATCCATGGGATTTTTCCAGGCAAGAATACTGGAGTGGGGTGCCATTGCCTTCTCCCATGTGAAGAGCTAACTCATTGGAAAAGAGCCTGATGCTGGGAAAGGTTGGGGGCAGGAGGAGAAGGGAGTGACAGAGGATGAGATGGTTGGATGGCATCATTGACTCAATGGACATGAGTTTAAGCAAATTCCGGAAGATAGTGAAGGACAGGGAAGCCTGGCATGCTGCAGTCCATGGAGTTGCAAAGAGTCAGAGTTGACAGTGAATGAACAACAGTAATAAAAGGCCTGGTTAGGAGCAATAAAAAATATCCTCAAATCTCAATGGCTTGTTTTTTAAAGACTTTTTCTCACCCATGCTAAAAGTGAAGTGTCAGCTGGTTGAGGGTGCTGCTTTGGATGAATGTTAACCCTACTCTAGGCTCCAGGAAGTGTATGTGGGTATATCCACATACACAGTGAGGAGTGAAGGAGGCAGCTGGGGAGTAAGTCACATGGCCGCTCTAGCTTCAATGGGACAAAGAAATGAAATCTTACCATTTGTTCAAAAGGAGAGCCAGTATATTTGTGAACAGCCTGTCAAAGGGACCATTGTAAAAGCCTTTAACTGATCTTTGTGACTCCACATTTCTCCTCTAAAATCCATTTTAACCTATGGTCAGATTAATCTACATAAAGCATAGTGAAGTGAATGTCATTCAGTTGTGTCAGACTTTTTGCGACCCCATGGACTATAGTCCATGGAATTTTCCAGGTCATAATACTGGAGTAGGTAGCCTTTCCCTTCTCCAGGGGATCTTACCAACCCAGGAACTGAATCCGTGTCTCCTTAATTGTGGGTGATTCTTTACCAGCTGAGCCACCAGGAAAGCACAAGAATGCTGGAGTGGGTGGCCTATCCCTTCTCCAGCTGATTGTCCCCACCCAGGAACTGAACCGGGTTCTCCTACATTGCAGGCAGATTCCTTACCAAATGAGCTATCAGGGAAGCCCACCTAAAGAACTGATGCTTTTGAATTGTGCTGTTGGAGAAGACTCTTGAGAGTCCCTTGGAATGCAAGAAGATCCAACCAGTCTATCCTAAAGGAGATCAGTCCTGGGTGTTCATTGGAAGGCCTGATGTTGAAGCTGAAACTCCAATACTTTGGCCACCTCATGTGAAGAATTGACTCATTGGAAAAGACCGTAATGCTGGGAAGGATTGGGGGCAGGAGGAAAAGGGGACGACAGAGGATGAGATGGCTGGATGGCATCACTGACTCGAGGGAAATGGGTTGGGTAGACTCCGGGAGTTGGTGATGGACAGCAAGGCCTGGCGTGCTGCAATTCATGGGTTCACAAAGAGTCGGTTATGACTGAGTGACTGAACTGAACTGAATTGAACTGATGGTTATTTTGTTCTTTCCTAGAACACTGTGTTTCCCTCCTGTATTTTTGATAAGCTACAAAATTCTCAGAGCATATTTGAGACCTCCCACACTGTGATCTATTTTCAATTTATTGACTAAGACTTATCTTACATAAAGCCTGTGGTCCAAACAATTTGTATACTCCACAGTTATGTTTTTTTTTTTTAAATCTAATTCCATTTTCTTATGCTGTCTAGAAACCTGAGTTCAGACTTATTTAGCAATTATTAGGCACTGATTTATATGTCAGATTCATTTCTTGTACAGTAATTATTTTATTATATCTACTTTTCAAAGTACTAGAAATTCTTGAATTTTCATTTTAAGTAGTATCTACTCCAGGAAGCTTTCCCTGATGTTCCCATTAGGTTTTGATCTTTAGCTGCTCATAATCCTTAAGATCTTTGGATAAAGCTTTTAACAGCACATACTCTGCCTTTAATTACAAATACCTGACCTTTAACTAATCTTCAAATGGAAAAAGGAAAATTTTTGAGCTAGGAATTGAACTACTTTTAAGTCATCTTCTGTGTAGCACAGTGTAAATAATAGCTATTATTAAATAAATCTCTAATTGTATTGTTAAATATACATAACAGCACCTGGACATCAATCTACTGTATATTTAACAATGGAAATTTTTTTTAAAATGGAAATTAATGTGTGTGTGTGTGTGTTGTGTTTATCTTTTGGGGATTCCTTAAGGCAGCATTACTAGGTGACCATTAACATTTTCCCAATGTAATCAAATATGTAAGCTAGGAAATGGGGTTTCCTGGTGGCTCAGATGGTAAAGAAACTGCCTGCAATGTGGGAGACCTGGGCTTGATCCCTGGGTGGGGAAGATCCTCTGGAGGAGGAAATAGCAACCAACTCCAGTATGCTTGCCTGGAGAGGCAAGAGGAGCCTTGTGAGCTACAGTCCAAGGGGTTGCAAAGAGTCGGACAAGACTGAGCGACTAACACACATAAGCTAGGAATTATAGTTCTGAGTAGGAATACAAACACATGCAGATAGTAAGCTATAATGATGTCTAATTTTCATTTGTATGCAGGTTTTTGAGTTGTTGGGAACAATGTAGAACTGAGGGTATATTTTGCCTAGTTTTTCTGAGTTTGATGTGAGATTCTTCTTTGCAGCCCACCTGACAAATCCTTCGTTTTTGCTTCCAAATAGTTAACCGCTGTGCTAACAACAAAAGGAAAAGACAGTACGGTCAGCCACCAGATGGGAAATTATTTCAACTCAGTGATACATTTATTCATAACATTCAGGTTTTAACATAAAGCAGAAATGGCCACAGAGGATTTTATTTTACTGCCTGTGAGGAACTCCTCTGTTTTTTTGAGGGTTATATTTTTCCCTTGGTATATTTCAGGCATACTTCACCACTTAACGGGCTTTCAGTAGCTCATTCAAAGTCCTTGCCATTCCCCCTTTTCAGGCACCTATTATTGAGGTTATCACTGGTAATAGCAGTCAGATTAATATATAATTCTCATGTGTGTAATACAACAAATGAGATAGACTCACAGTTTGAGGGTCATGCTGTTTTAGAGTTGATGGTGTGATTTATATATTCTCCCTAAGGTGTAATATCTATATTTACAGAAGGAACATTATTCAGTTTTTATTGAATAGAGAAGTTCTCTTGTCAAGGAGACTTGGATGACATCTCAGATCTCATATAAAATTTTATATTCTCTTAGGATATAGTATTATATTTTGATGTACTATCCATAGTATCATCCTAAAACAAAGTGAATTAGTAATGATTTATTTTATATCATATAGATAAGCTTATTTATATACAGAAACTATGTACAGATGATGAATTCCTGTTAACATAAGTGTACTAACTATAGCAGCATCCACCATATCTAAGCAGCATTCATTACCAGGCCAAGAAAACTGTGCTAGAGTCAGAGCTGGTGTTATGCTTACAGGGATAAAATGGGGAAGACAATACTGTGAGAGATATGAAAGACATTGAGAGATCCACACTCACACACTCTCCTTTGCTTCTGTGAAAATCTCCATTTATCTACATTGATAGGATCTTATCCTTACACCCAGGAAATAGTTGCTAGGTTCAGGGGTGGCTACCTGTTACACACAGCACTTCTGATTTGCTTAAACTCATTGGAGGGAAAAAATAAGCAGATTCTTTTGGTGGCTGAAACACACAAAATGTGAGATTTGATAGTTTCCTAAGTTTCCAACCATGTTAACTAAACCAGTAAGTTATAGGAAAGAATATAACAAAGAGAAGCAAAGATGAGAAACAGGTAAATTTCTTTCAGCATCTGAGTTGCTAAATTTCATTATTCCCAAGGATCAGCTGCATCTTTTCCTTCAAATGGTTTGGTTGTAAATTATTCTATGGATTACATGAGCTAATAAATTTCCCTTTGTCAAGCTAGTTAAATAGAGTCCAATTACTCACAACAAAGCACTTTTGCACCAAGCAAAAATAGTGGGACTGGAAGAAACTGGATGGGGCTGGAAGCTGTAAAAATAGCACTGGATTTACATTTATACTAAAGAATCAACTAGACAAGAGAGACTATTATGAACAATAATGAGTAAGGATAGTGTAATGGTTTGGACTATTGTTTAATGATAGTTCCCCTCCCTTGGGGGTAAATTATAGGTGAGTTTGATCAATGAAGTGTGAGTAGAAATGTTGTAGCCACAGATTTTTAATTTTATTTTCTTCCTTAGGTTCATGATGAGAAGATTTTGCTCTATCTATTCTACTGGTCCATAAACAATATAGAAAGAGTGGACCAGACCTGAACTTAACCTAAAGCTGAAGCAGAGGTACCCCAATAATATACAGATCATTAATAAGAAAAACAAAAGCAGGTTGTTGTAAGCTGCTGAGTTTGTGGCTAGCTGAAACATGACAATTATTTTTGATAGCTCAAAACTCTCCAAGCCAGGTTCAACAGTATGTGAACCATGAACATCCAGATGTTCAAGCTGGGTTTAGAAAAGGCAGAGAAACCAGAGATCAAATTGCCAACATCCATTGGATCATTGAAAAATGAAAAGAGTTCCAAAAAAGCATCTACTTCTGCTTTATTGACTATGCCAAACCTTTTGACTCTGTGGACCACAACAAACTCTGGAAAATACTTCAAGAGATGGGAATACCAGACCACCTGACCTGCCTCTTGAGAAATCTGTATGCACGTCAGGAAGCAACAGTTAGAACTGGACATGGAGCAACAGACTGGTTCAAAATAGGGAAAGAAGTACATTAAGGCTGTATAATGTCACCCTGCTTATTTAACTTATATGCAGAGTACATCATGAGAAACGCAGGGCTAGATGAAGCACAAGCTGGAATCAAGATTGCCCAGAGAAATATCAATAACCTCAGATGTGCAGATGACACAACCATTATGGCAGAAAGTGAAGGAGAACTAAAGAGCCTCTTGATGAAAGTGAAAGAGGAGAGTGAAAAAGTTGGCTTAAAACTCAACATTCTGAAAAGTAAGATCGTGGAATATGGTCCCTTCACTTCATGGCAAATAGATGGGGAGACAGTAAAAACAGTGAGAGACTTTATTTTGGGGGGGCTCCAAAATCGCTGCTGACTGCAGCCATGAAATTAAAAGACGCTGACTCCTTAGAGGAAAAGTTATGACCAACCTAGACAGCATATTAAAAAGCAGAGACATTACTTTTCCAGCAAAAGTCTGTCTAGTCAAAGCTATGGTTTTTCCAGTGGTCATGTATGGATGTGAGAGTTGGACTATAAAGAAAGCTGAGTGCCGAATAATTGATGCTGTTGAACTGTGGTATTGGAAAAGACTCGTGACAGTCCTTTGGACTGCAAGGAGATCCAACCACTCCATCCTAAAGGAAATCCATCCTGAATATTCATTGGAAGGAGTGATGCTAATGCTGAAACTCCAAAATTTTGGCCACCTGATGTGAAGAACTGACTCATTTGAAAAGACCCTGATGCTGGAAAAGATTGAGGGCAGGAGAAGAAGGGGGCAACAGAGGATGAGATGATTGGATGGCATCACTGACTCAGTGGATATGAGTTTCTGTAAACTCTGGGAGTTGGTGATGGACAGGAAGGCCTGGCGTGCTTCAGTTCATGGGGTGGCAAAGAATCGGACATGACTGAGTGACTGAACTGAACTGAACTATTAAACAGGGCTTAATGGTTACCAGTGGTTCAGAGGCAAAAGAGTCTGCGTGCCACTACAGGAGATGCGAGTTGCATCCCTGGGTCAGGAAGATGCCCTGGAGGAGGAAATGACAACCCACTGCAGTATTCTTGCCTGGAAAATCCCATGGACAGAGGAGCCTGGTGGGCTATAATCCATGGAGTCATGAAGAGTTGAACATGAGTTAGTGACTGAGCATGCAACTGTTAAACATGAATAATGATTTGTAGAATTAAAAGGCAAAGTAAGCACATGAATGAGTAGTTTCAAGATGAAGTTTCAAGAAGTAAATACCAGTTGGCTGATACTTATAGAAAATAGAGGAAACAGGCAGATTACAATATACAGGAAAGAAAGTGTATGTGTTACATAGTAGAGATAATCGAATTATATGAGTGGAGGGAAGAATGGGAGTCAGAGAGGATAGTGCTTTGAGAAAAAGATAATGTGACAGGCTAAAATACTTTAGAAACAGCATACAATAGATGCAGAAAGGAAGGGAGGTGGGAAATATATGACACAGTAAGAGAAAAACAAAACAATGTAGAATTGAGGGTATATTTAGCAACAACCAGCCACACCCCTTCCCCTTTTAGTATTAAAAAACCCCTGTACACCCGTGGTGGATTCATGTCAATGTACGGCAAAACCAATACAGAATTGTAAAGTAAAATAAAAAATAAAGAAAGAAAAAAAAAAGATGATATCTCCCACTTTTATTGTTTAAATTACAATTATGAAAGTTAACTCAGACATTTATAAAAAAAAAAAAACCCTGAATTCTAACTCAGATTAAATGGTTTTTGGGGACACTATTCTACCATCTCATACGTCTGCTTAATTTCTGAATAAAGTCACTATATCTTGCCACAACACCACATTTTTTGGTTTATTTGTCTGTTCTGTGGTAAACAGTACAAGCTTGGACCCAGTGACAAAGAAAGATTATTACTGCTCAAATTTAGTCTTAGAACTTTTAGGATCTAGACAAACAAAGATCGTATGCATGTGTTTATTTTTCATCAGTAGACTAATATACCAGGAAAGCAGCTGGGTGTTATATTTTGTTGGGTCCCTTTTGAACACATCAGCCATTAATTCATTCACTCATTCATTGATTCTTATATTTATTCAACAATGTTTACCAGGTACCTATTCAATGCTAACCTTTTTTAGGAGCTGAAAATAAGGAGACAAACATGACAAGTCTGTTTAAAGGGACCCAGTATTGTCAGGGAATCAGATAAGTAAATGATGATGATAAAGTATAATATTAAATTTAATACAGGAGTTGTATGATATGGAATACTAGATAAAGATAGTTCAGTCACTCAGTCATGTCCAACTTTTGGACTGCAGTATGCCAGGCTTCCCTGTCTATCACCAATTCCCAGAGCTTTCTCAAACTTATGTGATTCCGTCCAATCATCTCATCCTCTGTTGTCCCCTTCTCCTCCTGCCTTCAATCTTTCCCAGAATCTTGACCCAGGTAAAAAGAGGGAGGATAAATGGTATATTATCTTTCTGGTTTTAAGTATAAAGTTTAAGGAAAAAAAAAAAAGGAAATTTATTGATTCAAATAATTGGCTCAAAACAGAGGTGGCTATGGCCTGAAACATAAATATATTTAGAAGCTCTGCTTATCTTAGGTCTGTATCTCCATATCTCTCTGCCTGGTAACCCTTCAGAGACTGATTTTAGTCTTCACATAGTTGAGTTTCAGTTCAGTTCAGTTCATTTCAGTCACTCAGGCATGTCCGACTCTTTGCGACCCCATGAATTGCAGCACGCCAGGCCGCCCTGTCCATCACCAGCTCCCGGAGTTCACTCAGACTCACGTCCATCGAGTCGGTGATGCCATCCAGCCATCTCATCCTCTGTCATCCCCTTTTCCTCCTGCCCCCAATCCCTCCCAGCATCAGAGTCTTTTCCAATGAGTCAACTCTTTGTATGAGGTGGCCAAAGTACTGGAGTTTCAGCTTTAGCATCATTCCTTCCAAGGAACACCCAGGCCTGATCTCCTTTAGAATGGAGTGGTTGGATCTCCTTGCAGTCCAAGGGACTCTCAAGAGTCTTCTCCAACACCACAGTTCAAAAGCATCAATTCTTTGGCGCTCAGCTTTCTTCACAGTACAACTCTCACATCCATACATGACCACTGGAAAAACCATAGCCTTGACCAGTAAAGATGGACACTAGTAGCTCCAAGATTACCTGATCCTTTGAGCCAGGATAGCTACAATAATTATTATCCAAACCAAGACACCTTTCAGTGTGAAAAGAATACTATTATAATTAGGCTAGGAAAAGAGATATAAACCAGATGGAACATTCCTTGGAAATCTGGAATGTATGTTTACCCTGTTTATAACCATTTTCCTAAAGGAACAGAAACCGTCTGCCCTACTATCCTGATATTAATATTTTGTGAAGCTTATAATGGGCTAATATGGATTATGTGCCTATTCTGGAGACAGTTACTGGGGCAAAGAAAATGAAGCATATGATTGAATAGCCTATTCCCCTCCTTCATTGTTTTTTTTCTACCCCATACCACTCTCATAGCATCAGACCTCCTTACATTTTAGTTGGGAAACAGCTATTTTTTGGCTCTGTCTTTAAAAGATTGTGGTAGTTTCTTATATTTAGAATAGAATACTTATGAGACATACCTTTTCATGTAAGAGCCTAATAAGTTATTATTGTGAAAGACCTGCTCCCTAACAGCAGTGAGGGTGAGCAGGAACAAAAGGGACGAAGATGTCAGAATGCTTCATTGTGTCACACACACGCACAAACACACACACATTTGTACTTGGTCTCTTGATGTCAAACCTTAGTTTCAAATGATTTTATCAGTCTGATTTACTTATATGAATAGAGCCAAAAAATAACCATTGATTCTCATATGATTTACTTTCTAAAAGTCAAAATAAAGGATTAAATAAATACACGAAGTGAAGCTGGGGTTGGCAATATTACTTTTTTCTTAAAGATAAATGAGTGATTAGAATAATTTATCAGTTACAAATACATTCATCCAAAGGGCTTCCCTTGTAGCTCAGTTGGTAAAGAATCTGCCTGCAGTGCAGGAGACCCAGGTTTGATCCCTGTGTTGGGAAGATCCCCTAGAGAAGGAAATGGCAACCCACTCCAGTATCCTTGCCTGGAAAATCTCCTGGACAGTGGAGCCTGGTGGGTTGCAGTCCATGGGATCGCAAAGAGTCAAGCACAACTGAGCGACTCACACTAACACTAAAGTAGTAATTAGGTCAATGCAAACACATTTTTAATACAATTTGCTTACATGTGCACAGTTTTTCTGCTCTTACCTTTACTATTAAACAAAAGCTCTCATTATCAAAGCACAGTCACCTGCCCTGCCATCTACAAAGGAAAGATATACATCAGCTAAATTGGAGATCAAGTCTGCCTACCACATACTGAGCATTTTTGGAATTTATTATTATTTTGTTGTTGTTCAGTCACCAAGTCATGTCGGACTGTTCGTGACACCATGGACTACAGCATGCCAGATTTCCCTTTCTCTCACTATCTCCCAGAGTTTGCCCAGGTTCATGTCCATTGAATCAGTGAAACCATCTAAGCCTCTCATCCTCTGTCACCCTCTTCTCCTTCTGCCGTCAATCTTTCTCAGCATCAGGGTCTTTTCCAATGAGTCAGTTGTTCACATCAAGTGGCCAAAGTATTGGAGCTTCAGCTTCAGCATCCATCCTTCCAAAGAGTTTCAGGGCTGATTTCCTTTAAGATTGAATATCACAGTTTGAAAGCATCAATTCTTCAGTGCTCAGCCTCCTTTACTGTCCAGCTCTCACAACTGTATGTGGCTACTGGAAACACCATAGCCTTGACTATGTGGATCTTTGTCCATAAAATGTCTAGGTTTGTCCTAGCTTTCCTGCCAAGAAGCAATTGTTTTCTAATTTCATGGCTGTAGAAATCTGTCACTGCTTCCACTTTTTCCCCTTCTATTTGCCATGCAGTGATGGGACCAAATGCCATAGTCTCAGTTTTTTAAATAATTTTTAATATTGAGTTTTAAGCTGGCTTTTTCACTCTCCTCTTTCACCTTCATCAAGAGGCTCTTTAGTTCCACTTCACTTTAGAGTGGTATCATTTGCATATGTTGATATTTCTCCCAGCAATCTTAATTACAGCTTGTAACTCATCTAGCCCAGCATTTCACATGATGTGCTCTATGTCTAACTTAAATTTCCAGGGTGACAATAAATAGCCTTGTCATAAGCTTTTTTCAATCCTGAACCAGTCAGTCGTTCCATACAGGGTTCTAACTGTTGCTTCTTGACCTGCATAAGGGTTTCTCAGGAGACATGTAAGATAGTCTTGTGTTGCCATCTTTTTAAATGTTTTCCACATTTTGTTATGATCCACAGTCAAAGGTTTTAGTGTAGTCAATGAAGCAGAGGTAGATGTTAGAAAATGTAGATTCATACTATGACAAAATAATATATTTACTTTTATTAGGGAAGGTCTTTTGGTGGAAATAAATCTATAAACCTTAGAATAAACAAAACTCATGTAAAGAGTTATGGAAAACTGATTTTTACATTAAAAAAAGCAAAATACAAAACAAGTTTTATAATATAATTGTGGCAGTTATTTGTATTTATAAATGCTTTATATTAAAGAAAAAGATCATAATCCAGCAGACACACTCAAGCCAAGAGAAAATATCTTGTAAACTAGAGTGTACTTTCACTGGGTGCAGGTTTGATAGTGGAGAGAGGGGTGAGATATGATTACTTACTTGAAATGCTTTGCTCCTATCTTTCTCCCCTACCTAAGAATCTCAAATTTCCATCAGTTGAACTCTCCTGGTTTTGTAAAAGTTCTCCATGATAGCTCTAAAATGATAGCTAATTGCTGTACTTTTGTGATAGTTACTCATTGAGAATGCCTTAATATTCCAGACCTGGGCAGAGCTGAGATAAGAGTGAGGTGAGTGAAGCACTTATTTCAGTTCACAAAGTTTGAGGAGGTGCCCAGAAGCCTTGTAATCAAAATAATACTATTTACTAAAATTAAAAAGAAAACTAGAAATGAATACCAAAACACACAATGAACCAAATATCAAACTTAAATAAAGGCAGGAACTTGCCCTGGAATGGAACAACCTTGCCAAAAATGTCATCCTTTATCCCAGACCTGGCCATAAATCTTTTTCTAGAATTCTCCACACACTAGTAATTATAACATTGAGCAAGTCACTTAATTTCTTGAAACTTCAGCTATATCTTTGTAAAATAAATATCAGTAATATTTTCCTCAAACTCCTTGGTATTCTTGAAGGAAATAAGTAAGAGAATGTTCTCAGTGTCATTTTGTCAATATGCAGGATGCAGAGAGTTATATATTATTGACTCAGACTTAGCATTTATTATATATTTCTTAAATTCAGTAATACATTAAAAAAAATCTCTGAAACACCAGGCTCATGACAGCACTGGAACTGCAGTCTAAATCAAACAAACATTATGCCATTCCTCAAAGGATTGAGAAATCAGTCAGTTCAGTTCAGTAGCTCAGTCGTGTCCAACTCTTTGTGACCCCATGAACTGCAGCAGGCCAGGCCTCTCTGTCCATCACCAACTCCCGGAGTCCACACAAAACCATGTTGATTGAGTCGGTGATGCCATCCAACCATCTCATCCTCTACTGTACCCTTCTCCTCCTGCCCTCAATCTTTCCCAGCATCAGGGTTTTTTTCAAATGAATCAACTCTTTGCATCAGGTGGCCAAAATATTGGAGTTTCAGCTTCAACATCAACCCTTCCAATAAACACCCAGGACTGATCTCCTTTAGGATAGACTGGTTGGATCTTCTTGCAGTCCAAGGGACTCTCAAGAGTCTTCTCCAACACCACAGTTCAAAAGCATCAATTCTTCTGTGGTTAGCTTTCTTTATAGTCCAACTCTCACATCAATACATGACTGCTGGAAAAACCATAGCCTTGACTAGATGGAAATTTGTTGACAAAGTAATGTCTCTGCTTTTTAATATGCTGTCTAAGTTGATTGTAACTTTCCTTCCAAGGAGTAAGCAGCTTTTAATTTCATGGCTGCAGTCACCATCTGAGGTGATTTGGAGCCCAGAAAAATAAAGTCAGCCACTGTTTCCACCATTTCCCCATCTATTTGCCATGAAGTGATGGGACCAGATGCCATGGTCTTAGTTTTCTGAATGTTGAGTTTTAAGCCAACTTTTTCACTCTCCTCTTTCACTTTCATCAAGAGGCTCTTTACTTCTTCACTTTCTGCCATAAGAGTGGTATCTGCATATCTGAGGTTATTGATATTTCTCCAAGCAATCTTGATTCCAGCTTGTCCTTCTTCCAGCCCAGCGTTTCTCATGATGTACTCTGCATATAAGTAAAATAAGCAGGGTGACAATATACAGCCTTGACGTACTCCTTTTCCTATTTGGAACCAGTCTGTTGTTCCACGTCCAGTTCTAACTGTTGCTTCCTGACCTGCATACATATTTCTCAAGAGGTAGGTCAGGTGGTCTGGTATTCCCATCTCTTTCAGAATTTTCCACAGTTTGTTGTGATCCACACAGTCAAAGGCTTTGGTATGACCAATAAAGCAAAAGTAGATGTTTTTCTGGAACATTCTTGCTTTTTTGATGATCCAGTGGATGTTGGCAATTTGATCTCAGGTTCCTCTGCCTTTTCTAAATCCAGCTTGAACATCTGGAAGTTCACGTTTCATGTACTGTTGAAGCTTGGCTTGGAGAATTTTGACCATTACTTTTCTAGCATGTGAGATGAGTGCAGTCATGCAGTAGTTTGAACATTCTTTGGCATTGCCTTTCTTTGGGATGCAAATGAGAACTGATTTTCCAGTCCTGTGGCCACTGCTGAATATTCCAAATGTGCTGGCATATTGAGTGCAGCACTTTCATAACATCATCTTAGGATTTGAAATAGGTCAACTGGATTCCATCATCTCCACTAGCTTTGTTTGCAGTGATGCTTCCTAAGGCTTACTGAACTTCATATGCCAGAATGTCTGACTCTAAGTGATTGATCATAGCATTGTGGTTATCTGGGTCATGAAAATTCTTTTGTACAGTTCTTCTGTGTATTCTTGCCACTTTTTAATATCTTCTGCTTCTGTTAGTTCCATTCCATTTCTGTCCTTTATTGTGCCCATCTTTGCATAAAATATTCCCTTCATATCTCTAATTTTCTTGAAAAGGTCTCTAGTCTTTCCCATTCTGTTGTTTTCCTCTATTTCTTAACATTGATCACTGAGGAAGTCTTTCTTATCTCTCCTTGTTTTTCTTTGGAATTATGCATTCAAATGGGTATATCTTTCCTTTATCCTGTGCCTTTCACTTCTCTTTTTTTCTCAGATATTTGCAAGGCCTCCTCAGACTACCATTTTGCCTTTTTACATTTCTTTTTCTTGAGGATGGTCTTGATCACTGCCTCCTGTACAATGTTACAAACCTCCATCCATAGTTCTTCAGGCACTCTACTTTTCAGATCTAATCCCTTGAATCTATTTATCGCTTCCACTGTATAATCATAAGGGATTTGATTTAGGTCACACCTCAGTGGTCTAGTGGTTTTCCCTACTTTCTTCAATTTAATTCTGAATTTGGCAATAAGGAATTCATAATCTCAGCCACAGTCAGCTCCCACTCTTGTTTTTGCTGACTGTGTAGAGATTCTCCATCTTTGGCTGCAAAGAATATAATCAATCTGATTTTGGTATTGACCATCTGATGATGTCTCTGTGTAGAGTCTTCTCTTATGTTGTTGGAAGAGGGTGTCTGCTATGACCAGTGCATTCTCTTGGCAAAATTCTATTAGCCTTTGACCTGCTTCATTTTGCACTGCAAGGCCAAATTTGCCTGTTACTCTGGATATCTCTTGACTTCCTACTTTTGCATTCTAGTCCCCTATAATGAAAAGGATATCATTTTGGGGTGTTAGTTCTAGAAGGTCTTGTAGGTCTTCATAGAACCATTCAACTTCAGCTTCTTCAGCTTTAGTTGTTGGGTCATAGACTTGGATTACTGTAATACTGAATGGTTTGCCTTGGAAAGGAACAGAGATCATTCTGTCATTTTTGAGATCACATCCAAGTACTGTATTTTGGACTCTTTTGTTGACTATGATGGTTACTGCATTTCTTCCAAGGGATTCTTGCCCAGAGTAGTAGATATAATGGTCATCTGAGTTAAATGCACCCATTCCAGTCACTGATTCCTAAAATGTTGATGTTCATTTTTGCCATCTCCTGTTTGACCACTTCCAATTTGCCTTGATTCATGGACATAACATTCCAGGTTCCTATGCAATATTGCTCTTTACAGCATTAGATTTTAGTTTTATCTCCAGTCACATCCACAGCTGGGTGTTGTTTTTGCTTTGGCTCCATCTCTTTATTCTTTCTGGAGTTATTTCTCCACTGATCTCCAGTAGTATATTGGACCCCTACCAACCGGGAGAGTTCATCCTTCAGGGTCTTATCTTTTTACCTTTTCATACTGTTCATGGGGTTCTAGGGCAAGAATACTGAAGTTTTGCCATTTGCTTCTTCAGTGGATCATGTTTTGTCATTACTATCATTTTTTTTTTAATTTAGTGATCAATAGTAACACTGAAATAGCATAGAGAAAATTTGTTTCTCTAGAAGATGTTACTTATTCCAAAAATGTTTATCTCTTCTTTCGGTAGGACAAATAGCCTGGGATTCAGTTCAGTTCAGTTCAGTCTCTCAGTTATGTCCAACACTTTGCGACCCCATGGACCGCAGCATGCCACACTTCCCTATCCGTCCATCACCAACTCCCAGGGCTTGCTCAAACTCATGGGCATCAAGTCAGTGATGCCATCCAACCATCTCATCCTCTGTCATCCTCTTCGCCTCCTGTATTCAATCTTTCCCAGCATCAGAGTCTTTCCCAGTGAGTAAGTTCTTTGCATCAAGTGGCCAAAGTATTGGAGTTTCAGTTTCAGCATCAGTCCTACCAATGAATATTCAGAATCACTGCTTTCCTTTAGGATTGACTGGTTTGATTCCCTTGTGTCTGAGTTTTAGACCCATGGGTTCTTGCACTCTCTGTAGCTTGACAAGGCTTTCAAACAGATTTTGAAAAATATTTTCCCTAGTTGTTCTCAGTGGAAATTTTGGTTGACAGAAATTACTCTGCCATTGTTGGAAGCTGTTTTATTGTAGTTGTTATTCTTGTACTTGAATATATAGAAGAGATACCTTTATTCATCAACTTATGTGTTGGGGCTACACATAAATATACAACATTTCTAAAGTTAATTGAAAAGACCCTGATGCTGCATTGGAGAAGGGGTGGCACAGAGTCAGCCACAACTGAAGTGACTTAGCAGCAGCTGGAAAAGATTGAAGGCAGGAGGAGAAGGGGACGACAGAGGATGAGATGGTTGGATGGCATCACTGACTCAGTGGACATGAGTTTGGGTAAATTCCGGGAGTTGGTGATGGACAGAAAGGCCTGGCATGCTGCAATTCATGGGGTCGCAAAGAATTGGACACGACTGAGCAACTGAACTGAACTGAAAATCATTTGAGTTTATTATCCTTGAAAGAGAAAAATCATTCAGTTAAATATGTTTGGCACTTAAATAGAACTTAATGAAATAGCTGTACAGAGTTAATCTTGGGTATAAAAGGAAAATAAAAGCATGCCTGAGGAAAGCTATTCACTACAATGGCTAAGTTATGATTTAAAGATTTTATGTTAATGAAAAGTTGCTTGTATAGGATCATATTCAAGGCATTTTCATGGTAAGGACATGGGTAACACATTTCCTACTGTGGAGTTAAACCCTGGGGCAGTTCACCAGCATACAAAGAAGGAATCAGACATGGGGATCAGGCAATCTCAAGCCACATGTCAGATAAGACTGTAAAATCTATAAGGATTTTATTCTTACATTTGTGGATCCAGAGATCCAATGGATGAGCAGAGAAAAGAAGTTGAATATCCTAGGCAACAGTTCAAATTGAAAGCAAGTGGAATCTGGCAGGAAGAATTCTTCTGGGATAGAAGGTAGGAGAAATTGATATCAAACATTGTAAATAGGGTTGAAATAAACTAGGTCAAGTGCTGGGAACATATTTAGGATTGATTTAGGACTGAGAAAGGAACATTGGGCGTCCCTGATAGAATAGTTGGTAAAGAAGCCGCCTGCAATGCAGGAGACTCCAGTTTGATTCCTGGGTTAGGAAGATCCCCTGGAGAAGGGAAAGGTTACCCACTCGAGTATTCTGGCCTGGAGAATTCCATGGACTGTAAATCCATGGGATCACAAAGAGTCAGACATGACTGCGGGACTTTCACTTTCAAGGAACATCAGTGGCTCTAACGAGGAAGAGTTAAGTGATGGAGGTGAGAGTGAAAGAATCAAATCTAACATTGACAACCAGTGTTGAAAAAATAAAATAAAATGAAACCTATTAGAAACCCTAGAAAGTAGTTTCCCCTGGCATGAAGCAGAATAAAGTGGAACAATGTGCAAACCTGGGGCATTAGGTAATCATGTTGAGATAAAAAGTCATTGAGGAACTGCTGAGACTGGGCAGAGATAGAGATTAAGAAAGAATCCAACATCCAAATCTGTGGATGACAGGATCTGATTTATCTTGGATAGCTACAGTAGGTTTTTGCTTCTTTCCCTATGTCTTAACTCTCTCTTAACACTTAAAACTCCATAAGCGTGTCATGCTCATATTGTTCTCTTATTAAAATGCTTTTAGTAAGCTTTACTGCTTATAACTAACCAAAACATACCATGTGTTTTATAGCTATGATGGTCTAACTTACTTCCACTTTGCTACTTCTGCAACCCACCTCGCACTGTAGAATACTGTCTATACCCCGAAAAGAAAGAAGTGACTGTCTCATTCATTTCTACATATTCATGTCTTCTTTCTCAGCACTGGATACAAGGGCAGTGCTTAAAAACTGTTTATTTATAAACAATTCAAACATCACCTGTGGGCAGGCTTAAGCAGGTCTCTAATCCAAAGAATGCTCAAACTACCAAACAATTGCACTCATCTCACATGCTAGTAAAGAAATGCTCAAAATTCTCCAAGCCAGGCTTCAGCAATATGTGAACCGTGAACTTCCAGATATTCAAGCTAGTTTTAGAAAAGGCAGAGGAGCCAGAGATCAAATTTCCAACATCCACTGGATAATGGAAAAAACAAAAGAGTTCCAGAAAAACATCTATTTCTGCTTTATTGACTATGCCAAAGCCTTTGACTGTGTGGATCACAACAAACTGTGGAAAATTCTGAAAGAGATGGGAATACCAGACCACCTCACCTGCCTCTTGAGAAACCTGTATACAGGTCAGGAAGCAACAGTGAGAACTGGACATGGAACAACAGACTGGTTCCAATAGGAAAAGGAGTACATCAAGGCTGTATAATGTCACCCTGCTTATTTAACTTATATGCAGGGTACATCATGAGAAACGCCGAGGTGAAACGAGCACAAGCTGGAATCAAGATTTCTGGGAGAAATATCAATAATCTCAGATATGCAGATGACACCACCCTTATGGCAGAAAGTGAGAAGGAACTAAAAAGCCTCTTGATGAAAGTGAAAAAAGAGAGTGAAAAAGTTGGCTTAAAGCTCAACATTCAGAAAACAAAGATCATGGCATCTGGTCCCATCACTTCATGGAAAATAGATGGGGAAACAGTGGAAACAGTATCAGACTTCATTTTGGGGGGCTCCAAAATCACTGCAGATGGTGACTGCAGCCTTGAAATTAAAAGACGCTTACTCCTTGGAAGGAAAGTTGTGACCAACCTAGATGGCATATTGGAATGCAGAGACATTACTTTGCCAACAAAGGTCTGTCTAGTCAAGGCTGTGGTTTTTCCAGTAGTCATGTATGGATGTGAGAGTTGGACTGTGAAGAAAGCTGAGCACTGAAGAAGTGATGCTTTTGAACTGTGGTGTTGGAGAAGACTCTTGAGAGTCCCTTGGACTGCAAGGAGATCCAACCAAACCATCCTAAAGGAGATCAGTCCTGGGTGTTCATTGGAACGACTGATATTGAAGCTGAAACGCCAATATTTTGACCACCTCATGCAAAGAGTTGACTCATTGGAAAAGACCCTGATGCTGGGAGGGATTGGGGGCAGGAGGAGAAAGGGACAATAGCGGATGAGATGGCTGGATGACATCACTGTCTCGATGGACATGAGTTTGAGTAATATCTGGGAGTCAGTGATGGGCACAGAGGCCTGGCATGCTGTGATTCATGGGGTCACAAAGAGTCGGATGTGACCGAGCGACTGAACTGAACTGAACTGAATCCAATGTTAAGCAAAATTTTCAGAAATGTAAATATGATTGAGATAAAGAGGTGTCTATTTGGGATTGTTAGGATTGCAGTCCAGGAAACATAGATTCTAGAAGCACTTGAATTGTTCCTCTAGACTACAAAATGAAGAAAAGTTTTAAAGATCAAAAACCACAAGAAATTACACAGTTGTTTATCAAGAATTATGATTGGAGCTGCAAAATAGTAAGAGTAACTGTTAAGAAAGATTCGGTTGGGATTTGAAATGGTTGCATGATTGCAAGTGGGAAATTTGAGACCACAAGACTGAAGCTAGCAGATGTTGTTCTTAAAAAATGCCTGGTGGTGATCTGGGGAGGATGTGGCTGAGTAGAGTTCAGAATGTTCAAGTAGTCAGTGGTGCAGAAACATGTCCGAGACCAGATCCTTAAAGGCTGCCTGATTCCACTCCGTGCGTGTGAATTATGATTATTTCATTAAACTTTCAATCTGTTGTCATCAAGGTGGGCAAGAGGAGCAGGACAGATCAGATTATTACTCCAAACAGAAAATAATTAAAAACAGCAATAAATTATGAGCAATAAATTGGAGTAGAGAGAGACACTGTTATATGTATACTCTTGTCCTAAGAAGGATCCTCTTCAGTGAAGGAAAATTCCTCTTTACCTCAAGGCTTCCCTAGTAGCTCAGACAGTAAAGCATCTACCTGCAATGCAGGAGACCCGGGTTTGATCCCTGGGTCAGGAACATCCCCTAGAGAAGGAAATAGCAACCCACTCCAGTATTCTTGCCTGCAAAATTTCGTGGACAGAGGAGCCTGGCAGGCTACAGTCATGGGGTTGCAGAGAGTCAGACATGACTGAGTAACTAACACATGCACATCTCTTTACCCCACCTAGTAATCCAGACCATGCAAATGAACACTGGCATCAACAGGCAGCAGATGTTGCAGCCAGATGGCTGATAACTTGGAAGCTGTTAACTTGTACTCAGGTGGTTATATTTCTTTAAAAGTGTTCTACAGTCAGTCCTTTTTTGTTTTACTCAGTATTGAGTAGGCAGTTAAATACTTTATGCTATTATTTTAATTAAGGGTGTACTTTAATAAAAAATAAGGATTAAATCAACTTAGTCCAAGCCTTCAGACCTTAAGCAATATCAGTGACCTTGCAAAAACCAAACTTATTAAGACATAGTAAAAACTGATTACTGAATATCTCAGCAAAACATTTTTGTTTGACACATTCTCTGGTATAAGAAATAAGAAAAATTAAATGTAAAATGGACAGGTAAATCTAGGAATAAAAACTTCAAGGTTATTATATAAAAAGGGAGGTTACAGTGATACTAATTATGAATACAGTGATACTAAGTATGAATGTTGTAGTATAAACCCTCCAAGGTTACTTTCCCAGTGTGTCTTTTATTTTCCATATGTGTCTTTCCCATAAGAGATACTTAGAGTAATCCTTCCAGAGCACCCCGAAGCATTATTTCAACAAACATAACATGATCAGTAGAGAAGAAATAATAGCAAGCCACAAAGGTATAGCAATTGGAGATGGTGTCTCATTCTAAAGAAACAACAGGCTGAACCCAAAGCTAAGAGGAAAGGAAAGGCTGCTGGCTACAGCTGCTATTGACTGTTTGTATCTTTTTAAGAAATAGCTATCACTAACGCAGGGTAAGATCATCTATACTTTGAACATATGAAGTAACACCACAAACAATGGCACCTTTGAATATATTGTTGGTGTATCAATCTATAAAGTGATCTGTATGGAGTTTATTAAAAATTTGGTCTCCAAAGAGAAAATTTTGTTATCACAAAGGAATATATGTGCTTAGTTGTTCAGTCATGTCCAACTCTTTGTGATCCCATGGACTATATAGCCTGCCAGGCCCCTCTGTCCTCGGGGATTCTCCAGACAAGGATATTACAGTAGATTGCCATGCCCTTCTACAGGGGATCTTCCCAACCTAGGGATCAAACCCAGGTCTCCCACATTGCAGGTGGACTTTTTTACCATCTGAGCCACCGGGGAAGCCCACAAAGGAATATAAATTTAAGTAAATGCTTTCCAAAGGATAACAGAATTATTTTATTTTTAATTATTTTATTTGGCCCAAAATCTCACCTTTTCTCCCACAAATGCTAATAATACAATGATGTGGTGGAAGAACAGTGGTTTTCAAATTAAAATTCCAGACAAGATTCAACAATTATCAATCAGGTATCATAATTCTCATTCTATGAATGAGGAAAAAGGATTTCACTGTCCTTTCCTGAAACCAAAACAAAACAAAAACAGCTGGGGGTGGGTGGGTGTGAACAGATGATCTTTGAATTTTTGGATATATCAGATTATCTTATATTTATTGATTATATATATCCTGTGACATAGAAGCAAGAATTCTATATGCTCTGAATTTCTCACTTACCAATTCAAATCAATTATTCTTGCCAAGATCACAGACAAGCTTTTTACTACTAAACCAAATCGATCCATTTAATCTTCATCTTACATGGTCTGGTGTTTTCTTCATTTTCAGTTCCTTAGTAGTTTTTATTTTTATTATTTATTTATTATTATTATTTTAATTTTAATTTTATTTTGCTTTACAATACTGTATTGGTTTGCCATACATTGACATGAATCAGCCACAGGTGTACATGAGTTCCCAATCCTGAAACCCCCTCCCACCTCCCACCCCATATGATCTCTCTGGATCATCCCTGTGCACCAGCCCCAAGCATCCTGTATCCTGTATTGAACATAGACTGGTGATTCATTTCTTACATGATAGTATATATGTTTCAGTGCCATTCTCACAAATCATCCCACCCTCTCCCTCTCCCTCTCCCTCAGAGTCCAAAAGTCCGTTCTATACATCTGTGTCTCTTTTGCTGTCAAACATACAGGGTTATAATTACCATCTTTCTAAATTCCATATATATGTGTTAGTATACTGTACTGGTGTTTTTCTTTCTGGCTTACTTCATTCTGTATAATAGGCTCCAGTTTCATCCATTTCATTAGAACTGATTCAAATGTATTCTTTTTAATGGCTAAGTAATACTCCATTGTGTATATGTACCACAGCTTTCTTATCCATTCATCTGCTGATGGACATTTAGGTTGCTTCCATGTCCTGGCTATTATAAACAGTGCTGTGATGAACACTGGGGTACACGTGTCTCCTTCAATCCTGGTTTCCTTGGTGTGTATGCCTAGTAGTGGGATTGCTGAGTCATAAGGCAGTTCTATTTGTAATCTCTTACGGAATCTCCACACTGTTCTCCATAGTGGCTGTACTAGTTTGCATTCCCACCAACAGTGTAAGAGGGTTCCCTTTTCTCCACACCCTCTCCAGCATTTATTGCTTGTAGACTTTTGGATAGCAGCCATTCTGACTGGTGTGAAATGGTACCTCATTGTGGTTTTGACTTGCATTTCTCTGATAATGAGTGATGTTGAGCATCTTTTCATGTGTTTGTTAGCCATCTGTATGTCTTTGGAGAAATGTCTGTTTAGTTCTTTGGCCCATTTTTTATTGGGTCGTTTATTTTTCTGGAATTGAGCTGCATAACTTGCTTGTATATTTTTGAGATTAGTTGTTTGTCAGTTGTTTCATTTGCTATTATTTTCTCCCATTCCAAAGGCTGTCTTTTCACCTTGCTTATAGTTTCCTTTGTTGTGCAGAAGCTTTTAATTTTAATTAGGTCCCATTTGTTTATTTTTGCTTTTATTTCCAGTATTCTGGGAGGTGGATCATAGAGGACCCTGCTGTGATTTATGTTGAGAGTGTTTTGCCTATATTCTCCTCTAGGATTTTTATAGTTTCTGGTCTTACATTTAGATCTTTAATCCATTTTGAGTTTACTTAGTAGTTTTTAAACAATGATCTTTTTTGAATGGAAAAAGAAGATGTGGAACATATATACAATGAAATATTACCAAGCCTTAAAAATTAAATTAAATAATGCCATTTGCAGCAACATGGGTAGACCTAGAGATTATCATAATGTGAAGTCAGACAAAGAAAGACAAATATCATATGATATCACTTATATGTGGATCTAAGAAAAATGATAGAAATGAATTTACAAAACAGAAACAGATTTACAGACATGAAAAACAAACTTATGATTACCAAAAGGTTGAGGGCAGGGATAATTAGAAGTTTGGGATTAATGAGTATACACTACTACATATAAAATAGCAAACAAGGACCAACTGTATAGTACAGGAAATATTCTGTTCAATATCTTAAAATAGCTTATAATGGAAAAGAATCTGAAAAAGAATATATATATATGTATGAATATGCATAAGAATATATATCTGAATCACTTTGCTATATGTCTGAAACTGAAACAACATTGTAAATCAACTATACTTCAATTTAAAAAAAATCTCTTGATAAAGCTTGGTATTTCAGACCCTTGGTTTTATTCCTTTTCTCCTAACTTCTTCTTAGGCAGGCTGCTGTGGTTGACAAGGTGGGCCTCATTAAGAAGTTAAAATTTGAGCAAAGTCATTAACAGGATAAAGATGCTTGCTAAGAAGGTGTCTATAGGAAAAACAATCATGAAATTAGAAACAATTAGAGCAAAGTCTCTAAGATAAGAGTATATCCATATTTTTCAAAAAAGTAGCAAAGATATAAGTGTTGCTGAAGTTGAGTCAAGGAGGGGAAGGACTGTAGAAGGTGAAGGCAGAGAGATCCTAGGTTCACCATATTATGTAGAATCTTGTTTGCTATGTAAGGTGATATACTCTCCATGAAATAAGAACCCATTGAAAAGTTTTAATCAGGTGAGTTACACAACTGACTTAACTTGTTTGAAAGTTCACTTTGATTTTATTTTTTTAAGAAGAGACTTTACAGGGACAAAATAAAAGAAAAGATTCTAGTTGGGATGCAATGCAACAATGCAGATGAGAGATGAGTCTTTCTACCATGAATATAGTAGTGGAGAAGATGAGAAATGCCAGGATTATAGGAATATTTTGAAGGTAGAACCAACAAGATTGTCCTATGACTTGAATGTGGATATGGAAGCCACAGAGACTTAACAATGTCTTTAGCTTTTTTTGGTCTGAGCCACTGAGAAATTGACATCAACTGAGATAGTGAAGAAGCCGAAGGTGCCAGGCTGTGACAGCGCAGGAATGGCCAAGAGGAGCCACCCCACGTCCGAGGCCAAGGGCGGCGGCTGGGAAGAGCAACCCCACCTCCAAGGAGCAGTGGGTGCCTGGGCGCAGGAGGGCCTAGAGGAGCCATCCCACGTTGAAGGTCAGCAAGGGCGGTGGTGAGGAGATACTCCTCATCCAAGGTAAGGAGCAGCGGCTGCGCTTTGGTGGAGCAGCTGTGAAGAGATACCCCACACCCAAGGTAAGAGAAACAAAAGTAAGATGGTAGGTGTTGCAAGAGGGCATCAGAGGGCAGACACATTGAAACTATACTCACAGAAAACTAGTCAATCTAATCACACTAGGACCACAGCCTTGTCTAACTCAATGAAACTAAGCCATGCCCGTGGGGTAACCCATGACAGGCGGGTCATGGTGAAGAGGTCTGACAGAATGTGGTCTACTGGACAAGGGAATGGCAAGCCACTTCAGTATTCTTGCCTTGAGAACCACATGAACACTATGAAAAGGCAAAATGATAGGATATTGAAAGAGGAACTCCCCAGGTCAGTAGGTGCCCAATATACTACTGGAGATAAGTGGAGAAATAACTCCTGAAAGAATGAAGGGACGGAGCCAAAGCAAAAACAATACCCAGCTGTGGATGTGACTGGTGATAGAAGCAAGGTCTGATGCTGTAAAGAGCAATATTGCATAGGAACCTGGAATGTCAGGTCCATGAATCAAGGCAAATTGGAAGTGATCAAGCAACAGATGGCAAGAGTGAACGTCGACATTCTAGGAATCAGCGAACTAAAATGGACTGGAATGGGTGAATTTAACTCAGATGACTATTATATCTACTACTGTGGGCAAGAATCTCTCAGAAGAAATGGAGTAGCCATCATGGTCAACAAAAGAGTCCGAAATGCAGTACTTGGATGCAATCTCAAAAACGACAGAATGATCTCTCTGTTCGTCTCCAAGGCAAACCAGTCAATATCACGGTAATCCAAGTCTATGCCCTAACCAGTAATGCTGAAGAAGCTGAAGTTGAACGGCTCTATGAAGACCTACAAGACCTTTTAGAACTAACACCCCAAAAAGATGTCCTTTTCATTATAGGGGACTGGAATGCAAAAGTAGGAAGTCAAGAAACACCTGGAGTAACAGGCAAATTTGGCCTTGGAATGCGGAATGAAGCAGGGCAAGACTAATAGAGTTTTGCCAAGAAAATGCACTGGTCATAGCAAACACCCTCTTCCAACAACACAAGAGAAGACTCTACACATGGACTTCACCAGATGGTCAACACCAAAATCAGATTGATTATATTCTTTGCAGCCAAAGATGGAGAAGCTCTATACAGTCAACAAAAAAAAGACTGGGAGCTGACTGGCTCAGATCATGAACTCCTTATTGCCAAATTCAGACTTAAATTGAAGAAAGTAGGGGAAACTGCTAGGCCATTCAGGTATGACCTAAATCAAATCCCTTATGATTATACAGTGGAAGCGAGAAATAGATTTAGGGGCGTAGATCTGATAGATAGAGTGCCTGATGAACTATGGAATGAGGTTCATGACATTGTACAGGAGACAGAGATCAAGACCATCCCCATGGAAAAGAAATGCAAAAAAGCAAAATGGCTTTCTAGGGAGGCCTTAGAAATAGCTGTGAAAAGAAGAGAAGTGAAAAGCAAAGGAGAAAAGGAAAGATACAAACATCTGAATGCAGAGTTCCAAAGAATAGCAAGGAGAGATAAGAAAGCCTTCTTCAGCAATCAGTGCAAAGAAATAGAGGAAAACAATAGAATGGGAAAGACTAGAGATCTCTTCAAGAAAATCAGAGATACCAAGGAAACATTTCATGCAAAGATGGGCTCAATAAAGGACAGAAATGGAATGGACCTAACAGAAGCAGAAGATATTAAGAAGAGATGGCAAGAATACACAGAAGAATTGTACAAAAAAGATCTTCATGACCTAGATAATCACGATGGTGTGATCACTCATCTAGAGCCAGACATCCTGGAATGTGAAGTCAAGTGGGCCTTGCAAAACATCGCTACGAACAAAGCTAGTGGAGGTGATGGAATTCCAGTGGAGCTCTTTCATATCCTGAAAGATGATGCTGTGAAAGTGCTGCACTCAATATGCCAGCAAATTTGGAAAACTCAGCAGTGGCCACAGGACTGGAAAAGGTCAGTTTTCATTCCAATTCCAAAGAAAGGCAATGCCAAAGAATGCTAAAACTCCTGCACAATTGCACTCATCTCACATGCTAGTAAAGAAATGCTCAAAATTCTCCAAGCCAGGCTTCAGCAATACATGAACTGTGAACTTCCAGATGTTCAAGCTGGTTTTAGAAAAGGCAGAGGAACCAGAGATCAAATTGCCAACATCCGCTGGATCATGGAAAAAGCAAGAGAGTTCCAGAAAACCATCTATTTCTGCTTTATTGACTATGCCAAAGCCTTTGACTGTATGGATCACAATAAACTGTGGAAAATTCTGAAAGAGATGGGAATACAAGACCACCTAACCTGCCTTTGAGAAATCTGTATGCAGATCAGGAAGCAACAGTTAGAACTGGATATGGAACAACAGACTGGTTCCAAATAGGAAAAGGAGTAAATCAAGGCTGTATATTGTCACTCTGCTTATTTAACTTATATGCAGAGTACATCACGAGAAACGCTGGACTGGAAGAAACACAAGCTGGAATCAAGATTACTGGGAGAAATATCAATAACCTCAGATATACAGATGACACCACCCTTATGGCAGAAAGTGAAGAGGAACTAAAAAGCCTCCTGATGAAAGTGAAAGAGGAGAGTGAAAAGGTTGGCTTAAAGCTCAACATTCAGAAAACGAAGATCATGGCATCTGGTCCCATCACTTCATGGGAAATAGATGGGGAAACAGTGGAAATAGTGTCAGCCTTTATTTCTTTGGGCTCCAAAATCACTGCAGATGGTGACTGCAGCCATGAAATTAAAAGACGCTTACTCCTTGGAAGAAAAGTTATGACCAACCTAGATAGCATATTCAAAAGCAGAGACATTACTTTGCCAAGAAAGGTCCATCTAGTCAGGCTATGGTTTTTCCAGTAGTCATATGTGGATGTGAGAGTTGGATTGTGAAGAAGGCTGAGCACCGAAGAATTGATGCTTTTGAACTGTGGTATTGGAGAAGACTCTTGAGAGTCCCTTGGACTGTAAGGAGATCCAACCAGTCCATTCTGAAGGAGATCCGCCCTGGGATTTCTTTGGAAGGAATGATGCTAAAGCTGAAGCTCCAGTACTTTGGCCACCTCATGCGAAGAGTTGACTCATGGAAAAGACTCTGATGCTGGGAGGGATTGGAGGCAGGAGGAGAAGGGGACGACAGAGGATGAGATGGCTGGATGGCATCACGGACTCGATGGACGTGAGTCTGAGTGAAATCCGGGAGTTGGTGATAGACAGGGAGGCCTGGCATGCTGCGATTCATGGGGTCACAAAGAGTCGGATACGACTGAGCGACTGAACTGAAATGAACTGAGATGGTGAAGGATGTAAATAAAGGAGATTTTTGTGGTAGTGGCTGGCTAAGCGAAGGGACAGATTAGAAATTACACTTTTAATATTTTTAATAAAAAACTATTGAAAACCCACATGAAGATATTGAGGCAGTTGAATATATATCTAGAGTTCAGAAAAGAAGTTCAGACTGGAGATTCTAATTGGTAATAAAGAGCATATAAATGAGATTTAAATCTCATGGCTTTCAGCCTTAGAAATGTGAATATAAATTGAGAAGAGAATGAATAATAGAATCCTGAGTAGCACTAGTATTAGGAAGTAGAAAATAGAAGAAACCAATAAAAGAGATGAGAAAGAGTAATCAATAAGGTAGGAGAAAATGAAGAAAACATAAGTTTCTGGAATCCAAATGAAGAAATATTATTGAAACTGAAGAAATAATCAATTATGTCAAATGTTGCTGATTGGCCAGGCAAAATGAAGACTGAGACTTGACCATATAATGTATAATGCATAGCAACTACATTGGTAAACATAGTTTCCATAGGTGTCATAAAGTTTGATCAGATGGTTTAAGGTAGAACAGGAAAAGAATTGGAGACAGAAGGCATAGACAATTCTTTTCAGGAATTTTGCTGCAAAAGGGAACAGTGAAAAAGTGGTAGCTATTTATAGAGAACTGTTGTTTAGAATTTTGTTTGTTGGCAGTGTGAGATAAGATGCATAAAACAATCCTGTGATATTAATTGTCAAGCTTCTCCCACTCCCATGCTTTTGTTCTCACCTACCCCCTCACCACTTTATAGATCCTATGAGTTACTTGTTCTTCTTACCTCATTAATATAATTCAAATAAGGTAATTTCTCTTAAATCTTGTTGTCCACTATGTCCCTTTAGCCCACAGAATTACTCTAACACTATGAATGTAATCACTTCCCCTACATCTTCCAGGCTTACCTTCTTTCTGTTCTATCTCCAAACTACTCCTAAGCAAGTTACTCTTTCTCAAAAGAAAGTCTAATTCCACTAATTCTTACTTAAAAGCCTACAATGACTATTCATCATCTGCTTCATAAAATCCAATGACTTTCTTTAAAAAAAAAAAAATGTGTTGGAGTACAGTTGGTTTACAGTGTTGTGTTAGTTTCAGGTGTATGGCAAAGTGAATCAGTTAGACAAAGACATATATCCACTGTTTTCTTAAGATTCTTTTTCATATTGGTCATTAGAGAGTACTGAGCCGAGCTCCCTGTGCTATACATCAGGTTCTTATTATTTATTTTATGTATAATAATGTGTATATATCTGGTTCCTTTAATTCAGCACATTCGACCTTTAAAAATCTGGCTCATTTTTATCCTCAGTTCACCCTCTACTTAATCTAATAAATAACTCAAGTTCAGGGATTTTTCTGCTTGTTCAGCACGGTATTTTAAGAACATTAAACAATATCTAGCTTGAATTCATTAAAAATTGGTAACTGGATAACTTGTTGAATGAACTCTCATCTCACTGCTTTTACAATGCCTAACACATGGTAAGGATGCAATGGTGGCTAACTTAAAGAAATGGAAATGACTCCTCATATGCTGTCTTCTTCAGATTTCTGTTTGAATACCAAGGAGCTAAGGGCACTAGTTTTATTCTCTCTCAATTTCCCGTCTCTAATAACCCCATGTACACTGAAGGATTGCCTTTGTGTTCACTTTTATTGGATGCATGATCTAAATTGGTCAACTGAAAATTATGTAAGCAGAAAGTGGAAATGAGTTGTAGGGTTTTTGCCTCCTATGCCCTTGGCTGTAAGAATGAATATGCACCGTTTCCTATTTTACACACTGAAGACAAGGTCAGGTTTATTGGCTCTAAACCTTTGAAATCATGTCATGAGTTATGTAATCTGTATAATAAAAATCAAAACTAGATTCATCTCAGCTTTATACTCTATTAAACAGTTTATAGTAGTGCAAAACTTTATCTTCATTTTTTTTAGTCAACTCTGTGTTTTACTGGGTGCAAAGTTTTATATGGTATGATATACAAATGTCTTTAATAATGACATTTTCCTTAATAAAATGTCATTATTAAGGAAAGGACAGTTGTAAAGAAAGAAGCAGGTGTTCTTTTCACACATAATGCCTAAGGAGTTATAGTAACTGGTAAGATCTACTAGTCTGCTGGTAGGAAGGGGGCCTGGAGCTCAAATACTGCAAATGTCTGAAAGTAGCTGTCGGCTTTCACAAATGCTTCAACTGGTTGAAGTATGCACACAGTTTTAACTAACATGTGAGCTGAAAGTGTGGATTTAAAAAGTAGGCTGTCATTTTTTACTTAACAAATATATCTTATCACATCCCGAAATATGTTTTACATAGTCACACAACAAACTGTAAACCATGACTCTCTTCTTTCTTCTCAAGTAATACAATCCGTTGTGAAGGAACAATTACAAAACTTCTCAATAAATTTACATAGAAATCTAAATTGCCACAACAGTATATTAAGAAAGACTGTAAATGGCACTTTAGAATATTTTCAGTAGCTGATTGTGAAAATCAATCCAACAAAAGAAATGTAAAGTTTTTCTTATATAACTTAAGAGCCAATCACTTGTGATTTATCTGGCAGAGGGTTATAACTTACAATCAGAGCAAAAGGCCCCATTTAATTTTCAGAGCAGTGATGCTTCAGCTGGCTAATAGAGCAGACTCTCAGCAGGCAATTAATTGACATCCCATGCAATTGAAAAGGTTTCACAGATTTAAAATCTAGTTAAAAAAAAAAGGTTTAGAGGTACAAAATATTTTATTGAACTTTATAAAGAGACAAATACAAATGGTGCATTTTTCATTTAAAGGAAATAAAACACTTGAAGCAAAAAATTTAGCAACTGTATATAATATACACCTAAACGGTTGATACAGCTTCCATAATTTAAATTGCTTTGGCATGTTTTCAGAATTTTTTTCCTTAAAGAAAATAAAAGGAGAGAAAAGAAGATGGTGTTTTGCAAATAAAATTGGGTGAATAAATGTAAACAAAGTGGTATTCTGAAATTTCATGTTTTGTAAGGATTCAGATGAATATGTCTTTCTTTTTCTCCTTTGCTTTTCACTTCTCTTATTTTCACAGCTATTTGTAAGGCCTGCTCAGACAGGCATTTTGCTTTTTTGCCTTTCTCTTTCTTGGGGATGGTCTTGCTCCCTGCCTCCTGTACAATGTCATGAACTTCAGTCCGTAGTTCATCAGGCACTCTGTCTATCAGATCTAGTCACTTAAATCTATTTCTCACTTCCACTGTATAATTGTTAGAAATTTAATTTAGGTCACAGCTGAGTGGTCTAGTGGTTTTCCCTAATTTCTTCAGTTTAAGTCTGAATTTGGCAATAAGGAGTTCATGATTTGAGCCACAGTCAGATCCCAGTCTTGTTTTTGCTGACTGCATAGAGCTTCTACATCTTTGGCTGAAAAGAATATAATCAATCTGATTTTGGTATTGGCAATCTGATGATGTCCAGTGTAGAGTCTTTTCTTGTGTTGTTGGAAGAGAGTATTGGCTATGACCAGTGCGTTCTCTTGGCAAAACTCTGTTAGCCTTTGACCTGCTTCGTTTTCTACTCCAAGGCTAAACTTGCCTGTTACTCCAGGTGTCTCTTAACTTCTTAATTTGCATTCCAGGGCCCTATAATGGAAAGGACATCTTTTTTGGATGTTAGTTCTAGAAGGTCTTGCACGTTTTCATAGAACTGTTCAGCTTCTTCAGCATTATTCATCCGGATATAGACTTTGATTACCGTGATACTGAATGGTTTCTCTTGGAAACAATAGAGATCATTCTGTCGTTTTTGAGATTGCATCCAAGTACTGCATTTTGGACTCTATTGTTGACTATGATGGCTACTCCATTTCTTCTATGGAATTCTTGCCCAGAGTAGTAGATATAACGGTCCTCTGAGTTAAATTCACACATTTAAGTCCATTTTAGTTCACTGATTCCTAAAATGTCAACATTCACTCTTACCCCCTCCTGTTTGACCACTTCCAATTTGCCTTGATTCATGGACCTAACATTCCAGATTCCTATTCAATATTGCTCTTTACAGCATTGGATCTTGCTTCCATCACCAGTCACATCAACAACTGGATGTTGTATTTGCTTTGACTCCATCTCTTCATTCTTTCTGGAGTTATTTCCCCACTGATCTCCAGTAGCATATTGGGCACCTACCAACCTGGAGAGTTCATCTTTCAGTGTCCTATCTTTTTGCCTTTTCATAGTGTTCATGGGGCTCTCAAGGCAAGAATACTGAAGTGGTTTGCCATTCCCTTTTCCAGTGGACCACATTTTGTCAGAAGTCTCCACCATGACCCATCCATCTTCGGTGGCCCTACATGGCATGGCTCATAGTTTCATTGAGTGAGACAAGGCTGTGGTTCATGTGATTAGATTAGTTAGTTTTCTGTGATTGTAGTTTTCAAACTGTCTGCCCTCAGATGGAGAAGGATAAGAGGCTTATGGAAGCTTCCTGACAAGAGAGACTGACTGAGGGGAAAACTGGGTCTTCTTCTGATGGGCAAGGCCATGCTCAGTAAATTTTTAATCCAATTTTGTGTTGATGGGTGGGGCTGTTTTTCCTCCCTGCTAAGTGCAAAGAAGAAGAGGAAAAGAATAGAATGGGAAAGACTAGAGATCTCTTCAAGAAAACTAGAGATACCAAGGGAATATTTCATGCAAAGATGGGCTCAATAAAGGACAGAAATGGTATGGACCTAACAGAAGCAGAAGATGTTAAGAAGAGGTGGGAAGAACACAGAAGAACTGTACAAAAAAGATCTTCATGACCCAGATAATCACGATGGTGTAATCACTCACCTAGAGCCAGACATCCTGGAACGTGAAGTCAAGCAGGCCTTATGAAGCATCACTATGAACAAAGCTAGTGGAGGTGGTGGAATTCCAATTGAGCTATTTCAAATCCTAAAAGATGATGCTGTGAAACTGTTGCAATCAATATGCCAGCAAATTTGGAAAACTCAGCAGTGGCCACGGGACTGAAAAAGCTCAGTTTTCATTCCAGTCCCTAAGAAAGGCAATGCCAAAGAATGATCAAACTACTGAACAATTGCACTCATCTCACATGCTAGTAAAATAAAGTTCAAAATTCTCTAAGCCAGGCTTCAACAACATATGAACCGAGAACTTCCAGATGTTCAAGATGATCAAATTGCCGACATCTGATGGATCATCAAAAAAGCAAGAGAGTTCCAGAAAATCATCTATTTCTGCTTTATTGACTATGCCAAAGCCTTTGACTGTATAGATCACAATAAATTCTGGAAAATTCTGAAAGAGATGGGAATACCAGACCACCTGACCTACCTCTTGAGAAATCTGTATGCAGGTCAGGAAGCAACAGTTCGAACTGGACGTGGAACAACAGACTGTTTCCAAATAGGAAAAGGAGTACATCAAGGCTGTATAATGTCACCCTGCTTATTTAACTTACCTGCAAGAGTACATCATGAGAAACGCTGGGCTGGAAGAAGCACAAGCTGGAATCAAGATTGCTGGGAGAAATATTGATAACCTCAGATATGCAGATGATACCACTCTTATGGCAGAAAGTGAAGAAGAACTAAAGAGCTTCTTGATGAAAGTGAAAGAGGGGAATGCCTTATAGCTCAGCATTCAAAAAACTAAGGTCATGGCATCTGGTCTCAATACTTCATGACAAACTGATGGGGAAACAGTGGAAACAGTGACAGACTTTATTTTGGGGGGTCCAAAATCACTGCAGATGGTGACTGCTGCCATGAAATTAAAAGATGCTTGCTCTTTGGAAGAAAATTCATGACCAACCTGCTGCTGCTGCTGCTGCTGCTGCTGCTAAATCACTTCACTCATGTCCGACTCTATGCGACCCCACGGATGGCAGCCCACCAGGCTTCCCCATCCCCGGGATTATCCAGGAAAGAACTGGAGTGGGTTGCCATTTCCTTCAACAATGCATGAAAGTGAAAAGTGAAAGTGAAGTCACTTAGTCGTTCATGACCAAAGTAGACAGCATATTAAAAAGCAGAGACATTACTTTACCAACAAAGGTCTGTCTAGTCAAGGCTATGGTTTTTTCCAGTAGTCATGTATGGATGTGAGAGTTGGACTATAGAGAAAGCTGAGTGCAAAGAATTGATGCTTTTTAACTGTGGTGTTAGAGAAGACTTTTGAAAGTCTCTTGGACTGCAAGGAGATCGAACTAATCCATCCTAAAGACATCAGTCCTGCATATTCATTGGAAGGACTGATGTTGAAGTTGAAACCCTAATACTTTGGCCACCTGATGCTAATAACTGACTCACTTGACAAGACTCTGATGCTGGGAAAGTTTGAAGGCTGGAAGAAAAGGGGACAACAGAGGATGAGATGGTTGGATGGCATCATTGACTCAGTGGACATGAGTTTGAGTAAACTCCAGGTGTTGATGATGGAGAGGGAGACCTGGCATGCTGCAGTCAATGGGGTCACAAAGAGTTGGACACAACTGAGTGAACTGAACTGAAGGTTTCAGATTGTGATAGAAAGTACCCATTTGGTAAGGCCCTTTCCTCACCCAGTTTCCACTCATAGGGAAAAGTCTCTATCTAAGGCAAGGTGACCAAGAAATCTGGGTTCCTGATTGCCTGTTCCCCAGAAACCCCTTGTAAGGCAGAAGTTGTATTCTGGGAGAGGCAAGCTGAGAAGTCAGTGGCTACTACATCTTCTTGGTTCCTGGCTACAGGGTAGAGAGGGAAACTAGCCATGACACCCTCCTCCAGTGCAATAGTCCAAACATTCTGCCTTGATAAGTGGTAAACAGAATGAGTGGCAGCTCTACAACTTGACTGAGGTGGATTACTTTATTTGGAACAGAGTGTGAAGGAATACATGTCTTTAGGCATTGTCCAAAAAAAAAGACATCTGAGTGGTGGGAAATTATGAGAAGGTAATAGCACAATGAAACTAATCAACAAAAGTAACACAAAGCCACAACCTTTGAACAATCAATAACTGAGTGAACATTAAACTATGTTGACCTAAAGTCGTTCCTGGGAAGCCAAATTTAAAAGTAAAAATTAGGGGAGAAAAAAAAAAAAAAAAAGCAATAGCATCTGAGTCTTCAGATTACAAAGAAAATAGACTTCATAAAATTAGTCCATCTAAGTCATTAAATATACTAACATAAAATAGTCACATCAACAAATCCTGGTAGGAAGAGGGGTGACAGAAAACCCAGCATTGCTACTAAATGCTATTTGAAACATCCAGTTTTCAAGAAAAAAAAATATGAAAGAAAAAGGATTATGTGTACCTTATACAGGGAAAAAAAAGAAAACAATAGAAATTAAGTTGGGGAGCCAGATTTTCGACTTAGCAGACAAAGACTACAAAGCACCTATCATAAATATGTTCAAAGAATGAAAGAGAATTGTATCTACAAAATTAAAAGAAAATATCATGGCAGTGAGTCATCAGTAGAAATGTCAATAAAGAGGTTGATTTTTAAACTACTTATATTAACTATTTTATATATTTTAACTATTAAAAAAATGAACAAATGGATATACTGGAGTAGAAATTACAATAATAGAGATGAGAACTTCACTAAAAGGATATATTTGAACTGGCAGGACAAAGAACAAGCAAACATGAAGATAGATTATCAGAACATACTGGGAAAAACTGAAAGAAAAATATGCAGAAAAATAAATAGAATCTCAGGGACCTCTAGAACATGATTAAGAGTAACAAATATGCCTAATGGAAGTACCAGAAGACAAGGTGAAAAAGAAAGAGGCATAGAATCTTTCCAAACAGGAGGAAAATATAAATCTTCACATTTATGAAGCTCAACAAATTCCAATTAGGATAAATTTTAAAACATCTATATCTAGACATATCATACAGAATGCTGACAGCTAATGACAATTAGACTAGATTTCATAGACACAATGCCTGAAGAACTATAGATGGAGGTTCGTGACATTGTACAAGAGGCAGTAATCAAGACCATCACCAAGAAAAAGAAATGCAAAAATGTGAAATGGTTGTCTGAGGAGGCTTATAATTAGCTGAGAAAAGAAGAGAAGCTAAAGGCAAAGGAGAAAAAGAAAGATATACCCATCTGAATGCAGAGTTCCAAAGAATAGCAAGGAGAGATAAGAAAACCTTCTTCAGTGATCAGTGCAAAAAATAGAGGAAAACAATAGATGGGAAAGACTAGATATCTCTTCAAGAAAATTAGAGATACCAAGGGAACATTTCATGCAAAGATGGACACAATAAAGGACAGAAATGGTATGGACCTAAAAGAGGCAGAAGATATTAAGAAGAGGTGGCAAGAATACACAGAACTGTACAAAAAAGATCTTCATGACCCAGATAATCGTGATGGTCTGCTCACTCACCTAGAGCCAGACATCCTGGAATGTGAAGTCAAGTGGGCCTTAGGAAGCATCACTATGAAAAAAGCTAGTGGAGGTGATGGAATTACAGTTGAGCTATTTCGAATCCTAAAGGATAATGCTGTGAAAGTGCTGCACTCAATATGCCATCAAATGTGGAAAATTCAGCAGTGGCCACAAGATTGGAAATCGTCAGTTTTCATTCCAATCTCAAAGAAAGGCAATGCCAAAGAATGTTCAAACTACTGCACAATTACACTAATCTCACACACTAGCAAAGTAACACTCTAAATTCCCCAAGCCAGACTTCAACAATATGTAACCATGAACTTCCAGATGTTCAAGCTGGATTTAGAAAAGGCACAGGAACCAGAGATCAAATTGCCACATGTCCACTGGATCATCAAAAATGTAAAAGAGTTCCAGGAAAACATCTATTTATGCTTTATTGACTATGCCAAAGCCTTTGACTATGTGGATCACAACAAAATGTGGAAAATTCTATAAGAGATGGGAATACCAGAGCATCTGACCTGCCTCCAGAGAAATCTGTATGCTTGTCAAGAAGCAACAGTTAGAACTGGACATGGAACAATAAGACAGGTTCCAAATCGGGAAAGAAGTATGTCAAGGCTGTATATTGTTATGCTGTTTATTTAACTTATATGCAGAGTATATCATGTGAAATGTCAGGCTGGATGTAGCACAAGCTGGAATCAAGATTGCTGGGATAAATATCAATAACCTCAGATATGCAGATGACACCACCCTTATGGCACAAAGTGAAGAAGAACTAAGAGCCTTTTGATGAAAGTGAAAGAGGTGAGTGAAAAAGTTGGCATAAAGCTCAGCATTCAGAAAACTAAGATCATGGCATCCAGTCCCATCACTTCATGGCAAATAGATGGAGGAACAGTGGAAACAGTGGCAGATTTTATTTTGGGGGCTCCTAAATCACTGCAGATGGTGACTGCAGCCATGAAATTAAAAGACGCTTGCTCATTGGAAGAAAAGCTATGACTAACCTAGACAGCATATTAAAAAGCAGAGACATTATTTTGCGGACTAAGGTCCATCTAGTCAAGGCTATGGTTTTTCCAGTAGTCATGTATGGATGTGAGAGTTGGACTACAGAGAAAGCTGAGCACAAAGAATTGATGCTTTTGTGTCAGGGAATGTTTAATTTTAAGGACTCGTATATGTCATTTTCTTTTCCTCAAGGGCCTTCTGTTTCTTATCAGTTCCTGGAAAACAGGAACAAGCAGAGCTGCATGCAGTTCTCAGGACTGAGGTCATGAGACAGAACGCATACGTGGATTCCTTTCAGTAACCTTTTACTTTTCTGTACAACTACTTAGTCATGTTCCTATTCCCAATACCTGGATTGTCTTCTGGCCCTGTGACGATGGTTATTCCCCTAGTTACTGTTGTTATGGACCCATGATGATTGTTATTCCCTTAGGTACTGTTGCTATGCATTTGGTTCTGGTGTTTTTGTTCAACTTTATTTTTCTGCCTAAGGCTTCGTTGTATGACAATATATAAGTACACACCGTCATGATTAAAGCACCCTTGTTTCACTAGAGACCTGGGTCCCCTATGTCATCCTTTTCTTTGCCTTCTTGTCATTGACTCCTGTCCCCAGGTTCCGGTCTGTCAAGAAGACCATAACACTTTGAATTATGGTGTTGGAAAAGACTCTGGAGAGTCTCTTGGACTGCAAGGAGATCCAACCAGTCCATCCTAAAGGAAATCAGTCCTGAATATTCACTGGAAGGACTGATGCTGAAGCTGAAACTCCAATAATTTGGCTACATGATGCAAAGAACTGACTCATTGGAAAAGACTCTGATTCTGTGGAAGATTGAAGCCAGGAGAGGAAGGGGACAACAGGGCATGAGGTGGTTGGATGGCATCACCATCATCCATCATCGATGGACATGAGTTTGAGTAAGTTTTGGGAGTTAGTGATGGACAGGGTCTGGCATGCTGCAGTCCATGGGGTCACGAAGAGATGGACACGACTGAGCAACTGACCTGAACAGCATGACAATGAGAAAATCTTTAAAATGGCAAGAGAAAAACAATATACAGTGTGAATAAGATTAATCATTGATTTCTTATCAGAAACTGTAGAAACCAAAAGGCAATTAGTTCAGTTCAGTTCAGTCGCTCAGTCATGTCCGACTCTTTGCGACCCCATGAATCATAGCACGCCAGGCCTCCCTGTCCATCACCAACTCCCAGAGTTCACTCAAACTCATGTCCATCGAGTCAGTGATGCTATCCAGCCATCTCATCCTCTGTCGTCCCTTCTCCTCCTGCCCCCAATCCCTCCCAGCATCAGGGACTTTTCCAATGAGTCAACTCTTCGTATGAGGTGGCCAAAGTATCTAGAGATTAAGCTTTAGCATCATTCCCTCCAAAGAACACCCAGGACCGATCTCCTTCAAATGGACTGGTTGGATCTCCTTGCAGTCCAAGGGACTCTCAAGAGTCCTCTCCAAGAGGACAGTTCAAAAGCATCAATTCTTTGGCACTCAGCTTTCTTCACAGTCCAACTCTCACATCCATACATGATCACAGGAAAAACCATAGCCTTGACTAGGCAGACCTTTGTTGGCAAAATAATGTCTCTGCTTTTCAATATGCTATCTAGGTTGGTCATAACTTTTCTTCCAAAGAATAAGTGTCTTTTAATTTCATGGCTGCAATCACCAACTGCAGTGACTTTGGAGCCCCCCAAAATAAAGTATAACACTGTTTCCATTGTTTCCTCATCCATTGCCCATGAAGTGATGGGACCAGATGCCATGATCTTAGTTTTCTGAATGTTGAGCTTTAAACCAAGTTTTTCACTTTCCTCTTTCACTTTCATCAAGAGGCCTTTTAATTCCTCTTCACTTTCTGCCATAAGGGTGGTGTCATCTGCATATCTGAGGTTATTGATATTTCTCCTGGCAATCTTGTTTCCAGCTTGTGCTTCTTCCAGCCCAGCATTTCTCATGATGTACTCTGCATAGAAGTTAAATAAGCAGGGTGACAGTATACAGCCTTGATGTACTCCTTTTCCTATTTGAAACCAGTCTGTTGTTCCATGTCCAGTTCTAACTGCTGCTTCCTGATCTGCATACAGATTTCTCAAGAGGCAGGTCAGGTGGTCTGGTATTCCCATCTCTTTCAGAATTTTCCACAGTTTATTGTGATCCACACAGTCAAAGGCTTTGGCATAGTTAATAAAGCAGAAATAGATGTTTTTCTGGAACTCTCCTGCTTTTTTGATGATCCGGCAAATGTTGGCAATTTGATCTCTGGCTCCTCTGCCTTTTCTAAATCCAGCTTGAACATCAAAAGTTCATGGTTCACATATTTCTGAAGCCTGGCTTGAAGAATTTGAATATTACTTGACTAGCATGTGAGATGAGTGCAATTGTGCAGTAGTTTGAGCATTCTGTGGTATTGCCTTTCTTTGGGATTGGAATGAAAATGGAACTTTTCCAGTCCTGTGGCCATTGCTGAGTTTTCCAAATTTGCTGGCTAATTGAGTGTAGCACTTTCACAGCATCATCTTTCAGGATTTGAAATAGCTCAACCGGAATTCCATCACCCCCACTAGCTTTGTTCGTAGTGATGCTTTCTAAGGCCCACTTGACTTCACATTCCAGGATGTCTGGCTCTAGGTGAGTGATCACACCATCATGATTATATTGGTTGTAAAGATCTTTTTTGTACATTTCTGTGTATTCTTGCCACCTCTTCTTAATATCTTCTGCTTCTGTTAGGTCCATCCCATTTCTGTCCTTTATCGAGCCCATCTTTGCATGAAATATTCCCTTGGTATCTCTAATTTTCTTGATGAGATCTCTAGTCTTTCCTATTTTGTTCTTTTCCTCTATTTCTTTGCATTGATCACTGAGAAAGGCTTTCTTACATCTTCTTTCTATTCTTTGGAACTCTGCATTCAGATGCTTGTATCTTTCCTTTTCTCCTTTGCTTTTCACTTGTCTTCTTTTCACAGCTATTTGTAAGACAGAATGTAGTCCACTGGAGAAAGGAATGGCAAACTACTTCAGTATTCTTCCTTGAGAACCCCATGAACAGTATGAAAAGGCAAAATGATAGGATACTGAAAGAGGAACTCCCCAGGTCAGTAGATGCCCAATATGCTACTGGAGATCAGTGGAGAGATAACTCCAGAAAGAAGGAAGGATGCAGCCAAAGCAAAAACAGTACTCAGCTGTGGATGTGACTGGTGATAGAAGCAAGGTCCGATGCTGTAAAGAGCAATATTGCATAGGAACCTGGAATGTCAGGTCCATGAATCAAGGCAAATTGCAAGTGGTCAAACAGGAGATGGCAAGAGTGAACATTGACATTCTAGGAATCATTGAACTAAAATGGACTGGAATGGGTGAATTTAACTCAGATGACCATTATATCTACTGCTGCAGGCAGGAATCCCTTAGAAGAAATGGAGTAGCCATCATGGTCAACAAAAGAGTCTGAAATGCAATACTTGGATGCAGTCTCAAAAACGACAGAATGATCTCTGTTTGTTTCCAAGGCAAACCATTCAATATCACGGTCACCAAGTCTATGCCCCAACCAGCAATGCTGAAGAAGCTGAAGTTGAATGGTTCTATGAAGACCTACAAGACCTTTTAGAACTAACACCCAAAAAATATCCTTTTCATTATAGGGGACTGGAATGCAAAAGTAGGAAGTCAAGAAATACCTGAAGTAACAGGCAAATTTGGCCTTGGAATACGGAATGAAGTCAGGCAAAGGCTAATAGAGTTTTGTCAATAGAACGCACTGGTCATAGCAAGCACCCTCTTCCAACAACACAAGAGAAGACTCTACACATGGACATCACCAGATGGTCAACACCAAAATCAGATTGATTATATTCTTCGCAGCTAAAGATGGAGAAGCTCTATACAGTCAGCAAAAACAAGACTGGGAGCTGACTGTGGCTCAGATCATGATCTCCTTATTGCCAAATTCAGACTTAAATTGAAGAAAGTAGGGAAAACCACTAGGCCATTCACATATGACCTAAATCAAATCCCTTATGATTATACAGTGGAAGTGAGAAATAGATTTAAGGGCCTAGATCTGATAGATAGAGTCCCTGATGAACTATGGACTGAGGTTCATGACATTGTACAGGAGACAGGGATCAAGACCATCTCCATGGAAAAAAAATGCAGAAAAGCACAATGGCTATCTGGGGAGGCTTTACAAATTCAAAAGACACTTTTCATTATATTAAAATATGCTAAAACTTCTATTTCATAGCAAGTCATTCACTTTTTCCCAATACGTTTAAGTTTTTCTGAGACCTATCATCTAATTAAAAACCAGCTGTTAAAGCTAACCAAAAATAAAGATCTGAGATAATATTTTCTTTGAATTTGCCTGGCAGAATTTTATTCAATATGAACAATCAAAAACCATATTTTGTGCCAAGTTATATCTGAAGATATATGCTTTTCATTGTAGGGTTTATTAACACTCTATGATCCCAGAAATGTAATGCTGTGGCTTGGACCCGAGCTAATCATGAGAACTGTGATGATTGCCTACCTAACCAGTATGTTTATCTTTTAAATGTAATTGATTTCATCATTGTGGAAAAAAGAAAAATTTAGCAGCCATCTGTGACATTCCTCACTTTCTCTCACACTCCACAGACAACCCACTGGGACATCCCATTGGTTCTACCTTCAGAATGAAAGCTGAACCTGACTACCTCCTCTTGTATGTTAGCATTCTTCTGGAGCCGAGTTCATCCCTCCCTCTGAGGCCTGCAGCACTTCCTCACTGCTCTCTCTGCTTCCATCTTTGTCCTTCTATTTTTCTCAACAGAGCAATCAGAGCTGTCTTTTTAAAATAAAACCAAAACAATTCAGTTTTCTCTCAAAATCCAATCCATGGCTCTTGCTAGTTCACTGACAGTGTAATTAAAAGTTCTTAAAATGGTTATATTGATCCTACACAATTATCCCCCCTTCCTATCTCCTACTTTTCTCTTTCTTGCTTCCAGCAAACCATGCTCATCAAATATTTGAAATACACTCCTTCTTACCTTAAGGCCTTCACATTGTCACTGCCTCTGCTTCAAATGGACTTCCCCCAGGTACTCACAATGTTTATCCCTGTTCTTTCAGCTTCAAGTCGTTGCTCAAATGGTACAGGCTTACTAAGGTTTACCCTACTAATTTATGTAAAATTCATTTCACATTCAAGGGACACTCCTCTGATGATCCACCTCAATCTGCCAGGCTTTTTTTCCTATAGCATTTCCTACATTATATAGTTTATTTCTTCTTTTATTTATTGCCTCTCATCACAATAAAAATATAAGTTCCACAATGATAGGGATGTCTGTTTCATTTATTTTTGACAAAAATAGTGCCTAATACAGAATTGACTCTCAATACTTATCTGATAGGGCTTCCCAGGTAGCATTTGATCCTAGGGTCAGGAAGATACTTTGGAGAAGGAAATGGAAATGCACTCCAGTATTCTTGCCTGGTAAATCCTATGGATAGGGGACCCTGGCAGGCTACAGTCCATGGGGCTGCAGGGAGTCAGACATGACTGAGCACTCACACACACACACACACACACACACACACACATACACACACACACATTTATTTGATAAAGAATTAATCTGGTCCTTTAAATAAGTGTTTTCTCTCAAGTGGCATATGTAGTAAGGCTTAATGTCATTTTTTGTAATAGCTTTTGATTTGTTTGATGAGGGCTCTAAAATAGTATTTTAATATAATGATATCTCATTTTAATACAAAAGGGAGAAGTATGTTGCCCATATGTCAGTCACTTTGAGTGATTAATCAAAGTCTGAACATTTATGATCCTGAAAATTTTCAGTGTTTCCTGGAGAGAAAACAAAGGAAGGAAATTAACTTTCATCAACTGCTTTAAATTTATTGTAGTTGAACATTAAGCACTTATGCATATGCTATTTCTTTCTTTTTAAAAATTTGTGATTAACATTAATTTTTAAATGAATTACCAAAGAATGCATAGCTGAAGTTTCCATGAAGTTTTAAGATTCTAAATTCTATGTTCTTTTCATGTAAGAAAAAAGTAAAATTACCATGTAAAGTAATTTCATCAGACTTTCATGGCATAAAATGGGTACAAAGTAAAAATCTGGAATATGATAGTAATAACATTACAATATTAAATATTTTAAGAATTTAAAAAGATGAATATTCACAAAATAAGAAACTGACATACTACTTTAGCAATCAACTTACTTAAAATGTTCAGGTTGTATTCTCATTTCTTTCTGCAATATCTAACCTCACCAGGATATCCTCTACAACAGAGTGAGCTTTGAAGTTCACAAAATTTGATTCAACATAGGCATATCGACCTGACTTCAAAGGGATTTACACTGCTGAAGAATTTCACTGAGTTCAAGAAAGAAAGGAGAATCTCAACTTCCAGTGAAATCTAACTTCAATGTACGTGGTACCTTCAACAAAATTAGATACATCTGGATATCAAAAACTGGGATTTGAAAGTACAGTTTAATCCACACAGAGCATTTCTTTTAAATTTCCTGTTTGGTGAATGTGTATTGTGATGTGAAAACAATGAAACCAAAAGTTTGGAGCTTAGCATTTTGGAGATAAGTCTTTGCTGAGAAACCTATTTCTAGGTAAGAAACAACATTAATATAAGCTTATTTTTTCCTTGCTTTTTCATTTGTGCAGCACTGATTTGCTAATTTAATTTTAACGTTCCCCACAAAGGCTTTTTCTAAAACTCTACTTGTCTTTCATAATCATGAGTTGGGACTTGATTTTATTTAATTTAATACAAAATTCCAGCCTGAAAATTACTATAATTACTTTCTGAAGTTTTCTTCAGTGTGTCTTGATGTTTTATTATTCTCTTTCTTGTGGCCACAGCATAATCCCTCCAGCCACCACTTCTTCCCTCCCCCCACTCTATTATAGTCCTGTTAACACTTAGAGCTATGGAAATGTTACTTATTCTAAAAGACCCACTCAATTTTTTAAACTATTTTGCTATGTTTCCTGTTATTCCTGAGATTATATATTTTCATCTAAACATCCACCTGTGTGCATAAAAGAATATAGCTCATTTATATCTCCCAATTAATCCTTATCTCTGATTCTAGTGAAGAAAAAAAATTACTCATTTTGAGCCAAACTGTTACACTGAATCTTTACACAACTTTCCCCATCATATAAAATATATATATATCAGTTAAGTTCAGTTGCTCAGTCGTGTCCAACTCTTTGCAACCCCATGAACTGCAGCACGCCAGGCCTCCCTGTCCATCACCAACTCCCGGAGTTCACTCAAACTCACATCCATAGAGTCGGTGATGCCATCCAGCCCTCTCATCCTCTGTCGTCCCCTTCTCCTCTTGCCCCCAATCCCTCCCAGCATCAGAGCCGTGAGCAAAAAGTGACGACTGTTTATAATTATCAAATAAAGTCATATTCTTGAAGGGTAAATACTCTGCAACAACAATGCGTACACCTTTTTTTATACAAAATTCTTTTACCAGCATTCTCTCCTATAACCGTCATAATAATGCTATTGATGTTGAGATTTTATATAAATGAAGTATTTGAAAAGTATTACTTTATGTGAAGTTGGAGAGATTGATATCCAGTAATAGAAATCTTAATAACTTAATTTTATTCATTTATTTTTATAGATAAGTCAGTATGCTAACCTATAAGAAATGTGCTATTATAATCCCCATTCTGTTAATGAGGACATTAAGATTTAGAGAGATGAAATCACTCACCCATGCTTACAAAATGAGAGTTAATATTCAAATCCAGGTCTTTTCTCTTTAGAACAAATTTCTTCACTACTATACTTACTAGAATTTAGAATGAAGTTACCTTAGGAATTATTAGGTCCAAATCCCTCATCTTATATGTGAAAAACTTGAGGCAAAAATATTCTGCAAAAATCCACTAGACTTTCAGATAAAATCTATCCTTCAAGCTTCTGGACTCTACATTTACCACCTCAGCCTGCCAGGGCTGCTCCCCACTCTCATTCCCAGGAGAGGTTCTCAGTCCACATCTTTCAAGAGTCAGAGCCTACCGGCTGCTCCATTTCTGGGAGCAGCTCACTCATTCCCCTGCACTAAAGTGGAGTTCCATTTCCCCTTTGACTTTCAGTTCAGTTCAGATGCTCAGTCATGTCTGACTCTTTGCAACTCAATGGACTGCAACACGCCAGGCCTCCCTGTCCATCACCAACTCACTAAGTTCACCCAAACCCAGGTCCATAGAGTTGGTGATGCCATTCAACCATCTCATCCTCTGCTGTCCCCTTCTCCTCCTGCCCTCAATCTTTCCCAGTATCAGGGTCTTTTCAAATTAGTCAGCTCTTCTCATCAAGTGGCCAAAGTATTGTAGTTTCAACTTCAACATCAGTCCTTCCAATGAACACCCAGGACTGATCTCCTTTAGGATGGACTGGTTGGATCTCCTTGCAGTCCAAGGGACTCCCAAGAGTCTTCTCCAACACCACAGTTCAAAAGCATCAATTCTTTTGTGCTCAGCTTTCTTTATAGTCCAACTCTCACATCCATACATGACCACTGGAAAAACCATAGCCTTGACTAGATGGACCTTTCTTGGCAAAGTAACGTCTCTGCTTTTCAATATGCTGATTAGTTTTGTCATAACATTTCTTCCAAGGAGTAAGTGTCTTTTAATTTCATGGCTGCAGTCACCATCTGCAGTGATTTTGGAGGCCAGAAAAAGTCAGCCACTGTTTCCTCATCTATTTGCCATGAAGTGATGGACCTGATGCCATGATCTTAGTTTTCTGAATGTTGAGTTTTAAGCCAACTTTTTTGCTTTCCTCTTTCACTTTCAACAAGAGGCTCTTTAGTTCTTCTTCACTTTCTGCCATAAGGTGTGTCATTTAGCTTTAAAGGTAAAGTCTCAAAATAGTGAGTTTACTCTTGATCTGTATTTGGGGAGAAACAAACCTATTGAGTATGTTGATTCTTTGGTATGTTGATATGCGTATATGTATATATAGAAAGAGAAAGAGACAAAGAGAAATAGGAATTGACTCATGTGATCATGAAAGCCAAGAAACCCCATAATCTGCCATCTACAAGCTGGAAACCCAGGACAGTCAGTGGTGTGTAATTCAGCCCTAGTCTGAAGGCCCTCAGAACTAGGAGTACCAATGTCCCAAGGCAGGAGAAAATGGATGCCTCAGAGAGTGGGATTTGCCCTTTCTCCTCTAGTTCTATTCAAGCCCTCCAAGGATTGGGTGATGCCCACCTACATTGGGGAGGACGATCTACTTCATTCAGTTTACTAATTCAAATGCTAATCTCTTCTAGGAAAACCTTCGTAGATAATACAACATTTTACCAACTACCTGGGCATCCCTTAGCTGAGTCGATTGCACATAAAGTTAACCATCACAATGGAGTATAAGACTGAGGGAGACTATCATATTAATTCTGGTACTAGGTCCAGATTTTGTTTAAGAAAAAGAACACATTTTCTACAGGTGTATTCACAGTCCTGTTTGTCTTCCATGATTGTTTCCAAGTCTGTATCTAATACCATAGTGCTCATTAAAATAAATAAATAAATAAATAAATATCTTTTATAGCATTAATAGCCTTGAATATGTTTGATAAAATGTAGGTATTAGAAGATTTAAAGCATTTACTTCACTTGTGGTCATTTAATACAGTTTAAATGGTTTTATTTTGCAATTGTTGAGGCTAAGGATACATCAGATGAAGAAGACATAGTTCCTAAGCAGAATGGCTTAACTTTCAGGAAAATATTTAATATTTAAACAGAATGGTTTAAATTTCAGGAGAATCTTCAATATTCTATATAAATATTTCAACTTAATGTGATATATTGGTGCTAAAAATCATTTCATCTTGAATTGAAGCAAGTCAAAATGAATTAATGCATAGTGATTTACTTTTAAGTAAAATATTGAATTCTAAAGAAATTTTTTAAGAGGGATAATAATTAAAAATTATTTGGATATGTTTTGGAGAAAAAAAGCAAAACATGATAGGTTTAATTGAGTAGCTTAACTTAGAAATTTTAGACCTCAAAATATAATTTCTTTAGATTTTTTCATAAAGCTAGCTACAGCAGAGATTGTTAGGGGATAACCAAACATGTTTCCTTTCCTACTAGGAACACAACTAGACTAAATTATCCTACCTTCTTTTCAGTTAGTCTACTAATTTTTTGCCAATAGCATGTAAGTGAAAATAGTGAGCATCACTCACTTGTAGGTATGACCATAAAAACTTCCCATGTATGAATCCTAGATATTCTTTCTCTTCCCAGTTTGATGCAGATAAGCATACTGCCTGGTGGCATAGGGGCACCATAAATGAAAGGACTGGATCTCTAAATCAGTGAGTAGAGAAGCATCTCTCAGAAATCAGAGACATCTTTTTATGGCTTTTAAGTGAGTAAGAAATATGCTTCAATAATGGTTGGGCCATTATAATTTGGGGGTTATTTCATACATTAGATAGCATTATCCTAATATGCCAGTCCTTATTTTTTTTTAACTGAAAATTAAACACAATTCTACCTTTTCTGTCATACAATTATTGAGCATAATTTATGGAAATTACAGAGTTTTAAAGCACATATTTTAGAGAATATTGTTGCTTTTTAGTTGCTAAATTGTGTCTGACTCCTTTGTGACCCCATGGACCGTAGCCTACCGAGCTCCTTGTCCATGGGATTTTCCAGGTAAGAATATTGGAGTGAGGTGCCGCTTCCTTCCCCAGAGATCTTCCCAACCCAGGGATCAAACCTGCATCTCCTGCGTTGGCAGGTAGATTCTTTACCACTGAACCAGCAGGGAAGCCATTAGAGAATATTAGCCTCATTTTAGAGAGGAAATTGATCTAAATTACCAAGACCAATTCCAACCCCTTCTCTTTGTTCCCTCAGCTCTCATTTGATAGCTGTTTCTAAAATTGCTACATTTCCCTTCTCTTTTTACCCTTTCAGTTACCTCATTAGTGACAAATAAACAGTTATCTATATAAAATGCCTAGTGTTCAAATAACTGGTGTAGTTTCTGTCCACTTTTTGGACCCTGGTGTGGACACAGGGGGCATTCTTCCTTTCCCAGAGATGGAAGTAGATGCATTCTTCACTGTAGTTGAGAATGACTAATTCCTGCTATAGTCATTATTATTTTAAACAAATAGGTTTTCAAAAACAGTAGATTAAAAACTCGAATTGTATTTTCTAGCTTCATTTTTTTTCCCCTCCTAGGAATTGCTTAAAATTTTTAGCAAGGTGAGCTTAAAAAATATTTCCATTTGCCCAGTTTTGGTTTCTCATTTATATTGTCTAAATAGTCTGGATCTTTTTTTCCACCTAATATTGTTCTCTACTAATGAAGTGTGGTAAGCATATCTGTATATCATAGTTCTTACATTCAGCTAAAATTCTTAGATTCATTTAAACATTCGCTCAAAATAAAGCCAGATTTATTACTTGTATTTTCAGAAAGATACATTCACCCTTCATACACTAGAAGATATACTGCCCATTTCTTATCCACACATGACTTTTCTCCCCATTTACTTGATCCTCACCATTCACTATATGTGAATATGTATATTGACATATATGTACCTCATGCACCTGACTCTATTATTCTCCCCACAGAGGTAACAATAAGACTCTTACCTGCTTAATTTCTGATTAGAAGATCTTGGACAGCTTCAGAAATTAAAATTCTTTCCCCACAATTCAGAAAAAAAAAACATAGCTAATATTTCATTTCTTAAAGCAAAATAATTAAACATGTAACTTTGCTATAGTCACTTGGGAGTTTTTAACTGTTCCCTTTCTAGAAGCTGTTTTCCCTTCCTAGTAGATTTACCTATTTTGTGCTTGACACACCTGGACACATCCTGAAGGGTAATAGATGAAGGCAATGGCCAACATAGCTGTCTCTCACAAATCTCCCTCCTGTGTAACCCTATCTAACTATTACAGAACTCTAAGACTCTCTTTTTATGTCCAACCTTCTTCCATCTTTGCCTAGAAAATTCCTGAGGAATTTTAAAGATTACCTTAGCTGACTGACCTGAAGCTAAGATCTATTTTAAAAGTTCAGAAAAGTGAGTTCCTCTTTTCAGACCAACTGATGTTTTTAAGGGTAAGGCTTAGCAAAGCAAAATTATTAGAACCCTCGCCCAATAGGGGCTTGTTAACCCCATTTGTTAGTGTCACTAAACAATGGTTGTTAAGGCTTAGGAATAGGAAGACAGAGAAGCAAAAAATGTATGTGAGCTTGATGATAAAAAAGTGATAAGAAAGATCCTTTTCATGATGTAACTATTCTGTATTTTGGCTGTTTGGCTGTGTTCATAGATACATGAACTGTACATTAATAAAACTATATAAAACCAAAAATGCACAAACACATAAAATGGCATTTTAAAATGGGGAAAAATACAGAATTTTGAAAAATACAAAATTTTGAATTTTCAAAAAATAAAAATTTTGAAACATTGAATTAGCTTTGAAAATATACTTGATAAAATATAACCAATCAAGAAAAAAAATATATAAGGAATTAAGGAAGCTGTATGTAAAACCTGATTTATAGTAATACATTTATTTAAGGCACTGAATCTAATCAAATTTTTAAAATACACTAAAATGTTGAAAAAAAATTACCTACCACCAAATATATTTCTACTAGCATAAAAGACAAAGTCATGACATCTTGAGTTAGTAAAAAATCATAAATTGATGAATACAAAAGTAAATCCACTAATCCATTAGTAAATCTCTAATCCATTACTTAGAGAAAGTAGTCAATAGAAACACCTTTATGGTGAACGAGGTAGAGAAAGTGGGAAACTTAAGTCTTAGATATTAGGCTTAGCTCAATGGGTTAATAGTGAAATCATTCATCAAGATAGAGATTATAGGAAAATAAAAAGATAAATGGACAGATAATCATTTGGATCATGTTGACTTTGAAGATCCCAGAGGCAGAGGTAGACAGCAAGTATATGAGACTACAGGGCTTTCCAGGTGGTACAGTGGTAAAGAATCTGCCTGCCCATGCAGGGAGACATGGGCTTGATCCTGAGCTGGAAAAATCCCCTGGAATAGGAAATGGCAACCTGCTCCAGTATTCTTTCCTGGAAGATCGCATGCAAGCCCATCCCTGGTGGGCTGCAGTTTATGGGGTCGCAAAAGAGTCAGTTGTGACTGAGCTCAGCATAGAGTACACAGCATATGAGACTACAGCTCAGAGAGTTGTAAGCTAGTGTTTTTGTTTGAATAATGACCACTGAAAACTCAGACTAAGAAAAAAAATCTCCCAAGATCAATGCAGTGAGATAACAAAAAGGGCAAGAACAGAATTGTAGAAATAGGAGTATTTAAAGAATGCGAAGAGGAAGAAAAGTCTAAGAAGGATACTAAAGGGGATACTGAGGATACTAAAGGGGACCTACTAGAAGGTGTGTAACAGAAACAAAAGAGGATAAATTTTTCAGGAAAAGAATGATAGATATTGTAAAACAAAAAAGGGGTCAAACAAGACATACTGAAGTGAAGGTAGAAATTTATAAATAATTGAGACATTATTATTGACCTTAAAGCAGTTTCAGTTTAAAGATTGGGGTTTGAGATAGAAGAGGTATTAGGTAGACAGATGATTGCTTTCAGTTGACAATGGAGTGGGAGGTAAGGAAGTGAAGATATTCGGTGGGACTTATATTTGAGAATATTTCCTTTTAACAGAAGAAAAAAAGGCCCTGTTGGACCCTAAAAGGTAAATTTTAAATATGGAAATGACTAAAGCTTCCCAGGTGGCTCACTGGTAAAGAATCTGCCTTCCAAGAAGATGTGGATTCAATCCCTGGGTCAGGAAGATCCTTTGCAGAAGGAAATGGTGCACTCCAGTGTTCTTGCTGGAAAATTCCATGGACAGAGGAGCCTGGCAGGCTATAGTCCATGGTGTCTCAAAGAGTCTGACAGGAGTTAGTGACTAAACGACCAAAAAAAAAAAAGCACTTATGCATAGATTGTAGAGAAGTAGCTAATAAAGAGAAATTTCAAATATAAGAGGAAGAGAAACAAAACTACAGTTGGAGCATGGCTCTGTCCCTAGATACATGAAAGTGAGCACAATACAATTTATATTTTAACATCAGCTGAAATTTCTGGAAATGGAATTATAAAGATATACTGCTGACTTTAATTTATTTTTTCAGTGTCCTGTGATTCATATATGATTTCAGAATTGAAATGTAGTTCAAATAAGGTAATTCAAAATAATTACACAATTGATGGGATTAATGGGCTGTGACTATAGAGCAGCATAATTTATTTAGCACAACACTTTTAAACCTTGTCATCGATATGACAGCATATACTTGTTCTTTCCAAATAATATTTGATTAAAGCATTTTACAATCCCAGTCACCATCACTGTGTGACATTCTATGGCAAGGAGTGTGTTATACTATATTAATTCACACATAGAGGCACTGATGACACTTAGCCTTCAACATGAACGAATATTGTGCATTTCATGCTCTGTCATGTCTCATTGCATTAATAGCCACATGTGTGACAAGGTTCATAATCTATGGCTATTTTATAACATTTTTAAATGCACTTGTCACAAATGGAGTAGCCAAGAACTTCATTAAGCAATTCTGTTTCCAGAAAGTGTGTGTCTCGAGAAGCAAGTTGTCACTTTAAGTGATGTAAGTCGCTTTTATCTGTGTAAGGTTGAAAAGGCACATATAATTTTAGTAATTCTTGACTTACATCACATTCTGATCAGGACTCTCATTTACCATTGTCACTTTTCTTTCTATGGGGTGGATATGCTTAGCCCTACCCTTAGCAAAGTTTAACTTTGCAAGCTTCCATTTCACAACTGTAAGAGCGCTAATAATAAGCTTACCAAAAAGCTTACATTATATAAGATAATGCATAAAGACCCTAGAACCTGGGAAATAATACACTCTATAATAAAATATTTTTATTTCCATATTACAAATAAAAACATAGGATGGTGACAATGTTTTGAAATCACAAGGAACTAGATAAAAGGCCCTAAAATTGGTCATTTAAATATTCTGGGCTCACCATAACTTTATGAAGGTGTATATTATTCTCTCTGGACTGAGATTTTAGAAACTTATACAAAAGAAAGTTTTATAGATTCCTATTTTTTTGATGATTGACTTTACTAAGCAGTTCTTCCTAGATCTATGGTTTCCTAGAACTTGTGACAGAGAGAGCAGCATGCAGCAACAGCCCAAACAATGGCTACTTTCTGTTTATCTTTTATTAGTTGTCTTGAAACTCCTTTCCTAAGAATATGAGACTATGAGATTGCTAAAATTTCATGTGAAAAATCACTTTATTGATGAAATCCAAGAGTTCTTGTTATACTTGTGTGCATGCGTGGGTGCTCAGTCATGTCTGACTCTTTGTGATCTCATGGAATGTAGCCTGCCAGGCCCCTCTGTCCATGAGAACTTCCAGGCAAAAATACTGGAGTGGGTTGCCATTTCCTCTTCGAGGGGATATTCCCCACCCAGGGATCAAACCCACGCCTCCTGAATCTCCTGTACTGGACGTGGATTCTTTACCACTGAGCCACCTGAGAAGCCCCTCTTGTTATACCCGCTCTTAGGCAAAAATTGGAAAGTTTTAAAATGTCTATTATTGTAGGCAAGGAAAACCAACTTCTACATGCTTCAGACAAATATTTTTTGAATAAGGCCAAGAATTCTGTTTAGGTTCCAACACAGAAAACAAAAGAATTGGCACTGGACTACCTACCTCAGAAAATGGCCAAGTATTGGAGAATAAGACCCAGATTATTGTGTAAGAGAAAGTGTGTAATAAATTGAAACATTTGAACTACACAAAATGTTAGCAGAGATTAGAAGATTCATTAAAAAATAATTTAAAAATTGGTGTCAGTTTCCACATTATGGTGCTTGCTCTCACCAAGAGGTCAGGCTTGATGAGTTCAGGAGGTCAGAGTATAAGAAGATTTTGCTTTATCAGGTGATTGAGAATCTCCCTGTTTCTACAACAAAGATTTCTTGGGAGTTCAGTTCAGTTCAGCCACGCAGTCCTGTCCAACACTTTGCCACCCCATGAATCACAGCATGCCAGGCCTCCCTGTGCATCACCAACTCCCAGAGTTCACTCAGACTCATGACCATGGAGGCAGTGATGCCATCCAGCCATCTCATCCTCTGTCATCCCCTTCTCCTCCTGCCCCCAATCCCTCCCAGCATCAGGGTCTTTTCCAATGAGTCAACTCTTCACAAAGATGGCCAAAGTACTGGAGTTTCAGCTTTGGCATCATTCCTTCCAAAGAAATCTCAGGGCGGATCTCCTTCAGAATGGACTGGTTGTATCTCCTTACAGTCCAAGGGACCCTCAAGAGTCTTCTCGAACACCACAATTCAAAAGCATCAATTCTTCAGCACTCTGCCTTCTTCACAGTCCAACTCTCACATCCATACATGACCACAGGAAAAACCATAGCCTTGACTAGACGGACCTTAGTTGGCAAAGTAATGTCTCTGCTTTTGAATATGCTATCTAGGTTGGCCATAATTTTTCTTCCAAGGAGTAAGCATCTTTTAATTTTATGGCTGCAGTCACCATCCACAGTGATTTTGGAGCCCAAAGAAATAAAATCTGACACTGTTTACACTGTTTCCCTATTTCCCATGAAGTGATGGGACCAGATGCCATGATATTCATTTTCTGAATGTTGAGCTTTAAGCCAACTTTTTCACTCTCCTCTTTTACTTTTATCAAAGAGGCTTTTTAGTTCCTCTTCACTTTCTGGCATAAGGATGGTGTCATCTGCATATCTGAGGTTATTGATATTTTTCCTGGCAATCTTGATTCCAGCTTGTGTTTCTTCCAGTCCAGTGTTTCTCATGATGTACTCTGCATATAAGTTAAATAAGCAGGGTGACAGTATATAGCCTTGACGTACTCCATTTCCTATTTGGAACCAGTCTATTGTTCCATGTCCAGTTCTAACTGTTGCTTCCTGACTTGCATACAGATTTCTCAAGAGGCAGGCCAGGTGGTCTGGTATTCCCATCTCTTTCAGAATTTTCCACAGTTTATTGTGATCCACACAGTCAAAGGCTTTGGCATAGTCAATAAAACATAATTAGATGTTTTTCTGGAACTCTCTTGCTTTTTCCATGATCCAGCAGATGTTGGCAATTTGATCTCTGGTTTCTCTGCCTTTTCTAAAACCAGCTTGAACATCAAGAGGTTCACGGTTCACACATTGCTGAAGCCTGGCTTGGAGAATTTTGAGCATTACTTGACTAGTGTGTGAGATGAGTGCAATTGTGCGGTAGTTTGAGCATTCTTTGTCATTGCCTTTCTTTGGGATTGGAATGAAAACTGACGTTTTCCAGTCCTGTGGCCACTGCTGAGTTTTCCAAATTTGCTGGTATATTGAGTGTAGCACTTTCACAGCATTCTCTTTCAGGATTTGAAAGAGCTTTACCGGAATTCTATCACCTCCACTAGCTTTGTTTGTAGTGATGCTTCCTAAGGCCCACTTGACTTCACATTCCAGGATGTCTGGCTCTAGATGAGTGATCACACCATCGTGATTATCTGGGTCATGAAGATCTTTTTTGTACAATTCTTCTGTGTATTCTTGCCACCTCTTCTTAATATCTTCTGCTTCTGTTAGGTTCATACCATTTCTGTCCTTTATTAAGCCCATCTTTGCATGAAATGTTCCCTTGGTATCTCTAATTTTCTTAAAGAGATCTCTAGTGTTTCCCATTCTGTTGTTTTCCTTTATTTCTTTGCATTGATTGCTGAAGAAGGCTTTCTTATCTCTTCTTGCTATTCTTTGGAACTCTGCATTCAGATGCTTGTATCTTTCCTTTTCTCCTTTGTTTTTCACCTCTCTTCTTTTCACAGCTATTTGTAAGGTCTCCCCAGACAGCCATTTAGCTTTTCTGCATTTCTTTTCATTGGGGATGGTCTTGATTCCTGTCTCTGGTACAATGTCACGAACCTCATTCCAAAGTTCATCAGGCACTCTATCTATCAGATCTAGGCCCTTAAATCTATTTCTCACTTCCACTGTATAATAATAAGGGATTTGATTTAGGTCATATCTGAATGGTCTAGTGGTTTTCCCTACTTTCTTCAATTTAAGTCTGAATTTGGTCATAAGGAGTTCATGATCTGAGCCACAGTCAGCTCCTGGTCTTGCTTTTGTTGTCAGTATAGAGCTTCTCCATCTTTGGCTGCAAAGAATATAATCAGTCTGATTCCGTTGTTGACCATCTGGTGATGTCCATGTGTAAAGTCTTCTCTTGTGTTGTTCAAAGAGGGTGTTTGCTATGACCAGTGCATTTTCTTGGCAAAACTCTATTAGCCTTTGCCCTGCTTCATTCCGCATTCCTAGGCCAAATTTGCCTGTTACTCCAGGTGTTTCTTGACTTCCTACTTTTGCATTCCAGTCCCCTACAATGAAAAGGACATCTTTGTTCGGTGTTAGTTCTAAAAGGTCTTGGAGGTCTTCATAGAACCGTTCAACTTCAGCTTCTTCAGTGTTACTGGTTGGGGCATAGACTTGGATTACTGTGACATTGAATGGTTTGCCTTGGAAACGAACAGAAAGCATTCTGTTGTTTTTGAGATTGCATCCAAGTACTGCATTTTGGACTCTTTTGTTGACCATGATGGCGACTCCATTTCTTCTGAGGGATTCCTGCCTGCAGTAGTAGATATAATAGTCATCTGAGTTAAATTCACCCATTCCAGTCCATTTTAGTTCGCTGATTCCTAGAATGTCGACGTTCACTCTTGCCATCTCCTGTTTGATCATTTTCAATTTGCCTTGATTCATGGACCTGACATTCTAGACTCCTATGCAATATTGCTCTTTACAGCATCGGACCTTGCTTCTATCACCAGTCACATCCACAGCTGGGTATTGTTTTAGGTTTGGCTCCATCCCTTCATTCTTTCTGGAGTTATTCCTCCACTGATCTGCAATAGCATGTTGGGCACCTACTGACCTGGGGAGTTCCTCTCTCTTGGGAGGGAAGCCTGTTACTCCTTTTCAATCTGGAAAAAGTTTTGATATTAATACATTTATAACTAGGCCTGAGTCAAGAAAGTCAAAACAGCAACAAAAATAACAGCTCTTCCAAAGGACCCAATGAACCAGGTCAAGGAAGTGTTGGCCGAATGATAATAATAATACACATTATTATTATACACAGCAGCAAAATAGAACTCTGAAAACCTCCCTACGAAAATAAGGAATTGTCTAGAGATATTCAAGGGCAATGTACACATACACATAAATACCCCATGAGATTTGGTGACTAAGGAAGCCATGATTTTTCCACTTAAAATCTCAGTAGATAAATTACAGAGAGAATATTCAGTGGTGAAACAAAGATTAGTAGCCTAGAATATCCAGTGCAACAAATATCTCAAACCACAGTGTAAAAATAAAGAAATCCTAAGACAAAAATATGGCAGCCCACTCTAGTACTCTTGCCTGGAAAATCCCATGGATGGAGGAGCCTGGTAGCCTGCAGTCCATGGGATCGCTAGGAGTCAGACACTACTGAGTGACTTCATTTTCACTTTTCACTTTTATGCACTGGAGAAGGAAATGGCAACCCACTTCAGTGTTCTTGCCTGGAGAATCCCAGGGATGGGAGAGCCTGGTGGGCTGCCATCTATGGGGTCGCACAGAGTCAGACACAACTGAAGCGACTTAGCAGCAGCAGCAGCAGCAAGACAAAAGTAAAGAAATCCTAAGACAAAAATAAAGAAATTCTCAGACAAAAATAAAGAAATCCTAAGACAAAAATAAAACAGACTTGAGAATAGATTCAAGAGATCTCATACATAGGAAAAGAAAGAAAGAAGATGAAGCTGAATGGTTCTATGAAGACCTACAAGACCTTCTAGAACTAACACCCCCAAAAGATGTCCTTTTCATTATAGGGGATTGGAATGTAAAAGTAGGAAGTCAAGAGATACTTGGAGTGACAGGCAAATTTGGACCTGGAATACAAAACAAAGCCAGTCAAATGCTAACACAGTTTTGCCAAGAGAACATACTGGTCATAGCAAACACCCTCTTCCAAAAACACAAATGATAAATCTACACAGGGACACCACCAAATGGTCAATACCAAAATCAGATTGATTATATTCCTTGCAGCTGATGATGGAGAACATCTATACAGTCAGCTGAAAAAAGACCAGGAGCTGACTGTTGTACAGATCATGAACACCTGATTGCCAAATTCAGACTTGAAGAAAGTAGGGAAAACCACTAGACCATTGAGGTATGACCAAAATCAAATCCCTTATGATTATACAGTGGAAGTGACAAATAGATTCAAGGGATTAGATCTGACAGACAGGGTGCCTAAAGAACTATGGAAGGAGCTTTGTGGCATTGTATAGGAGGTAGCGATCAAGACGGTCCCCAAGGAAAAGTAATGCAAATAGGCAAAATGATTGCCTGAGGAGACCTTACAAATAGCTGAGAAAAGAAGAGAAGTGAAAGGCAAAGGAGTAAAGGAAAGACATACTCATTTGAGGGTAGAGTTCCAAAGAATAGCAAGGAAACATGAGAAAGCCTTCCTCATTGATCAATGCAAAGAAACAGAGGAAAACAACAGAATGGGAAATATTAGAGATCTCTTCAAGAAAGTTACAGATATCAAGGGAATATTTCATGCAAAGATGGGCAAAATAAAGGGCAGAAATGGTATGAACCTAACAGAAGCAGAAGATATTAAGAGGTGGCAAGAATACACAGAAGAACTATACAAAAAAGGTCTTCATGACCTAGATAACCACAATGATGTGATCAGTCACCTAGAGACAGACATCCTGGAATTCGAAGTCAAGTGGGCCCTAGGAACAAAGCTAGTGGTAGTGATGGAATTCCAGTTGACTTATTTCAAATCCTAAAAGATGATGCCATGAAAGTGCTGCACTCAATATGCCAACAAATTTGGAAAACTCAGCACGGGCCACAGAACTGGAAAAGGTCAGTTTTCATTTCAATCCCAAAGAAGAGCAATGTCAACGAATGGTCAAACTACTGCACAATTGCACTCTTCTCATGCTCTAGCAAAGTAATGCTCAAAATTCTCCAAGCCAGGCTTCAACAGTATGTGAGCCATAAACTTCCAGATGTTCAAGCTCAATTTAGAAAGACAAAAGAACCAGAAATCAATTGCAAGCATCCGCTGGATCATAGAGAAAGCAAGACAATTCCAGAAAAACATCTGCTTCTGCTTTATCAACTATGCCAAAGCCTTTGATTGCGTGGATCACAACAAACTATGGAAAATTCTGAAAGAGATGGGAATACAGACCACCTGATGTGCCTCCTGAGAAACCTGTATGAGGTGAAGAAGAAAGCATTAGAAGTGGACATGGAACAACAGACTGGTTCCAAATCAGGAAAGGATTATGTCAAGGCTGTGTATTGTCATGCTGCTTATTTAACTTATATGCAGCGTACATCATGAGAAACACTGGGCTGGAGGAAGCACAAGCTGGAATCAAGATTGCTGGGAGAAATATCAACAACTTCAGATATGCAGATGACACCACCCTTATGGCAGAAAGGGAAGAACTAAAGAGCCTCTTGATAAAAGTGAAAGAGCAAAGCAAAAAAAAAAAAAATTGGCTTAAAACTCAACATTCTGAAAACTAAGATCATTCCATCACTTCATGGCAAATAGATGTGGAAACAATGGAAACAGTGAGAGACTTTACTTTTTGCAGCTCCAAAATCACTGCAGATTGTGACTGCACCCGTGAAATTAAAAGATGCTTGCTCCTTGGAAGAAAAGCTATGACCAACCTAGACAGTGTATTAAAAAACAGAGATATTACTTTGCCAACAAGGGTCCATCCAGTTAAAGCTATTGTTTTTCCAGTTGTCATGTATGGATGTGAGAGTTGGGTTATAAAGAAAGCTGAGTGCCGAAGAATTGATGCTTTTGAACTGTGGTGTTGGAGAAGACTCTTTAGAGTCCCTTGGATTGCAAGGAGATCAAGCCAGTCAATCCTAAAGGAAATCAGTCCTGAATATTCATTGGAAGGACTGATGCTGAAGCTGAATGTTCAATACTTTGGCCACTTGATACAAAGAACTGACTCATTGGGAAAGACCCTGATGCTAGGAAAGATTGAAGGCAGGAATAGAAGGAAACGACAGAGCATGAGATGGTTGGATGGCATCATCAACTCGATGGATATGAGTTTGAGCAAGCTCTAGGAGAGTTGATGAACAGGAAAGCCTGGCGTGCTTCAGGCCATGAGGTCGCAAAGAGTTGAATACAAATGAGTGTCTGAACTGAACTGAACATATATAGGAACTTCAGAAGGAAAATAAGACTAATAAGGGTGAGGCAATAATTAAGCAAATACTCAAAGTAAAACCATCAACCAAAAAAAAAAAAAAACAACAAAACAAAAAACAGTTTATAGATTTAAGGGGTTCTCTGAGTTTCAGGCTAGTTGCACAAGAGTGCAACTTCTACCTAAAAGTACTAAAGAGAAATTGTCATAAGTTTCCAAACAGAAGAAAAACAATTTATATATAAGGGAAATACAGAAAAATATTTCAGGGCATGTGAAAATTCTGAGTAATTCTCAGTCATACTAAAAATTTGAGAAAAATATTTGAAAGAAGTTTCTAATCAAATACCAGATGAAAAATAGTAAAGATTTCAAGCTGAGAAAAGAATAAATAAGGCAAGAAGTAAGCAAAGAATCTTGTGAAATATACTTATATTTAAGGATAGAGTACTCTCGCCTGGAAAATCCCATGGATGGAGGAGCCTGGTTGGTTGCAGTCCATGGGGTCGTGAAGAGTCGGGCACGATTGAGTGACTTCACTTTGACTTTTCACTTTCATGCATTGGAGAAGGAAACGGCAACCCACTGCAGCGTTCTTGCCTGGAGAATCCCAGGGATGGGGGAGCCTGGTGGGCTGCCATCTATGGGGTCACACAGAGTTGGACACGACAAGTGACTTAGCAGCATAGAAATGAGGACTATTAACGCTTAAAAAAAGAACTTTATTTTGAAATAAAGGAGAGTTGCTATAAGGAAAATTCCAGTTAGAATGTCTCCATAACAAGAAAATATTGGGAGCGAGTGAAGAGGAAGAGAAATAAAACAATTACAATAGTGTCTCCAGAATGGAAAAGGGAGTAGTAAAATCAAGAGAAAGGATGAAAGTACTAGAAATAAGAATACTGGAAAGATCTTATTGTGTTCAAAGAAATAGAATTGAATTTGAGCAACTTACATGGAGAAATATTTGCTACAGAGTGCTTGACTACAAGATCCCGGAAAGGAAATGTAACAATTAATAGCTGGAAATTGACAATAGAAATTCTTTATTAACAAGGGAAAAAAATGAAATGAACACCTTGAACAAAGAAGCAGATGAAATGAAACTGAGCAAATAATAAAATAAGTAACAAATATGAAGGAAAATAATAAAATCATTAAATATAATGTTAACAGACTAAATCTTTCCATTGAAATAGATAAACAATCATTGAAGTTAAAAAGAATATAGCTTAGATGATATTCACAATAAAACACCCTAAGCATGGTGAAAAATAAAAGTTAAAATTAAGACATGAACAAATAAATAACAGACATATGCAAACAAAAGGAAAGAAAGAATGGCAATATTAATATTACCCAAGGTAGACAATCTTAAGAGATTAAAAAAAATAAACAAGATAAAGGAGACACTGGGTAATAAAAAGGCAGGGTTATGAAGGAGATATGAGTCATAAATCTAAGTAACTGCAGATAAAAACAAAATATCATATTTAGAAATGAATTAACTTGATAAAAGTAAAGTTATATTGAAATTATCACTATAACTCTCCCCAAATTGTGTAGGTGTAATAATGACTTGGATGGTTATAAATCAATTTTAGAACTCAGATGTTTCCTATTTATAAGAGCAGGTAAAATAAACATAAAGGTCTCAGAAAAATAGATGTGATTTGCTTTTATTTGTAGTCTTGTATTATATGATTCCAGAAAGTTTCATTTTTAGTCTACTTGGAAACATGTAATAATTAAATTTAGAAATTATTTGTCCCAGAAAAAAAAAAAAAAAAGAGCCTTGAGATTGTTTTCTGTTTATCTTTCCTGCTATATTTAAGCAAGCCATGAACCAAGCAAAAGCAAACAAACGAGCGGGAAGAATTGGTCTATTGAAATTTCATATTTGCAATATTTATGTTCAGTTCAGTTCAGTCGCTCAGTCGTGTCCAACTCTTTGCGACCCCATGAATCGCAGCACACCAGAACTCCCTGTCCATCACCAACTCCCAGAGTTCGCTCAGATTCACGTCCATCGAGTCAGTGATGCCATCCAGCCATCTCATCCTCTGTTGTCCCCTTCTCCTCCTGCCCCCAATCCCTCCCAGCATCAGGGTCTTTTCCAATGAGTCAACTCTTCGCATGAGGTGGCCAAGGTACTGGAGCTTCAGCTTTAGCATCATTACTTCCAAAGAAATCCCAGGGCTACAGTCATCAAGACAGTATGGTATTGGCACAAAGACAGACATATAGATCAATGGAACAAAATAGAAAGCCCAGAGATAAATCCACATACATATGGACACCTTATCTTTGACAAAGGAGGCAAGAATATACAATGGAGTAAAGACAATCTCTTTAACAAGTGGTGCTGGGAAAACTGGTCAACCACTTGTAAAAGAATGAAACTAGATCACTTTCTAACACCGCACACAAAGATAAACTCAAAATGGATTAAAGATCTAAATGTAAGACCAGAAACTATAAAACTCTTAGAGGAGAACATAGGCAAAACACTCTCCGACATAAACCACAGCAGGATCCTCTATGATCCACCTCCCAGAATTCTGGAAATAAAAGCAAAAATAAACAAATGGGATCTAATTAAAATTAAAAGCTTCTGCACAACAAAGGAAAACATAAGCAAACTGAAAAGACAGCCTTCCGAATGGGAGAAAATAATAGCAAATGAAGCAACTGACAAACAACTAATCTCAAAAATATACAAGCAACTCCTGCAGCTCAATTCCAGAAAAATAAACGACCCAATCAAAAAATGGGCCAAAGAACTAAATAGACATTTCTCCAAAGAAGACATACGGATGGCCAACAAACACATGAAAAGATGCTCAACATCACTCATTATTAGAGAAATGCAAATCAAAACCACAATGAGGTACCACTTCACACCAGTCAGAATGTCTGCGATCCAAAAATCTGCAAGCAATAAATGCTGGAGAGGATGTGGAGAGAAGGGAACCCTCCTACACTGTTGGTGGGAATGCAAACTAGTACAGCCACTATGGAGAACAGTGTGGAGATTCCTTAAAAAATTGCAAATAGAAATGCCTTATGACCCAGCAATCCCACTGTTGGGCATACACACAGAGGAAACCAGAATTGAAAGAGACACATGTACCCCAATGTTCATTGCAGCACTGTTTATAATAGCCAGGACATGGAAACAACCTAGATGTCCATCAGTAGATGAATGGATAAGAAAGCTGTGGTACATATACACAATGGAGTATTACTCAGCCATTCAAAAGAATACATTTGAATCAGTTCTGCTGAGATGGATGAAACTGGAGCCGATTATACAGAGTGAAGTGAGCCAGAAAGAAAAACACCAATACAGTATACTAACACATATATATGGAATTTAGGAAGATGGCAATGATGACCCTGTATGCAGGACAGCAAAAAAGACACAGATGTGTATAGCGGACTCTTGGACTCAGAGGGAGAGGGAGAGGGTGTGATGATTTGGGAGAATGGCATTGAAACATGTATAATATCATGTAAGAATCGAAATGCCAGTCTATGTCTGATGCAGGATATGACACGCTTGGGACTGACGTGTGGGGATGACCCAGAGAGATGTTGTGGGGAGGGGGGTGGGAAGGGGGCTCATGTTTGGGAACGCATGTACACCTGTGGTGGATTCATGTCAATCTATGCCAAAACCAATACAAAATTGTAAAGTAAAAATTAAAAATAAATAAATTAATTTAAAAAAAAAAAAGAAAATAATGAAAAAGTGAAAAAAAAAGAAATCCCAGGGCTGATCTCCTTCAGAATGGACTGGTTGGATCTCCTTGCAGTCCAAGGGACTCTCAAGAGTCTTCTCCAACACCACAGTTGAAAAGCATCAATTCCTGGGCACTCTGCCTTCTTCACAGTCCAACTCTCACATCCATATATGACTACTGGAAAAACCACAGCATTGACTAGACGGACCTTAGTCGGCAAAGTAATGTCTCTGCTTTTGAATATGCTATCTAGGTTGGTCATAACTTTCCTTCCAAGGAGTAAGCGTCTTTTGGGACCAGATGTCATGATCTTCGTTTTCTGGATGTTGAGCTTTAAGCCAACTTTTTCACTCTCCTCTTTCACTTTCATCAAGAGGTTTTTTAGCTCCTCTTCACTTTCTGCCATAAGGGTGGTGTCATCTGCATATCTGAGGTTATTGATATTTCTCCCGGCAATCTTGATTCCAGCTTGTGTTTCTTCCAGTCCAGCGTTTCTCATGATGTACTCTGCATATAAGTTAAATAAGCAGGGTGACAATATACAGCCTTGACGTACTCCTTTTCCTATTTGGAACCAGTCTATTGTTCCATGTCCAGTTCTAACTGTTGCTTCCTGACTTGCATACAGATTTCTCAAGAGGCAGGTCAGGCGGTCTGGTATTCCCATCTCTTTCAGATGTTTCCACAGTTTATTGTGATCCACACAGTCAAAGGCTTTGGCATAGTCAATAAAGCAGAAATAGATAGTTTTCTGGAACTCTCTTGCTTTTTCCATGATCCAGCAGATGTTGGCAATTTGATCTCTGGTTCCTTTGCCTTTTCTAAAACCAGCTTGAACATCAAGAGGTTCACGGTTCACACATTGCTGAAGCCTGGCTTGGAGAATTTTGAGCATTACTTGACTAGTGTGTGAGATGAGTGCAACTGTGCGGTAGTTTGAGCATTCTTTGTCATTGCCTTTCTTTGGGATTGGAATGAAAACTGACGTTTTCCAGTCCTGTGGCCACTGCTGAGTTTTCCAAATTTGCTGGCATATTGAGTGCAGCACTTTCACAGCATCACCTTTCAGTATTTGAAATAGCTCCACTGGAGTTCCACCACCTCCACTAGCTTTGTTTGTAGTGATGCTTCCTAAGGCCCACTTGACTTCACATTCCAGGATGTCTGGCTCTAGATGAGTGATCACACCATCGTGATTATCCAGGTCATGAAGACTTTTTTGGTACAGTTCTTCCGTGTATTCTTGCCACCTCTTTTTAATCTCTTCTGCTTCTGTTAGGTCCATCCCATTTCTGTCCTTTATCGAGCCCATCTTTGCATGAAATGTTCCCTTGGTATCTCTAATTTTCTTGATGAGATCTCTAGTCTTTCCCATTCTGTTTTTTCCTCTATTTCTTTGCATTGATCGCTGAAGAAGGCTTTCTTATCTCTTCTTGCTATTCTTTGGAACTCTGCATTCAGATGCTTATATATTTCCTTTTCTCCTTTGCTTTTCACTCCCTTCTTTGCACAGCTATTTGTAAGGCCTCCCCAGACAGCCATTTTGCTCTTTTCCATTTCTTTTTCCATGGGGATGGTCTTGATCTCTGTCTCCAGTACAATGTCACGAACCTCATTCCATAGTTCATCAGGCACTCCATCTATCAGATCTAGGCCCTTAAATCTATTTCTCACTTTCACTGTATAATCATAAGGGATTTGATTTAGGTCATACCTGAATGGTCTAGTTGTTTTCCCTACTTTCCTCAATTTAAGTCTGAATTTGGTAATAAGGAGTTCATGATCTGAGCCACAGTCACCTCCTGGTCTTGATTTTGTTTTTTGTAGACTGTATATTTATGTTAGTAATCTAGTATTAATGATGAAACTTACTATAAGGAAGGAACAGGATGGTCTCATTCTTTAAGGAAGGAAACTAGAAGAGAGTTAGAAAGTTGTTTACTGCTCTTTTGACTTTGCTTTTAGTTTGTAGGGGATGTATTTCCCCTGTTGAGAGAAAACTTGCAAAAGCCCCAGTGTTTTGATGTATGGTATCTGAACTCCAAAGTGAATGTAATCTTTGTGGCAAGTGATCCAAAAGAAGTCCTCATGGAATTTAAGCAAGCTCAAAAACAGATAACCACATCAGCAGGATGTTTCTCTAGAAATGAAACATTTCTAAGAACAAACAGTAAAGAATACAGTCCTAGTTTATTCAGTTTTTATGTCTGTTGTGTACTAATCATTTCTGTATTTCTAACAATTTTTGGATGATCAGAGTGATTTCCTCTTCAAATATGTAAAAACACAATTAGACAAATGTTTGATTTCAAATCCTAGCGTCAAACTGTTTCTTTTACATATCTGAATATATAGTTTCTAATTCCTAAGGGATTTTTGTTATTAGGAGAAAATTCATTATGTTTACTACAGAAAAATCTATATTTAATGTAAGTTATATATACAATTTTAATATCCAGCAATAAATTTATAATACTAAATCAGTTATTAAATATACTTAGATATAATGATCTGCTGCAAATTTATTTAGCAATATTTGTTAAAAGGAATTAAAATTAATACACAAGGTAATTATAATAGATATTTAGATATAATGTGAAATATTCAGTGTATTGTATTGAAAAATATACCAATTATTTATGTTTAATGACTAGAAATTAAATCCCTGATTAGTTGACAGAATTTTTAGTTTTATGTGGTTTTATGTGGTCAATTCAGAAAAATAAAAAAGACTGACAAGGAAACATTGATTCATTTTTTATCTAGCAAATCAATTATCTTAATTCATTGTAAATATACAAGATTGAGGGAATTCTTTGATGGTCCAGTGATTAAGATTCCATGCTTTTGAGCTTTTGCTATGGGGTATCGGGGAACTAAGATCCCGTAAGCTGAGTGACATGGCCAAAAACAAACAAAAAAATTGAGTATCAAAGATAATTCATTTGTCTAATTCATTAAGCATCACCCAATAATTTATATACATTTAGAAGCAATTTATATTTTTACGATTAACCCACTTGTATCAGTTTGAATTTTTTCAGAGACATTTATAATAAACATTAGTGTGATATAGGGAAAAGATCTGTTTTAACAGATCTAGGTTATAAATCCAGTTTCACAAAAATATTCCTATAGCTGTGTAACTTTCAGAAAGTTCTTGATCTTTCTGATCAGTTTCCTCAGTGAAGGGGAAAATGTTGTGTTGGTTACTTTACAGTAAAATGAGATTAAATTATGGAAAATATCCAAACAGCCTAATTCAGGAATACCTCAGGGACTAAAAAAAAAAAAGTAATTTCTTTCCTAGCAAGAGTTGAAATTCTGGCTGAAGCTTAATCATTCTTTTACTATTTGTAATTGTACATCCAGTTTTAGGTAAAGAATGATTCCCAAAGGGAAAACTGAAGTATTATTCTCCTTTGAGCATTTATTACACCATGTCTTATTCTACTGGAAAGTAATTTATCATTATTCTTAACCTGAATCAATGTAGTAGGCATTATTACTATTATATTTTCATTTTGGGTTTTGTAGTTGGCACGTGGTAAAGAATCTCCCCACAATGCAGGAGATGAAGTTTCAATCCCTGGCTTGGGAAAATAGTCTAGAGGAAGAAATAGCAACCCATTTCAGTATTCTTGCCTGGAAAATTCCATGGACAGTGGAGGCTGGCAGGCAATAGTCCATGGGGATGTGAAAGAGTTAGATACAACTGAGCATGTGTGCACACATACACACTCAAATACACATATTTTCATCTTATAGATAGAAAAGTTGAGACATTAGATAGTCAAATAAGTGATGGTCTGAAACCTTAACTCAGAAAGCCCAAATAATGCAAAAAGATAAAAATCTGAGACCAGGTACTTCCCTGGTGGTCCAGTGGTTAAGAATTCACTTGCTAATACAGTGAGCATAGGTTGCACTCCTGATCCGGGAAGACTCCACATGCCCTGAGGCAGCTAAGGCAATACACCACAACTATTGAATCCAAACGCCTAGAGTCTGTCCTCCACAAGAGTGGTCATCTCAAAGAGAAATTCATGCATGTCAATGAAGACCCAGTGCAGCCAAAAATAAATAGATACAATTTTTTTTAACTATAAAGAATTTTAAAAACACCGGAGACATATATATTTAATAGATTAAATAAAATGAAAAGTAATAGAAACTGAGAGCCATGAGGAGAAGGCAGGATGAGCTGAATGTGGAATTATTTTTAAAATATATATTTTATAAATAATTATAAAATTCACCTTGGAGACATTGAAAGCAGTAAAGAACAGGATATTAGGTATGAAAAGTAGAAACAGTGATAGAAAAGAAAATAGAAACTTTCCATGAAGGCAGCGGAATTGTACAATAACAAAAATTATGAGAAGTACAGAAAATATTTTTTAAAAATTATAAATTCTAACTTATAACTAATCCTAGAAGTGAAAAGTTAAAAGTCAAAAAAGCACAGTAATCACATTTTATATATTGTGTTTATCCTCACGATAACCATATGAACAATAAACAAACATGCTTGCATTTTGACATCAAATGATATCAAATTGATGAGAGCAATAAGATTTCAGTAAAAAGCAGAGAGATTACTTTGCTGACTAAGGTCCATCTAGTCAAAGCTATGTTTTTTCCAGTAGTCATGTATGGATGTGAGAGACTATAAAGAAAGCTGAGTGCTGAAGAACTGATGCTTTTGAACTGTGGTGTTGGAGAAGATTCTTGAGAGCCCCTTGGACTGCAAGGAGATTCAACCGGTCCATACTAAAGGAAATCAATCCTGAATATTCATTGGAAGGACTGATGCTGAAGCTGAAACTCCAATTCTTTGGCCGACTGATGTGAAGAACTGACCCATTGGAAAAGATCCTGATGCTGGGAAAGATTGAATGTGGGAGGAGAAGGGGAGGACAGAAGATGAGATGGTTGGATGACATCACTGACTCAATGGACATGAGTTTGAGCAAGCTCTGGGAGTTGGTGATGAACAGGGAAGCCTGATGTGCTGCAGACCATGAGGGTCACAAAGAGTCAGACATGACTGAGCGACTGAACTGAACTGATAAAATTTCAAAAAATGCTTAATTTTTCATATCCACACAAAGACTTGCACACGTGTTCTCAACAGCACTGTCTATAAGTAAAAACCTGGAAACAACCTAAATGTCCATTAACTAGTAAAATGATGATAGTCTTACAATAGAATATTGTTCCATGGTAAGGGGGGGAAGGATAAATTAGGAAGTTAGGATTAACTAGATAGTAGTGTGTTTGTGGACCTACAAGGACCTACTATATAACATAGGAAGCACACTCAATACTTTGTAATAATCTGTAAGGAAATAGTTTCTGAAAAAGAATATATTTATATCTGAATTACTGTGCCATACACCTATATCTAAAGCAATATTGTAAACCAACTACACTACAATAAAACAGAAAAAGATCAACAATCAAAAAGTGAAAACAAAATAAGCACATAAAAAAATAATAAACAATTGATACATGCTAAGTTAAATAAGCCAGATAAAAGACATTACATATTTCCTGGTTCCAATTTATATAAAATATCCAGAAAAGGCAAATCTATAGACAGAAAATAGATTAGTGGTTGTCTAGGGTAAGGCATTGGGGCTTGCCTGATAGCTCAGTTGGTAAAGAATTCACCTGCAGTGCAGGAGACCCCAGTTTGATTCCTGGGTAGGAAGATCTGCTGGAAAAAGGATAAGCTACCCACCCCAGTATTCTTGGGCTTCCCTTGTGGCTCAGATGGTAAAGAATCTGCTTGCAGTATGGGAGACCTGGGTTTGAATCCTGGGTTGGGGAGATCCTCTGGAGAAGGGAAAGGCTACCCACTTCAGTATTCTGGCCTGGAGAATTCCAGGGACTATGTTGTCCATGGGATCACAAAGAGCTGGACATGACTGAGCAACTTTCACTCTCACTTTTCTTTCAGGGTAAGGCTTCATTGAGCAGCACGGTGAGGACTAATAGTTAATGGGCATTATGGATCTTAATGGAATGATGAAAATATTCTAATACTGACTTCTGGTGATATTTGCACAATTTGGTAAATTTATTTCAAAAGCTATTGACATGTTTGCATAATATGACAGGTAAAATATGCTTCAATAAAGTTTTAAAAATATTACATTTTATACAAATAATAAGAAAATTGCTAAAGTTCCAAGCAACACAAATGAGCAACAGATGTACAAAGCAGTAAAGAGGAAATATAGATATATTTGAAAATATAATTTTTCAAATATATTAATAATAAAAATATTTAGATTAATTTTTCTTAAAGAAGATTGCCTCCCAATCCTTCAAAGACCTTATTAAGAAAGGGAAATGTACCTAATCAAAGAGGAGAGGAAAGAATCACTGGTTTTCGCTATTCCAGGCAAGGTGTATGACATCCAGATGGCTGAGAAGAAGCCAAACTGTCCTCTCTCAGCAGAGGGATAGCAGTTCTAGCTGAAGTTTGTGGTATCTAATTGTCTCAAAGTACTGAGACAGATGGCAGGGCACAAATTTTAAAAGCATTATATAGCCTGAGGATATTATATAAACTGATTAGAACATACTAAGTCCTTGATGGCAGACTCATCTTCCACTTGACCTTGAGCCTCAGTATATGTTCACTGTAACACACCTCGGTGCCATAATGGTTCCAAGATGACCAAAATAGGTCAAAAAGTGGGTGATGGCCCAATTCCTGGAAATCCTCACTGCTTCCCCAAAACTCCTGGATACTCTTCCCATTCATCAGCTTACGTAATTTCCTACCCTTGTAAAAAACTGACAACCCTATACAGCGGTGCCTCTTTTGCCTTCTGAGATGGCCCACACTCTGTCTATGGAGTGTGTTTCTTTCATGAATAAACCTTCTCTCCCTTTACTGCAGTTCGCTCTTACATTCTTTCCTGCAAGAAGCCAGAAAGCCACACTTGGCGACCATCCCAGGGGCTTGGACATGACCTGGGATGTGACCATCCTCTTGCACCTTACTTTTTCCTGCAACAACACTAGGGAGAGTGATTCTTGGGCTCCACCTCAGACAGCTGGGTGAGGTTGAGATTTAATAAAACACTAAAAAACAGGCATGAGCTATGTAAACTGCCACATCAAAATTGACTAGGTGTTTTCCTAGTTGATCTACTGCAATGATTGAAGAGTGAGAAGACATTTTAAAACAAATAGCTACAACTAAAGTCTGTCACATATTCACATGTTACACACAGTATGATGTCTAAATCCAGCCATTTACACTATATAGACAGGTCACATGATTTATATTGAATGCATAGAAGCATAAATCGCTCTAGAGGAGCATCTAGGCAAAATGATGGCATCTTCACATAAAATGACTTATGCATGAAAGTGCCTTCCCCCTAGAATGGATATTGTCTCAGCCACCTCTTAATCAGTGGGAAGACATCCTGAACGTATCCTTATCATAGCACTTTTAAGCTGATAATGAAATACACCATTTGTGTATATTTAAGCACTCTTCTGTTCTGTAGTCAGTCATATCCATCTCTTTGCGACCCTATGGACTGTAGCCCGACAGGCTACTCTGTCCATGGGATTTCCCAGGCAAGAATACTGGAGTGGGTTTCCATTTCCTCCTGCAGGAATCTTCCCCACCCAGGGATCAAACCTGTGTCTCCTGCATCTGCTAGCCACTGAATAGATATATTTAAGCGCTAAACCTACTAAACTGTAAGATCAGTTATTGAGGGCACTTGTATCTTACTCAGTCTTCTTTAATTTTGTCCTTCCAGCAACTATCACAGTGACATAGTAGGTGGTCAACAAATATTTATAAAATAAATTAATCTTTAACTTGGTAGTGTAGTTACAAAGCACTGAATTTTACCATGAATGTGAATCTTAGAATTGATGTATGTTGATAAACAGCCTGCAATCCCCTTTGTATTTCCTTTTCTTGCAAGGTTATCTATCCTTTGCCAGCTATCCAATCACTAGTTATAATGAAGCACGCTTACATAGCTTGCTTCCAGGCAAATATTTGTATGCTACATCTGTGAACTAGACAGTATTCAGCCTTTGCCAACATGTGATCAGTGTTTTAAATAAAGGAAATATAAATGTGCTTGAGTATTCTCACTAAATATTTATAAATTTTGGAGCTTTAAAATTCACCTAAATAAACTCAGTCTTATTGATTTACAAAGATATAATCATCTGTTTTGGCACTCATATTTTTGCAAATTTATAATATATTGTACCTTTTGTATATTTTTCTGAGCTATCCAATGACTGACTTTCCTAAAGGTTTTCAAGTTACTACAAAATATTTCCATTATCATGAACTGAAGTTACTCATTTTTCAGTCAAAAATTTAGCATGAAAGTAAAAAATGTTACTGATATAAAAATTTAAGTTAAATTTTGCACTTAACCTACTCAAAGTTAAAATTCTTCCCTAACATAATTTTATAAAAGTTGAGTAGATTAGAAACAAACTAAAATCATAGTTTTATTAGCATTATATGAAGTGTGATACAAAATAATTATCATTTTAATCTATAAAATTTCAAATTTTTTGCAGTTTTAATAATATTTTTTTTCTTTTGCTATTTTAATAGGTCATATAAATAGAATAGCTTATAATTTTAGTGGCTATAGTAATTTTCTCAGTGATGCTTTTTGCGTTTTAACACATCATTCAAGGACAATGTGATAAATGCTAAGAACTACAACATGAAAACTGAAATATGCTAAATAGTGAAGTAAAATGAGATTAAAAGCAAGAAGAGATTAAAACAGAAAGAGAAAAAAGTAGATTATAAAAATGTCTAAAATTGAAGTAAAGGAGAATGATGAAATGGCATGAGGAGGAGGCAATATTTTAGGTCAAAGGACAGGAACTTGTGTAGATGAAACTCCCATAGCAATAAGCACACATAGTACCCACATAGTCCAGTTCAGTTCAGTTCAGTCGCTCAGTCATGTCCAACTCTTTGCGACCCCATGAATCACAGCACACCAGGCCTCCCTGTCCATCACCATCTCCCGGAGTTCGCTCAGACTCATGTCCATCTAGCCCGTGATAACATACAGCCATCTCATCCTTGGTTGTCCCTTTCTCCTCCTGCCCCTAATCCCTACCAGCATCAGAGTCTTTGCCAATGAGTCAACTCTTCGCATGAGCTGGCCAAAATACTGGAGTTTCAGCTTTAGCATCATTCCTTCCAAAGAAATCCCAGGGTTGATCTCCTTCAGAATGGATTGGTTGGATCTCCTTGCAGTCCAAGGGACTCTCAAGAGTCTTCTCCAACACCACAGTTCAAAAGCATCAATTCTTCAGTGCTCAGCCTTCTTCACAGTCCAACTCTCACATCCATACATGACCACAGGAAAAACCATAGCCTTGACTAGATGGACCTTAGTCGGCAAAGTAATATCTCTGCTTTTCAATATGCTATCTAGGTTGGTAATAAATTTTCTTCCAAGGAGTAAGCCTCTTTTAATTTCATGGCTGCAGTCACCATCTGCAGTGATTTCGGAGCCCCAAAAAATAAAGTCTGACACTGTTTCCACTGTTTCCCCATCTATTTCCCATGGGACTGGATGCCATGATCTTCATTTTCTGGATGTTGAGCTTTAAGCCAACGTTTTTGCTCTCCTCTTTCACTTTCATTAGGAGGCTTTTTAGCTCCTCTTCACTTTCTGCCATAAGGGTGGTGTCATCTGCATATCTGAGGTTATTGATATTTCTCCCAGCAATCTTGATTCCAGCTTGTGTTTCTTCCAGTCCAGCGTTTCTCATGATGTACTCTGCATATAAGTTAAATAAGCAGGGTGATAGTATACAGCCTTGACGTACTCCTTTTCCTATTTGGAACCAGTCTGCTGTTCCATGTCCAGTTCTAACTGTTGCTTCCTGACCTGCATACAGATTTCTCAAGAGGCAGGTCAGGTGGTCTGGTATTCCCATCTCTTTCAGATATTTCCACAGTTTATTGTGATCCACACAGTCAAAGGCTTTGGCATAGTCAATAAAGCAGAAATAGATGGTTTTCTGGAACTCTCTTGCTTTTTCCATGATCCAGCAGATGTTGGCAATTTGATCTCTGGTTCCACTGCCTTTTCTAAAACCAGCTTGAACATCAGGGAGTTCACGGTTCACGTATTGCTGAAGCCTGGCTTGGAGAATTTTGAGCATTACTTTAGCGTGTGAGATGAGTGCAATTGTGCAGTAGTTTGAGCATTCTTTGGTGTTGCCTTTCTTTGGGATTGGAATGAAAACTGACCTTTTCCAGTCCTGTGGCCACTGCTGAGTTTTCCAAATTTGCTGGCCTATTGAGTGTAGCACTTTCACAGCATCATCTTTCAGGATTTGAAACAGCTCAACTGGAATTCCATCACCTCCACTAGCCTTGTTCATAGTGATGCTTTCTAAGGCCCACCTGACTTCACTTTCCAAGATGTCTGGCTCTAGATTAGTGATCATATCATCATGATTATCTGGGTCATGAAGATCTTTTTTGTACAGTTCTTCCATGTATTCTTGCCACCTCTTCTTAATATCTTCTGCTTCTGTTAGGTCCAGACCATTTCTGTCCTTGATCGAGCCCACCTTTCCATGAAATGTTCCCTTGGTATCTCTAATTTTCTTGAAGAGATCTCTAGTCTTTCCCATTCTGTTATTTTCCTCTATTTCTTTGCATTGATCGCTGAAGAAGGCTTTCTTATCTCTTCTTGCTATTCTTTGGAACTCTGCATTCAGATGCTTGTATCTTTTTCCTTTTCTCCTTTGCTTTTCACTTCTCTTCTTTGCACAGCTATTTGTAAGGCCTCCCCAGACAGCCATTTGGCTTTTTTGCATTTCTTTTCCATAGGGATGGTCTTGATCCCTATCTCCTGTACAATGTCATGAACCTCATTCCATAGTTCATCAGGCACTCTATCTATCAGATCTAGGCCCATAAATCTATTTCTCACTTCCACTGTATAATCATAAGGGATTTGATTTAGGTCATACCTGAATGGTCTACGGTTTTCCCTACTTTCTTCAATTTAAGTCTGAATTTGGTAATAAGGAGCTCATGATCTGAGCCACAGTCAGCTCCTGGTCTTGTTTTTGTTGACTGTATACAGCTTCTCCATCTTCGACTGCATAGAATATAATCAATCTGATTTCGGTGTTGACCATCTGATGATGTCCACGTGTAGAGTCTTCTCTTGTGTTGTTGGAAGAGGGTGTTTGCTATGACCAGTGCATTTTCTTGGCAAAACTCTATTAGTCTTTGCCCTGCTTCATTCCGCATTCCAAGGCCACATTTGCCTGTTACTCCAGGTGTTTCTTGACTTCCTACTTTTGCCTTCCAGTCCCCTATAATGAAAAAGACATCGTTTTTGGGTGTTAGTTCGAAAAGATCTTGTAGGTCTTCATAAAACCGTTCAACTTCAGCTTCTTCAGCATTACTGGTTGGGGCATAGACTTGGATAACTGTGATATTGAATGGTTTGCCTTGGAGACAAACAGAGATCATTCTGTTGTTTTTGAGATTGCATCCAAGTACTGCATTTCGGACTCTTCTGTTGACCATGATGGCTACTCCATTTCTTCTGAGGGATTCCTGCCCTCAGTAGTAGATATAATGGTCATCTGAATTAAATTCACCTATTCCAGTTCATTTTAGTTCGCTGATTCCTAGAATGTCGACATTCACCCTTGCCATCTCTTGTTTGACCACTTCCAATTTGCCTTGATTCATGGACCTGACATTCCAGGTTCCTATGCAATATTGCTCTTTACAGCATCGGATCTTGCTTTTTCACCAGTCACATGCACAACTGGGTATTGTTTTTACTTTGGCTCCATTCCTTCATTCTTTCTGGAGTTACTTCTCCAGTAGCATATTGGACACCTAATGACCTGGGGAGTTCCTCTTTCAGTATCCTATCATTTTGCCTTTTCATACTGTTCTTGGAGTTCTCAAGGCAAGAATACTGAAGTGGCTTGCCATTCCCTTCTCCAGTGGACCACATTCTGTCAGCCCTCTCCACCATGACCCGCCCGTCTTGGGTTGCCCTGCAGGCATGGCTTGGTTTCATTGAGTTAGACAAGGCTGTGGTCCTAGTGTGATTAGATTGACTAGTTTTCTGTGAGTATGATTTCAGTGTGTCTGCCCTTGGATGCCCTCTGGCAACACCCACCATCTTACTTGGGTTTCTCTTACCTTGGGTGTGAGGTATCTCTTCACTGGCTGCTCCAGCAAAGCATAGCCACTGCTCCTTACCTTGGATGAGGGGTATCTCCTTACCACCACCATCCCTGACCTTCAACGTGGGAATAACTCCTCTAGGCCTACATATCATAATCCACTAAATAATATGAGGGCTCCTTGGAGAAACGGCTAAATCCAGGTGTTAGATGGTTAGAATAGGAAAAAGGAGTCCAAAATGGTGGTAGCTAAAAGACAAAAAAGGGGAAAGCCTGCAAAAATGGAACAAAAGAAAATTCACAGATGGGAGTGAGAACTTCAAGTGAAACAAACATGCCCCCTTCTTGGCCAGCCCAATTTGCATAGGGTAAGGGTTACTGGGGAGGAGACAAGATGAATAAAAAGAGGAAGCCAAGATGGATTGATGCCTCTCCTTTGGGGTTGGCCCACCCTCATGCCTCAAGTATGTACTATCCTTTGCTTGATAAAACTGAGTTGTAACTGAGCTGTAACACTGGTCCACCATTTCAAATCTTTGTTGCAGGGAGACAGAACTGAGGAAATTACACACTATCCTGACACAGAGGTAGAACAGGAAGATTACAAAATACCTGGAACATTCATTATGCCAGGAAAAAAAAAAAAAACTGCTTAAATAAAAATGGAAAATAAGCCAAGAGTAAAACTAAGATGGACTCTGTGGGGCTCTTGGGTATACAAGCCTTTTGTTCTTTTTTGTTTCTTGTAGGCAATATTCCAGCCTCCATGACCTTCCCTGACTGCTAAAGGGTAGGTTCAAACAGTTGCTAATCGAGGGAGGAGCAGCCAAGAAGCCACCTGAGGCAAGATTAATGGGACCAGAAAAGTCCATCAGGAGACCACCAGAGATGAGATTAGAGGAGTACAGGCCCTGAACACACCCTAATCATATCAGCAATCTCACCCTTGAACTATTGCTATAAAATTATTCTGAAGTTTTATGTTCCCCTGGCTAGGGACATATAGTTATCAAGGGTAACAACCTGCTTTGTCCCCCTTTGCTATTCTTTTCTACTTCATTCAAAATCCTGTCTCCAAGATTCAGTTCAGCACCAATGCAGAAGCCAAGCTTTTGACATCAAGAAGCCAAAGTAACCAGTTTAAAGGGGATTTCTCTAACTAGCCAACTCTCTGAGACAATACCAGTAACAAAATTGAAATCATTTTGTATTGAATAAAATAAAGATTTGTGCATCCACAGTGAAATAAATGAATAAACAGAGTTCGATGAGTAATGAGTTATTCCTAAGTGGGTCTCCAAAAAACACATAAAAGTCACAAAGGGCAAAAGAAAATGTTCACAAATGGAAAAAACCACAAGCCATGACTGTTAATGAAAAGATTAAAGTGAACAGCACAGTACTAAGTAACTGGAACCTGTGTACAACTGATTAAATGCAATGAGAAGCATACACGTCATTTGTCTAGTATTCTTGTCAATAAGGCATCATCTAAACCTAGTTATGAGAAAATATGAGGCAAAACCAAAGCAAGGTTGTTCTAAGTTGCTTCAGTCATGTCCAACTCTGTGTGACCATATGGACTGTAGGCTGCCGGGCTCTCTGTCCATGGGATTCTTCAGGCAAGAATACTGAAGTGGGTTGCCATGTCCTCCTCCAGGGGATCTTCCTGACCTAGGAATCAAACCCACGTCTCTTACATCTCCTGCATTGGCAGATGTGTTCTTTACCACTAGTGCCACCTAGGATGCTCACAAAACAAATATCCATAGCCAAGGGAGACCTTGTAAATAGGCCCATCTTCAAGATTAAACATGGTAATATACAGCAGTCTCCTTTGAATTCCTATAAAGTAACTGATGTGAACCTTCAAATTTTGAAGCTTATAGGTCAAAATAAGACTGAACAACCATTTCTGACTGAAGGAGTCTATAAAGACCTGATAACTAAAAAACATGATTCTCAATTGTATCCTTTTGTGTAAAGGACATTATTGGGATAATTGGCAAAGTTTGCATGGGGTCTGAAGTTTAAATGTAGTAATGTAAGTACTGATTAGTGTTAGTTTTCTGATTTTGATAATTATATTGTGGTTCTGTAAAAAATTACCCACAACATATTCATAGTGAGAGGCCATCATCAGTTTGTCAATTTATTTTCAGATAGTTTAGGAAAGAAGGTTATTTGTATTATACCAATACCTGCTACATTTTCATCAGTTTGAAATTGTTTTTAACATTATATTAAAAAATAAAAATGACATGAAGGAAATGTATGTGGTCATGGAACTATTAGATAACTTGATTTTGTATACATTTGCTCAATCTCAGTGAACTGTACATTTAAAATGAGTACATTTCATGGTACACAACTTGTACAAAAAATATTGTCAAGTTAAAAAAAACACATTGTCATGTTTGAAAATAAGAAAAATATTTTGATTAAAAGTAACAATGAGAGACTTCTCTGGTGATCCAGTGGTTAAGACCCCATGCTTCTACGCAAGGGGCACAGGTTTGATCCGTGGTCAGGGAACTAAGATCACACATGCCACACAGCATGGTCAAAGAGTTAAAAAAAAAATTTAAAAATAAAAATAAATAAATGAAAATAAAAATGAAACTATGATGAGACTTGGATTCTATGCTTTGACATAAGAAATATGGCATAAGAACTCTAAGGCTAGCTGAGGACAGAGACAAACATCTCATATTGGACAAGAAATTATACTTGGCATCCACTCATGGTGTCTAAAGCTGCACTTGTGTTTTCCATACATAAAGATGATGAAAGAGCTCTGATGGGCTGAACAAGTTGTGAACACATGGGATCAAAACCTGAAGGTCTACCACCCATAGCCACAAGCAAAACTTCTAACTAAAGAACTATACATTAAACAGGACCAGAGTCTGCCTAAAGCCTAGACATCATATAGAGAGGGGCATGCTCAGCAGATTAGCTCTTAAACATGAAATGCCAAATACAAAAGAATATCTGCTTCCATGAAAGATGTTCAACACATTGAACAAATTGTCAAAAGAAGAGAGAAGATAATAGAGCAATCTGAAAAAGACCATAAAGCAATTCTGTAATCTTTACATAAATAAATGATGAAATATTTATAAATAATGAGAATTTATTCAAAATGAAAGGGCAGTTATTAAATTAAAAACAAGGTGAATTTTCATAGGAACTTCAGAAATTTAAAAATATAGTAAAAATGTCTATATATGTTAAATTTGGTAACAACTAAAAGAATTTAACAACTGGATATAGCTAAAAAGAATTATTGATTATATTATAATGATGAAAATCTCTGGGTGCAGCATAGAAAAGCTAAATAATGAATGATAGTAAAGAAACACTAAAAAATATGGATGATAAGCAAGAAGTTTCAACATATTCTAATAAAGGAAAGACAAGTGATATTTGAAGAGCTAATGATGTTGTGTTGTGTGTGTGCCTTTCTCAGAATTTATCAGAGAAAAATCACATATGTTGAAAAATTACATGAAATGAAAAATCCACAAAATATATAGCAGATTTTTTTCTAGTATCTAGACATATTATAGAAAAACTGCTGAACATGAAGAGTTAAAGAAAACAACCAAAATCACCAGAAAATAAAGGTAGATGCCAAGAGAAAATTACTGGGAAAATAGAACTATAGGCACAATATTAACTATAAATTACTGTTGAGTACATACAAAATAAAGACATTTAAAGACATTTAGACTCACAAATTATCCCTTCAACAAAAGGAAAATTGAAGCCAGAAGAAAGAAGTGGGATTCAAGGAAAAAACAATGAGAAAATAATTCATTAAAACATGAAAGTGAGAGTTGCTTACTCATGTCCAGGTCTTTGCGACCCCATGGACTATACAGTCCATGGAATTCTCCAGAATACTGGAGTGGGTAGCCTTTCCTTTCTCCAGGGGATCTTCCCAGCCCAGGGATCAAACCCAGGTCTCCCACATCGCTGATGGATTCTCCACCAACTGAGCCACAAGGGAAGCCCAAGAATTCTGGAGTGGGTAATGTATCCCTTTTCTAGGGAATTTTCTTGACTCAGGAATTGAACCAGGGTCTTCCACATTGCACATGGATTCTTTACCAACTGAGCTATCAGGGAAGCATTAAAACATAGTGAGGAACAAAATAATAAGGCAAAATCATTCATTAAATTGAAAAGAGAACAAACATAGGTTTTGAAAAGACAAAACTGGCAAATATTTATAGGGCTAAAATTAAGAAGACATAATGTTTAATGAAATAATATTGGTGATAAAAATGTTATATGTAGATACAATTACATTTAAAATATGACAATTGTATAAATTTAAGCACCTTAAAATATATAAAGAGAAGTTTTTTTCTTCAAAAGTAAGCAATATGATAATATAAATAAGAAGAAATAGTAAATCTGGATAGGTTAAAAGCCATTAAAGAAGCTGAAACAGTATTAGAATAAATCCCTACAAATAAGGCACAATATCAAGACAATTTTAAATCCTACCAAGTACCAATTATGTTGTGTTTTCTTTTCCTCTTTTGTGATGTATCCTTGACTTTTAAAAGGAGAAAGTAAGCCTGTATCTTGTTTACCTTTTGAAACTTTAAATGTATTCCAATTATTAGAAATTAAAAACATCACTGAAAAATAAAAAATATAAGCTGAAGAAGTAAAAATATTTTTTGAAATGACACAGGAAAAATTATTAATCTCTTATCTGAATTTCAAAAGTAAGCCCTATTCTAGTATGCCAGAAATAATTTCTGTGTTTTATCATTCATGATTAAACAACTATTCTCCTTGTGAAATTGTTCAGTCAGTTCTCAGATTAACATTTAGTGTTTCCTATATTTTCTAAGGAAAAAAAAAAAGAAAAAAATTGAGCACCATTAATTTTCCAGGCAAGAATACTGGAGTGGGTAGCCATTCCCTTCTCCTGGGAGTCCCAGAAGGGCCCTTTTTTCTACTGTTAACAGAAAACATTCTCAAATATAATTCCCATTGAGCATTTTCACTTCCTCACCTCCCATTCCATCATCAATTGAAAACAATCATCTGTCTACCTAAGACTTCTTCATCCATTTCAAACCCCAAGCATTATACTGAAACTGCTTTAGCTAAAGTTAACAATACTTTCTCAGTTATTTATAGGTACCTTCACTTCTGTGTGTCCTATTCGACCCTTTATGTGTTTTACAATATCTATCACTCCCTTCTTGAAAAATTTCTCCTCTTTGGTTTTCATTGTGAAAATAAAAGTGAAAATCACTCAGGTGGGTCCCACTCTTTGTGACCACATGGTCTGTAACCCACCAGGTTCCTCTGTCCATGGAGTTCTCTAGGCAAGAATATTAGAGTGGGTAGCTGTTTCCTTCTCCAGGGGATCATCCCAGCCAAGGGATAGAACCCCGGTCTCCCACATTGCAGGCAGATTCTTTACCATTTGAACCACTAGGGAAGCCCAGTAACTATTTACTTGCACTTAAAGAACAAAATATAACTCATAAGCAAAGATTTATGTTTTTTTTTTTTTATTTTTACTTTATTTTGCTTTACAATACTGTATTGGTTTTGCCATACATTGACATGAATCCACCACAGGTGTATATGAGTTTTAAAAATCTTTAAAAATATGCTTTCTATACAAAACACAAACCGCTAGGATTAACTGTTTAGTTCAGCTCATCTGACCTGTAATTTAAAATGCACTGATGTACTAGGATTTCAATTATTAAATGTACTTCCTTAAATAGTATTACATAATCTGGGAAAAAATCAACAGATCAGATGTGATGTTTTGTTTTATGTTTTTTGTGTTTCTACTTAGACACTTTTTTTTTTTTTTTTCGACTGCATAGCTTGTGGGTTGGAAATCTTAGTTCCCTGAGCAGGGATTGAGTCAAGGCCGTGGCAGTAAAAGCACTGACTGAGTCTTAACCTTGAGACTCTCTTCAAATACTTTTCAGACAGCACTACAACTGCTGGCTTATTTTTGACAGTGTGTATCAACATGTCTCTTTTTCTGTTCAAAGGCAGAGTATTTAATCCAGTTGACCATTTGAATAGATTGACTGCATATTTATCACAGGCTTGTATCTAAATCTAGTGCTTTGTGAAATTGAGTACCCATTTCATCTTCTAACAAGAATTTAACTAGAATACAAAGCCTCTTTTTTTTTTAATTTTTATTTTTACTTTATTTTACTTTACAATACTGTATTGGTTTTGCCATACATTGACATGAATCCACCACGGGTGTACATGAGTTCCCAATCCTGAACCCCCCTCCCACCTCCCACCCCATATCATCTCTCTGGATCATCCCTGTGCACCAGCCCCCAGCATCCTGTATCCTGCATCGAACATAGACTGGCGATTCGTTTCTTACATGATAGTATACATGTTTCAATGCCATTCTCCCAAATCATCCCACCCTCTCCCTCTCCCTCAGAGTCCAAAAGTCCGCTCTACACATCTGTGTCTCTTTTGCTGTCTCGCATACAGGGTCATCATTCCCATCTTTCTAAATTCCATATATATGTGTTAGTATACTGTATTGGTGTTTTTCTTTCTGGCTTACTTTACTCTGTATAATCGGCTCCAGTTTCATCCATCTCATTAGAACTGATTCAAGTCACAATTCAAACCACTTTTTGTGGACTGTGGTTCCAATGTCACTTCAGAGTTCAAAACCTTTGAGAATTTTGGTTTCTTCCACATGAGCTCTCCCACTGGCCAGTGAATGGCTTGTTAGTCCAGTTTTTCAAGTATATTCTAATGAAGACCAGTTCTCTGCCTATGTAGCCCAGGAGTAAGTACAGGACTCCAGGCAAAACTTATGGAGACTGCTTTCCGAGAACAACCATTCTCCACAATCTCTCTAGTACTTTCTAGTTTCCTAGGGCCCCTTTCTCATTCCATTCTGAAGGCTGTAGCTTATTACCCCACCAATATGTCTTTCTATTATTGCACTTGCATTTGAGATCAAGCAACAGGAGAGCAGAGAAGAAAAACACTAAGAGGGTTTCACCCCCACCCTTGGGGCCACAGTTTCATTGATCAGAGAGGAAGTTTCCCTCCTTAAGAACTTTGGCTCCTTAGAAATCATGCAGACAGGACTGCCACTGCCAACCCAGGATGTCTGGGGGCCTGAGGAGGGAGAGCATTGAGAAAAGAGAAGAATGGAAAAATAAAGTTTTTCTGTACTCTTTGAGCTAGAACTATCTTACTTTTTAATCTCTGTTCCCAACTATGCCCCAGTGTCCATGTCTATGTTTCAGACTATGTTGAGCTTAGGCTGGAGCATACCAAAGTAAAACAAAAACAAAGCATACTAAAACAAAAACAAATATGCACTTACCTCTGTTTCCCACCCCCACCCCCTCATCCTCCCAACTGACCCACTTCTTTTACTTTCAGACACTACAAAAGCTGTTCTGGGCATTTGGTCCTAGTTTTATATCTTCAGGAGTTACTGGCAGGGGGGCATCTTCCATACTTGAGTGCTTTCTTGACTAATACTTGGAAATGAGATATATTGACAAAGCAAAGAAGTTTCTTGGAAATGGGCACTGGAGCAGAGAGCAACAGCATAAGGGAACCCAGGAGAACTATTCTGACTTGCAGACTCAGGGTTTATGGAGATGGTGTTAGCCTTTTGGGTTGTCTCTGGCTGATCACCTTTTGCTTTGTGTTCAGTCATGTCTGATACTTTGTGGCCCCATGGACTGTAACCCGCCAGGCTCCTCTGTCTATGACATTTTCTAGGCAAGGATACTGGAGCAGATTGCCATTTCTACTTCCAGGGGACTTTCCTCACCTGGGGACTGAAACTGTGTCTCTTATGTCTCCTGCATCAGGAAGGCTCTTTACCACAAGCACCACCCAGGAAACCCTAAATGTGCCATATGCTGCTACATGTGCTCAGTTGCTCAGTCTCGTCCAATTCTTCAAGGTCCCATGTACCATAACCCTCCCGACTTTGCTATCCATGGTATTTCCCAGGCAAGATACTGGAACAGGTTGCTATTACCTCCTCCAGGGGATCTTCCTAATCCAGGGATAGAAGTCATTCTCTCTTGCATCTCCTGCATTGACAGCTTGATCTTTTATCATTTGTGCCGCCTGGGAGAATGATCATCTTTCCTGTTCCTGTATTTGGTCCAGTTCAAGGCCCTTCTTGACAGTATATCAATCTCTTAGTCAAGACGGTTTCTGTATCAGATGTTTCTGGGAGGTTGGCAGGACTTAGATGGGCTGGTGTCTCCTGCCTTATTTTGGCTCCTCCCCAGTTCTTCTGGTTGGCTACAGATTGTCAGTTCTGTGTTTATTAGCAGGTCTTCCTACTGTGGGATAATTCCCTCAAGCTGGCCAGGGCAGGTGTTTTTAGTTAATCATTGCCTAACAATTCCCCCCAAAACTTCATACTCAAGATTATTGTTGTTCAGTCACTCAGTCGTGTCTGACTCTTTGCGACCCCACAGACTGTAGCACGCCAGGCTTCCCTGTCCTTAACCATCTCCTGGAGCTTGCTCAAACTCATGTCCATTGAGTTGGTGATGCCATCCTACCGTCTTGTACCCTGTCGTTCCCTTCTCCTCCTGGCTTCAATCTTTCTCAGCATCAGGGTCTTTTCTAATGAGTTGGCTCTTCACATCAGGTGGCCAAAGTACTGGAGTTTCAACTTCAGCATCAGTCCTTCCAATAAATATTCAGGATTGATTTTCTTTAGGATTGACTGGTTGGATCTCCTTCCAGTCCAAGGGACTCTCAAGAGTATTCTCCAACACCACAGTTCAAAAGCATCAATTCTTCAGTGCTCAGCCTTCTTTTATGGTCTGACTCTCACATCCATATATGGCTACTGGAAAAACCATAGCTTTGACTATATGGACTTTGCTGACAAAGTAATGTCTCTGCATTTTAATACAATATCTAGGTTTGTCCAGCTACAGTTTTATTTCTAAGAGCAAGTGCCTTTTAATTTCATGGCTGCAGTCACCATCTGCAGTGATTTTGGAGCCAAAGAAAATAAAGTCTAACACTGTTTCCATTTCCCCCCCATCTATTTGCCATGAAACAGTAGGACCGGATGCCTTGATCTTGGTTTTTTTGAGTGCTGAGTTTTAAGCCAGCTTTTTCACTCTCCTCTTTCACCTTCATCAAGAGGGTCTGTAGTTCCTTTTTGCTTTCTGCCATAAGGGTGGTGTCATCTGCATATACTGATACCCAAGATACTTCTTGGGAATTAGGGTGGGGGTTTCTTCCTTCTGTAACTACTTCCTCCTGGGAGTGAGTTCTGTCCTGCCTCACTCATAGAGAAGTCTCTCTTTACTTCATTGGTACCCATCTTTTTTGGCCCCAGGTACTCATATCATGAAAAATGATTTTTCCACAAACAGAAGGCAGGGTGGGGGTTGAGGTGGTTTCAGTGCATTATATTTAATATGCACTTTATTTCTATCATTATTAAGCCAGCTCCACCTCAAATTATCAGGAGGTTGGGGACTCCTACTCTATCTGATCTAAGTTGAGATATTCCATGCCCCAAGTTAGCTTCCACCACATAGTCACAGGAGTTAACTGTGTCACGCGAGTGTATGTTCCTCAGTTCTTTGTCTCGTCACAACAAAGATTTGGAGTGACGGACATTAAAGTCCTTGGCGCGTCACAGCTCTTGGATCTTGGACAAACCGTGTTTGTCCAAGCTCATAGGCAAATCAGTGTTACAGCTCTATTTTATTTAGAAGATATCAGGAGAATCCATCCTTGAAGCGTGAGGGCATGCCAACCCAAAGACTTGAAGAGAAGAGAGTGGAGGAGCACGTGGGAGAGGGGGAGAGAGAGGGGGGGAGATAGAGAGAAAGAGCACACACATGCAGGAGAGGAAGAGAGAGAGAGAGTGATATGGCTCCTCCTTTTATATGTTTTTACCTCCACCTGGGCCTGCCCTATGCAAATTGGGCTTAGCCAGGAGTGCTGTTTGTTCTACCTGAAGTCTTCACTCTGGTCCTCGGACCTTCTTTTGTTCTATTTTCATGGGCTTTTCCCTTCCTTGCCTTTTAGCCACTGCCATTTTGGACTCCTTTTCCCTATTCTACCTACCTAACAACTGGTATCTGCCTGCAATGCAGGAGACTCGGGTTCAGTCCCTGGGTTGGAAGATCCATTGGAAGAGCAAATGGCAACTGGCTTCAGCATTCCTGCCTAGAGAATTCCATGGACAGAGGAGTCTGGCAGGCTATAATCCATGGGGATGCAGAGTCAGACAGGGTTGAATGACTAACACTTTCACGGAGTAATAATTTAGCCTGAAACTGTTGGAGCCTGTCAGAAATAAACTTCATGAGCAGTTGAAATAGAGAGTGGTCAAACAGGAGGACTAACAGGATGGTAACCATCAGGCCTTGAAAAGGAAAGGCAAAATTTGGGTAGAGGGTTGCAGGGTATGTGACTTTCTTCTGACTAGTTGTTGGAGAGGTAACAGGGTTGTGCTCCCGGAATCTTGTCCTTAGCTTGAAGTTACCTTGTCCACCTGGGTGGGGACCTTAGTTCCCACAAAATTACTCAAAAGTTGTTAAGTATATTCCTTGAGGCATAACCAGAATCCTTGCCCCCAAGGCTGTGCTATTGTTTCTTGACTGCTTCTTCCTCTTCCCTGCATCCCCACCCTTCCCTTATTATCAACTGTTTGAAGCTGCCCTTTGAAACTCAGTGGAAGGTCAAGGAAACTGAAAGAAGCCTGTTTCCTGTGAGCAAGAAACAGGGGACACAGAAAGGATTTGTACCTGGAAGCCCAACAGGTACTCAGTTTCAAGGCCAGAAGAGGTGCTGACAGTGAGTATACAGAAGGAAGATGATGAATGTTATTTGTGGCCTCAAATGAGACCAGCTACAGTGGTGGGCACTGCTGTTTGTCCCACTGACTTTTCTAAATTTCCACCATGGGTTTTCTTTTGGAATAAAATGGAGAAAGCCACTTCACTACTGTGTTAGAGAAGGGGCCTTCAGGCTATTTTCTTAGTGGTCTGATATGAGGGATCTAAGCATATTGTTGTCAGGCTCTTTTCTGATTGAGATTGCTATGCTTGTCCATTTACCTTCAAAACTGGGCAAGTGGAAGCCAGAAAGAGCTCACATGGATCATGTGAGGCCAAACAAATTTCCCCCTTACCCTAAAGAGTAATAAGAGCATTACCTCCTTCTCATAAAAGGGCCAATTACAGCTGTCACTGAAGGAAAGCTATAGGGCTCAAAATAGCCTGGAGTTAAAACTCCCCTCCAGGTGTTCCCCACCATTCTATACAGAATAAAGAACTTTTGCCCCGGAAGAAAGGAATGGACATTAAGATTGATTATGTTCAGCTCCCAGCTGATCCCAATCTCCACCTGGTCTCAGGAATTCCTTGCCCCGGTTGTTGAAAGCTAACTAGTCAAAAATAATCATGAGGAAAAACAGACCCCCTCAAAATGATGTATCTCCGCATATATATGTTTTCTATATATACCTACTCTTTTCTTGACTTAGCACAGCAGCCCACTGACTGCGGCCCCTTCTCACCTCATTAAAGGTGATCTGTTCCTGTAAAGTGTTGGTTTTGTTCTTTTTCCGAACCTCATCTGTAACTCCCTTACCTTACAGTCACGATATTATGACCCATTTTGTTTGGGCACGTCATTTCGTGGAAGAGTTACTCCTCTATCAGTAATGTTACTGAAAGCTTGTCCTCTTTGTACACTGATGCTGAATCCAATCCTGGAGGCAGAGGCTGGAGTGAAGTAGGAAAGAATAGCCTTATTATTTTGCCTGGCAAAGGGAGACACACCAGGCTTCTGCCTCAAAAAACTGTGTCTCAACCCTAGAGAACTTAAGGAGGGTTTTTATAACAGTGGGTCAAAGGTGGGTTCCCTGACAAGATTAGGGTGTTAGCAGGGCCTGCACTCTCCTAATCTCATCTCAGGTGGTCCCTCTCCTAATCTTGAGAGAGTGAAAGTCACTCAGTTGTGTCCGAGTCTTTGTGACCCCGTAGATTATACAGTCCATGGAATTCTCCAGGCAAGAATAGTGGAGTGGGTAGCCTTTCCCTTCTCCAGGGGATCTTTCCAACCCAGGGATCAAACCCAGGTCTCCTGCATGGCAGGCAGATTCTTTACCAGCTGAGCTCTCAGGGAAGCCCTCCTAATCTTAATGAGCTTCTTTCTTCCCTTTCATCTTGTATCAGGTGATTTCTTAGCTGCTTGTCCCTTGATCTGCAACTGTTCAAATCAGCCCTTTGGAACTCAGAGATTCACAGAGGCTGGAGTTTTGCCTCCAAGAAATAGGGTACAGAAAGTCTTTTATGTCTGGGAGCCCCACAGGGCCCCACTCGGTTTCAATAATTCAGGGGAGCCTGGTGGGCTACAGTCCATGGGGTCACAGTTGGACATGACTGGTTAACACTTTCACTTTCAGGGCATAGGTATTTGGATTATGCAGTATGACCTATGGAATATACTTACCACCATGCTTGACACGTACATGCTCTTGTGAAATATTTTCTCTTATTATTATTTTCCATGATAGATTATTAGGATGGTTATAGGTCTCTGTTTTTCTCAGAACACACAGGCTATGTGTGCTTATCCAATATTATTAACACTAGTGGCTACTTTAACTTTGAAAAATACCCAAGTTTGGATGCTAATATTTTATGCTCACCCTTTGTTGGCCTCCTATACACTTGAGTTTAATTCCTAAAATCCATCACCTACTTTTTATCCTCTTTTTCTTTGCTTCTGTAAAAGTTCTCAGATTTTTTTGCATAGATTACTGCTATAGCCTTTTAGCTACTTCCATTGCCTCCAGTAGTGCCCTTTTCATCCTATCTCAACATTGACAGCAGATGAACTAAGTTCAAATACATTCATATCACTAAGATTGTTCAAAGACTTTCCAGAGCCATCTTTATACATTAAAAAAAAAATCAAGATAGATACAATTCATTATGATCTAAAACCTGTCTACATCTTTCAACAGGTCAGTACCTTGAAGATCTGTTTTCTAGGCACAATGAAATAATGGCATTGCTATTTTTTTCAGATAATATTGACAGTCCTTTCCCTAAAATTAGTCAGTATATGAAAATGACAACTAGGAACTCATTCGCCAATGAAAAAATGAATCATCATTATCAAGCTGAAATCTCTAACCAATTTCTGAAAACTGTAATAAAATATATGTAAAAGCTTAGATTTATAAAAATTGATAGTATTAGGGTGCACAATAATTAAAATATCTCCATAGCTAAACTATCAATATGTTTGTTAATCAAGCAGTTGACTTTTATGTGATACATACATTGTTTGTATGCCAGGCCATAAATGTTAAGATTTACAATATAGCAAGGCAAAGCTAAGTCAAATAAATGAATTTTTGTTAGAACAAAATTCATTAAAAATATTAAATAAGAAAAAAACCGAAGTGACTCCACAAAAAAATTTACTCCCAAATGAGAAAGAAAATTGAAGAGTGACAAACTTTGAGGAGGGAGAAGGAGATAGGCTTGATGTAGACATAGGTTGTCAAGAGCTGTGTAAGTTTTTGGTGCTGTTTTTTTGTATGACCACATCTTCAGTTGTTTTGATGTACTGGTAGCAATTCCAATAAGCTTAAATTCTGGATAATATGGTAACTTTATCAACATTTCGAGGAAATGCCAAATATTTTCCAGAGGGGCTGCACTATTTTACATTCCTGCCAGCAGTAAATTGATAATTCTAGTTTCTAAATATCTTTGTTAAATCTTGTCAGTTTCCTTTTCCTTTAAAAAAAAAATTGCCTTCCTAGTGGGTATAAAGTGGTATTTCATTACGGTTTTAACACTTTTTCTGATGATTAATAATGCTGAGTATTTTTTTCTAGTGCTTATTGACTGCTTGTGTATTTTCTTTGGAAAAATGTCTAAGTTTTCTAATTTTTAAATTGGGTTATTTGTCTTTTGTTTTGAGTTATAAGAATTGTTTATATATGAGTACTATCCCATTGTCAATTATATGATTTGCAAATATTGGCTCCCCTTCTGGGGTTACCTTTTCACTTTTTTGATGGTTTCCTTTGAGTCAACAGTTTTTAATTTCAGTAAAGTTTAACTTATTTGTATTTTCTTTTTTTTTTTTTTTTTTTTATTTGTATTTTCTTTTGTGTCTTGTGCTTTTGATGTCATAATTAAGAAGTCTTTGTCTAATCCAAAGTCCAATAAATTTACATCTATTTTTCCTCCCATGAGTTTTCTAGTTTTAGCTCTTATATTTAGGTTTCTGATTCATTGTAAGTTAATATTTATATTTTGTGTGAGATATGGGTCCAAATTCATTGTTTTGAATATGGATATCCAGTCATGCCTCATGACTATTTGTAGGAAAGACTGTTCTTTTCCCACTGAATGATCTTGGCATCCTGACTGAAAATCGGTTGACCACAGATACATGGGTTTATAACAGCATTACTTATAATAACCAAAAGATATAAACAACACCAATGTCCATTAACTGGTGAATAAAATAAACTTTTTATAAGCATACAATGCAATATTATATAGACATGGGATAATATTCACATTTAAAAGTGAAGGAAATCCTGGCTTTTACAACAATATGAATGAAACTAGAGGACATTATGCTAAGTGAAATACACTGGACACAGAAAGACTAATATTGTATGGTCTCTGTTATAAGAGGAATCTAAAATTCACAGAAGCAGATAACAGAATGGCAGTTGCCAGGGCCTGGGGTGGGGGTAATAGGGAGAGGTGATCAAAGGATATGAAGTTTCCATTATGCAAGATAAATAAATTCTGGAGGTGTAATGTAGAGCAGTGTTTTAATATTCACAATATTACATAAAGTAATTTTTAAATGCATAATTGAAATTTGGTGTGTAGATCACATGCACACAAAAAACAATGACAACTCTGTAAGGTAATGGATATGTTAATTAGCTGGGTCATGGGGATTATTCCACAAGGTATATATGTTATAAAGTTGTCTTATACTTTAAATATATACCCTCTTTATTTGTAAATTATAGCTCAATGAAGATAGAAAAACATGTGCAAGTACTTAGACCTGGATACTAGCACATAACAGAGGCTCAATAAGCTTTTTCTTTTTCTTTTGCAGAAAGCAATTTATACAATAAGCTTGTTGTAAATCTTCCTTTGTCCATTTATATGTTATTATGTTCATTATGATGCCACAGGTCCCTGCTCAGAAAAAAAAAAATTATTAAAAACAAAAAATTAATGAAAGAAGTCAGAGAGAGAAGGTCACATACTGTATGACTCCATTTATATGAAATATCCAGAACAGGCAGATACATAGAGATGGAAACAGAGTGGTGATTGTCAGAGAGTGTAGGAAAGACGATGAGAGTGTCTACTTAATGGATTTTCATCTGAGGTGATGAAAAAGTCCTGGAACTAGATAGTGGTGATGGTTGCACAACATTCAGGGCACTAAATTGTACACTTTTAAACGGGTTACATGTATACCTTGTATGTATTTTACCACAGTAAAGGAGCTAAATTCATTGGATTCCAACAGAAATAAACGTTTACTGAAGTGGTTATAAGACCACTAAAAATAAGCCATTTTGTGTGTGTGTGTAAAAAAAGAATGAATATAGATGTATGCTACAACATGGGTGAACCTTAAAAACAAAGTGACAGAAACTGGGTCACAAGGAACAACAGAGTCTAAGATTCCATATATGTCAAACAACAAACACATACACACATACAAATTACAGAGACACAAAGTAAATTATCAATAGTTATTGCCTAAGTTTGGGAGATGAGGGCTCAGGAGTTGGGGGCTAAGTAGTGCGAGTTTTCTTTTTGAGGTAGTGAACATGTTCTAAAGTTGACTGTGGTGATTGATGTTTGCATAAATTTATGAATATAAATATTATTGAATTGTACACCATACATGGGTTAATTGCATGAAACATGGATTATAACCCAAAAAATTTGTAAAAGAAATTTTATGACCTTGAAAAGATAAGTGGTAAAGGGAATATTTAAGACCAACTATCCAATTCAGAGGAATTGATAGTTTCCATCATTTTGCTGCATCTGAAAGAGCTCTATCACAAAAGAGGTTTGTAAATCATCAGGGCACACTGATGCTCCTGCATGAAAGAATTGCAAAATGCAGTTTTGTTCATATTCTTGTTACTGATTTTCTTTGTATGGTGCTATAGTGTTTCCATTTTAATCCCTTTTGTCATGCCCCTTACTACCTTTTGTGTGAATTTTATTTAAACGTTTTCTTTTTCTTGACATTTGTTAATTCATTATACAACTCAGGCAAAAACAAAAGCTAAAAATGAAACAGTTGAAACCTTCAAGGTAGTGATAGAGAATATTATAAACTGCATAATGGAGTGTAACTGCTTCTTGTAGGACAAGGAGCACTGGAGATGTGTGTCCCCTGTTTATATTCAATGTGATTTTTAAAATATCTACACATAAATCTGACATTCTACCAATTATATTTTAGAATATAACTGACAACTTCCCACACAGTATTTTGCATTTTAGTTCATAAATATAATATTTGTCTTATTTAAATTTTGACTCAAAACTTTTAACTGAAAGATATATTTGTTCTATGAAATTTAGTCACAAAAATAACAGAACTATTGATATTTTACTGGGAAATCATGAAGAGGAAACAGTTATGCCACAGAAACCTGTGTGTGTACTTCCCCAGATATAGCCTAGTTTTCTTTGTTCCTGTAACTGTGAATAATCCTCTCTCTCCTCCTATCACCACCATCTTTTACATCTGCAAAATATATTTCCATATTTTGAGACATATTTTATCTTTTGTACTTATTTGAGACAAAATTCCCCTGAGTTGTACAAGGCTGCCTAATCTGGATTAGGTGTATATCCTACATTCTCTTTTTACCTCTGCCGTGGCTATGACAGTATAGTACTTAGTTATTTATTTATTTGTCTTTATTTCATATACTACTTAAATTCCCTGAGGGCAGGAATAATATCTAGCTCATTTCTGAATCCCTACATCTAGCAGAGCACCTAGCCCTTGGTAGCACTCTAAAACATTCACGGAGTGAAGGAAGGAAGGAATCCAAACTGAGCAATTATCTATAACAAGCCTGTGGCTCAGGAGAGAAGCTAAAGCTGCTGATACATATTTATAAATCTTCTGAGTAGAGCAGGTAGTTGAAGCTTTATGAGTGGATGAGGTCACTCCCAGAGAATGTAAATAGCACGGGTTCTCAAATCTGGCTACACTTTCAAATTACCTAGGGAGCTTTAAAAACATTAAAACCAGCCAGGATCCACCCCAGGAATTCTGAAGCAACATCTCTGTGGGTGGAGCCAAACAATTATATTTCCTAACCTTCCCAGGTGATTCTAATGCAAAGTCAGAGTTAAATCCTGGTAGAGTTAAAAAAAAAAAAAAAAATCAAGACATCAACTGATGCAAAAGACATCACCTTCAGGATGAAAAAAATATCTGAAGATCAAGATAAGAAAGAGTATAAACAAAAAATGACAAAGAGTGTAAAATTTTAAATCAAACAAGTAGATAAATAAGAAACTGAGAAAGATAATTCAAAAAGGTAAGAGATCTGAAAGCTGTATTGTCACAGAAGCCCAGAGATGAGGGAGTCCCAAGAAGGAAGAGTTGTGTATAAAGTGTAAAATGCCAGGCAGATTCCCTGGACATTATAAACTAAAATACATAAAAAAAGAGAAACAGACTTCGGAGTTAAATGGCAATTTCTACTAAAGCTATTTAGGTAGTCAGTGACTGCAGCCACGAAATTAAAAGATGTTTGCACCTTGAAAGAAACGCTGTGACAAAACTAGACAGCATATTAAAAAGCAGAGACATTACTTTGCCAACAAAGGTCCATATAGTCAAAGCTATTGTTTTTCAAGTAGTCATGTATGGATGTGAGTGTTGGACCATAAAAAAGGCTGAGCACCAAAGAATGGATGCTTTCAAACTGTGGTGCTAGAGAAGATGCTTGAGAGTCCCTTGGACTGCAAGGAAATCAAACCAGTCATCCTAAAGGAAATCAATCATGAACATTCATTGGAAGGACTAATGCTTAAACTCCAATACTTTGGCCACCTGATGTGAAGAGCTGACTCATTGGAAAAGACCCTGATGCTGGGGACACTTGAAGTCGGGAGGTGAAGGGGAAGACAGAGGATGAAATAGTTGGATGGCATCACTGATTCAATGGATGTGACTTCCAGGAGATGGTGTAGGACAGGGAAGCCTGGTGTATTGCAGTATATGGGGTCTCAGAGAGTCAGACATAACTGAGTGACTGAACAACAAAAACTAGGTGGTTGGATGCTAAGAAAAGGACCCAAATTATAATAAATTCAAGAATAAATTAAACACAGAAACTCTAAATTTCCCTAAAAATTATAAGAAATAGTTGTTATAAAGTATTTTCAAGGAATTGTCAATGTGCATTGTATTTTTAAGATATAATCATTCTTTATTATTCCACATTATGTGATAAATGTTCACAATAAAAATATGCTATAATCCTAAAAATATAATGTATTTCTCCAAATAGTGTGAATCACCTTCTATGTAATCAGAAACTATAGTGTATGTAGGTAAACAGTTGTAAAGCTGTGGGAAGGGAACAAAGAGAAGGAAACTAATCTATTTCTTATTATTCTACTGAAAAAGACAAAAAAGCTGCTTTGCATGTATTTTTATCAGATAAAAACTATCTGTCACCTTATTTGCTATTATCTCAATTGTAAATACCAGGACTTTCCTGATCATGAGACAGAAGAGAGATATGCACCCCTCTCCAGTGTAAAGCAACTGGAGGTTCATTCCCCATGAACTGAAACTCCAAGAGGAGACTAGCAGAACATAAGGGAGAAGGCTGGGCCCTGCCCAGACCACCGATTTCTTATTCTTGAAGTCAGGAGATCTCCCCAACCATATATACACAGAAAAGGCTCCTTGGAGGCCAAAGGGGAGTTACATCAAGGGATGGCCTCTACCTATACTCCTTTTCAGTAAAATTCATCTTGGCTAAGGGATAAGTGTGCATACATGGGAGGATCCTGAGATTTAATACCAGGGAAGCCCAGAAAAAATATCCCAAAAGAGTAATTCAAGCTTCCACAAGGGTGTGACTCAAGGACTCTCTCTCTGAGTCTGCCCATGTGTCTATCCACATATACTGTACATTTTTCCCCCTTAATAAGTACTTTACTTGTTTCACTACTTTCCATCTTTGTGGGAATTCTTTTCTGCAAGCCAAAGGGCCAGCCCTTGTCACTGACCACTGGCCTAGTGGCTAGGATCTGGTGCTTTAACTGCCGCAACCTGGCCCCAAACTCTGGCACCCCAAGTCTCACTTCAAGCCGTTGCAGGCCAAGGCTACCTGAGATCAATCAGGGTATTTTATTGCTTTTATTGACTCTAAAACTAAGATAATGCAAATAAGAAAGTACATTAATTGTCAACTTCTAACTAATAAAAAAGTAATTGCTATGTAAATCAAGATATAGACTTAAAACTAATTTGTATCCTGAAGAAGATACTATCGGGTCCCAATAAAACTCTATTCAAATAACTTCCAAAACCTATCTTAAGGCACAGGATGCAAATTACAATAGTTTAGAGTTAATACATTTTAAAATTTTGTACATTACTTTGTACAAAATTAGAAACTCAAAGAGTATAATTTGATGAATTTATTAATTAGATTCAATAATGAGATAGATAGGCATATTTTATAGGCCTAAATTGTGACTCCCAATCTTTTGATTTGGAAGGTATCATTTTATCTTTACTTATGTCACACATTAAAGGTACAATGACTTCATTTTTTCATCTTCGGGCAATGGAATGTTATACTAGATTTTGTGGGCTACTTACCAAAACAGTAGGTCCAGTGTTGAAATCTTTCAGACTTACATTTAAATTTTAACCATATACCATGAATTTCTAAGTTTTCTAAGAGAGTATAGCTGCAGTTTTCTTATGATTTTTCAACAAAATCAATCTTTCTTTTATTTTGTCTCTGCTACTTGGAATGAAAATTCAGCTATATGTAAACTATCCAGTTATGAAAACCAAAGGAAGGCTTAAATAAGTATTAATATAAATAGACTCTCAACTCCAAAAGCTAATTCAGTTCAGTTCAGTTCAGTTGCTCAGTCGTGTCCGACTCTTTGCGACCCCATGAACCGCAACATGCCAGGCCTCCCTGAATTGAACTCCCGGAGTTCAACCAAACCCACGTCCATTGAGTCAGTGATGCCAACCAACCATCTCATCCCCTGTCATCCCCTTCTCCTCCTGCCCTCAATCTTTCCCAGCATCAGGGTCTTTTCAAATAAGTCACCTCTTAGCATCAGGTGGCCAAAGTATTGGAGTTCCAGCTTCAACATCAGTCCTTCCAATGAACACTCAGGACTGATCTCCTTTAGGATGGATTGATTGGATCTCCTTGCAGTCCAAGGGACTCTCAAGAATCTTCTTCAACACCATGGTTCAAAAGCATCAATTCTTCGGCTCTCAGCTTTCTTTATACTCCAACTCTAGCATCCATACATGACCACTGGAAAAACCATAGCCTTGACTAGATGGACCTTAGTTGGCAAAGTAATGTCTCTGTTTTTGAATATGCTATCTAGGTTGGTCATAACTTTCCTTCCAAGGAGCAAGCATCTTTTAATTTCATGGCTGCAGTCACCATCGGCAGTGATTTTGGAGCCCCCCAAAATGAAGTCTGACACTGTTTCCACTGTTTCTCCATCTATTTCCCATGGAGTGATGGGACCAGATGCCATGATCTTCGTTTTCTAAATGTTGAGCTTTAAGCAACTTTTTCACTCTCCACTATCATTTTCATCAAGAGGCTTTTTAGTTCCTCTTCACTTTCTGCCATAAGGGTGGTGTCATCTGCATATCTGAGGTTATTGATATTTCTCCTGGCAATCTTGATTCCAGCTTGTGCTTCATCCAGCCCAGCGTTTCTCATGATGTACTCTGCAGGTAAGTTAAATAAGTAGGGTGACAATATACAGCCTTGACGTACTCCTTTTCCTATTTGAAACCAGTCTGTTGTTCCATGTCCAGTTCTAACTGTTGCTTCCTGGCCTGCATACAGATTTCTCAAGAGGCAGGTCAGGTGGTCTGGTATTCCCATCTCTTTCAGAATTTTCCATGGTTTATTGTGATCCACACAGTCAAAGGCTTTGGCATAGTCAATAAAGCAGAAATAGATGTTTTTCTGGAACTCTCTTGCTTTTTCCATGATCCAGCAGATGTTGGCAGTTTGATCTCTGGTTCCTCTGCCTCAAAGTAAAATCCAGTGTCTTTACAATTGCCTATAAAAACCTACATGATTTGTCTCCCCCATTCCACTTTATGGCTTATATCATTTTGCACTTTTCCTTGTTCACCCTGTTCCAACTAAACACTCTTTCCTTTGCTGATATTTTCTGAATATGCATGCTCTGCATCAGGAAAGTAGGAAGGTACCTGGACCTGAATGCACATCATTTGTCTTGGATACTCAGCATATATCTGTATTTTTCCTCCCTCAGAAATTGGCATCTAAGTCTTAGCAATTCTCATGTCGACAACCAAACAGCATCAACTTCTCATCTTATCCTTTCATTCTTACCAGTTCTCACCAGCCCATTTGCTTGATCCTGCCTCGGAAATATGAATGTATAGAAATTATCAGCAGTGCTTTTGCCAGTCATTGTTTCTTTGATATTTTATTTGTATTTCTCTTCAATAGTTGCTTGACTTAGCATCTTTCTGTCTGCTCTATACAATCAAAATACAAATTAAATGAGAATAGAAAAAATTATTAAATTATTAAATCATATAAATTCCAAATCTATCCCCAAATATACTTATATTAAAGAAAATATACATTTCAGAAAGAGATTTATGGTGACTGGGCAGTTTCATGACATCTAGGCATTCCAGAAAGGAGCTAAAATTTTTGCATCCAGTCACAGTTTGTAACAAGTTTCAAATCACCCATCAGCAAGCCACACTGAGCACATCAGTAGCATCACCTGTGCATGAGACTGATTTTGGGACTGACTCTGGGAAAAGAGAAAGAAGCATGCTTTAGCCTCAATTCTGAGTTCATGACAATTTCTCAAGAATCTCATCAACAACCTATACAGCACAGTTTCAAAAAAGGTAAACATGTTATGATAAGTGGATAACTCTTGATAACCCCAAACACATTATCTTGCTGTATTTATGTGGAACTCTCTATCTACCATGGGCTGTGTGAAGAGGTTCTTCCTCAAAACAACACACTCACAGGACTCTGGAGGACCCAGTGAGACAGGGGAGCCTGAGGACTGGGGAAGAGGCTTCCTTTTTGTTTCAGTTGGAGACAAATTTATAACACACAGTACAGAATGCTGTAGTCTTCTATCCTCTGGCACAACACTTCATGCTGTTTTCAACTATTCTGGAAGCCATCCTTGTCCTGCAAATGAGGTTCTGCAGCTTCAGTATTTGGCGGATAATCAAAATTCAAAAGAGAATGAATGAGTTGAATCTCCAAACAACATTTCTCAGTGTCCTCCTGGGAGCCCAGCCAGTGCTGTCAATCAAACGCTCTCTCAATAAACCTAGACATATTTCACCTGTCTCTGTGATGTTGGGGTGCTATAATTTGCTATAACTTGATGAAGCATCTCACTGTGGGAGGCACCATGTTTTACGTATCAGGAGCTTCAATTTCAAACAAATTTTCTACCCTGGTAGTAACCCTCATCTATCAAAAAACACAAAACAACAACAATCCTGGGGTTTACAGTTAGCTGAAAGCAATGAAGCTTGCTTGGATGAAGAAAATGCACTTTATACCTACAAGGTAAATCAGTTTTAACCTCTATAACAGATAGTCTATCTCTCACAGAAACCTGATGGGTGGAATCAGAGGCTGTGTCTATGCTTGGGACCCTTTGAGATGATTATCCTGATTCAGTTGTCTTGCCAGCATCAGCATTATGGCTACCTTACTCTGGTCACCATGAGACAGGCAAGGCAGGATATTGGACAGGAAGTGGTCAGGCATAGAGTAGGACCAGAGTGGTGAGGAAGAGACTCAGCTGCTCCCTATTTCCTTGACAGTCTTTTTTAAGAGCTGAAAGAAGCTAATCTCCACACACACCTCCCAGTCTCCAAATTGACTGGAATCCCAGAAGTCAGTAGATATAGCAATTAAAGATTTAAACTCAGAGGAATATTTGGTAGTAACTGAACCAATAAAAATACCTCTTCTTTGAAATTTACTTATTCTACAATTAAAATTCTGTAGTGAAAACTGAAGTATGTAGTGGCATAATAAAGCCCACTTTTCCTGTCACGGTCACTGTTCAAAGTGACCCCCATGATCCCTGACTCTGGATATTCACATCATTGTGTACTTCTCTCTGATATTGTATCATAATTGGCTTGTGTGACCTATAAAATATGACAGAAGTGATGGTGTACAATTTAGAAGTTTAAGGCATAATAGAAATGATGGCATTTACCTCTTGTTCTGTCTTGGATTATGTAGTTACGGGGAAGCCTACTGCTATGTCATGAGGTCACTTGGTATGCTATGAAGAGATCCACTTATGCTTTATGCCAAAAGCCCTATGAATGACCCATCTTATGAGAAGATCCTCTATCTCCTGTCTAGTCAGCAGACACCTGCAGCCACTATCAGGTCTCTCATGAGAGGCCATGTCCAGTCAACTAAGTTATTGATGAATTACTAACTCACAAAAACTAATTTTACCATTTTAGTCCTTCATTTAGGGGATTGATTTTTTGGATATTAATTTTTTTGTGCAGTAATGGGTAACTGAGACTTTCCAGGTGGCCCAGATTGTAAAGAATTCATCTGCAAAGTGGAAGACCTGGTTTTGAGCCCTTGGTTGGGAAGTTTCCCAGAGAAGGAAATGGCAATCCACTCCAGTATTCTTTCCTAGAGAATTCCATGGACAGAGGAGCCTGATGGGCTAGTCAATGGTGTCACAAAGAGTTGGACACAACTGAGTAATTAACACAAATACAATGGGTAACTAGCATACTTCTCAAAATTAATGTCTTAAATGCTATTTTAGTGTATATCTGAATAACTTAAAAATCAGATTTCTCTCCAGCGTAGAAACTTAGTGATTGCCTCCCACTTTAGAGGCTCCAAAAGTTCAGACACTCACTTTTCCAACAGTTTCAATACTGAACACTGTACCTACATGTTAGATAAGCTCATCCAATTTCATCTGGGACTTTGAGTCAAAAGTTATTTATACAATCAATCAAAGGTGATAGAAAACAAATTCTAATAATAGCTTCAGAGACTGTAGCAACTTCAAGCATCCTGGTGTGCCAGGGGCCACAGAACCAGTAGCCATACCCATTGCCTAGTGCTAGTTTCAATCAAAGTTACAATTTCCAGTGTTCAGCTGTAGAAACAGGAGCCTTTACCCAACTGATTCAGTGGTGAAATTTGGCTGTGGCTTGCACTTTCACTTTTCCATTATTGTTGCCAGTTTTCTAAGCCTGATAATCTAGAATTCCAGCAAATTTATTCATATATCAGTTAAGGTAACTATAGCTGCTTGAATAAACCACTCAAAGCTTCAGTGGTTTAAAATATAGAAGTTTATTTTTCATCAAGTCACTGAAACTTCAAGGATTTTTAGTTAGTAGATGACTTGGATTGTTTCCATCTTGAAACTCTGTCACTCCTGAGAGGACAGGAAGGCCAGGGGTCTCCAAACGGAGGAAATAGCCTGCAAGTGTCTGACATTTTTATCTCTCTTAAGCGGCAGGAGGAAACAAACTAGCGGTATTTTTTCCTTCTCTATACAAATTTAAAAGGAGGTTTCTCTTAAAATTCTGTGTTGCCATAATGACACCTGGTTTCACTTGAAGTTAACCATTGCCTTTTTCTTATGGAAATGTTTATCTTAAGCTATGCTAATGTACTATGCATTTACCCCAAACTCTGTCTTCAAGTCGATTCCGCCTTTTGGGCTCAGAACCTACTTGATAAACCAGTATGTTATACTCCAATATTGTTCCTCTAATCTATGTAAATGAAACTATTTGTATGGTGCTCTTCCCTTCTTCGGGGCTTCCCTGGTGGCTCAGAGGTTAAAGCATCTACCTGCAATTTGGGAGACCTGGGTTCGATCCCTGGGTTGGGAAGATTCCCTGGAGAAGGAAATGGCAACCCACTCTAGTATTCTTGCCTGGAGAATCCCGTGGATGGAGGAGCCTGGTGGGCTACAGTCCATGGGGTCGCAAAGAGTCGGACACGACTGACCGACTTCACTCTTACTCTCTCTCTCTCTGCCCTTCTTCAAGATTCAAGTTAATCCTTTTATGGCCCAAGATAAACCATTTGGTACCAAGATTATCCCAAAATACATCTTATGGCTGAGGGGCCTGGTGCCATTCTAAGTTTTGAGGCATTCCTTTCTTTCATTAACAGACTGCTGGTGACCATATAACATCCAGCTGAAGACTAGTAAGGGGGTACTCTTTCTGTCCCCTTCTGATGCCTATGTCAGAAGCTTTCTCTATCTCCTTTATACTTTAATAAAACTTTATTACACAAAAGCTTTGAGCGATCAAGCCTTGTCTCTGGCCCTGGATTGAATTCTTCTCCTCTGGGGGCCAAGAATCTTGGCGTCATGATTCAACCACAACCTTTCACTCCCTAAGACTGTAAGCATCTGCAGTTAAAGCAAGAACAAACAGGAATGAAGAAGTTACTCTATTTTAAAGTCATTCTATGCAGCAACACACATCACTTATCCTTACCTTCTTAGATGAGACCCAGACACCAGACCCACATGGATTCACAGGTGAAGAGTGATATAGTTAATAATTTGCAGCAATTTCTTAGCAACAACTCTTTTCAACAGATTCAAACTACAAAACCTGTGTCATAATTATCCATTTTTGTCACATTGTGCTATGAGTGTGTTACAATAAGTTTATTTGTTTGTTTTGCTTAAATCTGCCAGAGGTAGATTGTTTGCAACTGGGAATTCTGCCTAATATAGCTGTATTCTCAGTACTTGATCAAAATCAACCTATAATTGGACCAGTTAATATAAATTACATTGAATTAACTCTTTTTATGTTATTGAATTTCTTATTTTAATAATAAATGGGTTATTTATCAATACATAGCTCTCATTTGTGACGCTAAACAGATGACTGTTTTAGTGACTCCATAACACTAAAAAAGTTGCAAGCCTCTGTTTGTGGTGTATACACTTAGAAACAAGGAAGGTCTCATAGTTATAAACAATTTGTCAGTTGTGGAAACATTATATTTTCAAAATCCCTAGAAGAAACTTATTTATTTTACTTTCATTAATCAACAATACAAATACACAATACTACATAGGCATACATTTTTTCAGAAATTATTTCAAATAAATGGAGACAATTTTCCCAGAAATAGTTGAGAATTATTTAATATTATATATTATATTTCCTTAGTCTTATAAATAATTATAGTTATATAATGTTTTATTGCTATGGAGAATCTCTACAAGTAACAAATACAGCTTAAAATTGTATTATTGTTCTTTAAATTTTTTTATTGGAAAAAAATTATTGTTAGGAGAATAGAAAGATAATACAGAGACTTGGAGAAAATTTTTGCAAACACATAGCTGATAAAGTGCTGGTATTAAAAACATATAAATATATCTTAAAACTCAAGAATTAGAAAACAACCCAATTGAGAACTGGTCAAAAGTTCTAAAATGACATCTCACCAAAGAAGACATACAGACAGCAATAAGCATATGAAAAGATGCTCATTTGCTAATTATTAGAGAAATCAAATCAAATCTACAATGAGAGATCACTTCACACCAGTCAGAACAGCCATCATTAAAAATCTACAAATAATAAATGCTGGAGAGGATGTGGAGGAAAAGGAACCTTCATATATTATTGATGGGAATGTAAATTGGTACAGTCACTTTGGAGAATAGGATGGAGATTCCTTAAAAAACTAAACATAGTTACCGTATGATCCTAAAATCCCATTCCTGGCCATGTATTAGGAGAAAACTCTAATTTCAAACTATACATGACTTATTTCATTTAGATTAAAACCCTCCAAGTCCAACCATGTTGCTGCAAATGGCAAAATGTCATTCTTTATTATGGCTGAATAGTATTCCATTGTATATATGTACCAGATCTTCTTTATCCATTTATCTGTTGATGGACACTTAGCTTGCCTTCATATATTGGCAATTGTAAATAGTTGCTGCTATGAAAATTGGGACATGTGTATCTTTTAAAATTGATGTTTTTGCTTATTTTCAGATAGTTACTCGAAATACTCCAATTTACTCCAAACCCTGGTGGCTCAGAGGTTAAAGCGTCTATCTGCAATGTGGGAGACCTGGGTTCGATCCCTGGGTCGGGAAGATTCCCTGGAGAAGGAAATGGCAACCCACTCTAGTATTCTTGCCTGGAGAATCCCGTGATGGAGGAGGAGCCTGGTGGGCTACAGCCCATGGGGTCGCAAAGAGTCGGACACGACTGAGCGATTTCACTCTCACTCTCTCTCAAGCCAAAGTAGAATTTCTGGGTCATGTGCTAGTTTTGTTTTTGGTTTTTTGAGAAACCGCTATACTATTTTCTGACAATGTACTGACAATCAACTATATATTGGTCGTAGTATTTGATATCATAAACATAAAAATAAATAAGAGATAACTAGGTTCATTAAGTACTTCATAGTGCAGTAAGGAGACAGACATGAAAACAGATAATTATAAGACAATGTGATCTGTACAACATTAAATCTTCTAGTATAATGTGTCATATTCAGATAGCATTAGAATATTATAAAGTCTTTGGTTAATATGCCACTGGTGTTAATCCTTAACCTGGAAACCTCGGCAAGACTGAAAGAAATACTGACAAATAGAAAAGGACTCTATTGTCATCTAGTGGCCAAACTGTGTCCTTGAAATGATTGAGTTACCTTGGATATCATCTGGAAGAAGCTATTTTGGGGAATAGAAAGCAACTGAGCACAGTTTCAGGAGTTTTTTCTGACCCTAATACATAAAGGGGAATTAATACTTTAAAAATGATAATATCACATATATTTATAGAAGCTTTTCTTTTCACTCTCTCATCAGGTAGAAATGAGTTCAATTTAAGAAACTGAGACCAAAGGAAGCTAAATGGACATGACAGCGAAATTCAATTTATGACCTTGGATTGGATACTGGGACAGTTAATGATATTTAAGTAAGTCCTGTAGGTTTTTTTAAACAATATTGTATCAGTTCTGATTTCCTGGTTTAGATAATCGTACTGTGGTTATGAAAGACTTTAACATTTTGGGAGACAATGTCAGGTGTATAATAATCTGCTGACTGCTTTTGCAACTTTTTTGTTAAGTCTGAATTTATTTAAAAATGAATTGAAAAAACTAAATGATAAAAGTATAGTACAGATTATAAAAGTAGTTTGATAATGTGTTTCTGTTTCCCTAAGCTAGAAATGTATCCTATAATTATATAAGTATTATAATTTAACTATCCATATATTTTTCTCTAAAGTATACCTTTTATGTTATAGGGTCAGTATGAAAGAAAATTTAAGACAATCCAGTATTTGTAGTTGCTGATGAAAATAACACTGTTTTACTAAGTCTAGCCACCATGGTTGTCTTTTTCAAAGAAACCACAGATAACTTACTATTGATAATTTCTTTGTACTTCTAACTCCAATAAAATATGCTAGATTCAGTTTAACACTGAAGCCTTCTGATGGTGCTTTCAGTTTTCTGTGGTTTCTATACTAAGACTATATCCTAACATTTCAGAAACTCACAGTTATTAACATCAAATCGCCTTAGGAGACTCTGTGGGAATCTCAGAGAAGAATGTCAACTAGATCCACCAAACTGGACAAAAAGAATAGGCAATGACCTGAAGTCATTCTAGCTTTTAATGGTATATGCTGCAGATTGACATAATATCTGGGACTACTATTTGTCTTACACAATCTGTAAGAAAATTCTGGCATTTGTCTTTTTCAGTGGACAGATGAAAAGATGAACAAAAATTTAAAGTTATATATATGAAAGTACAAGTATAAGAAGAAGTAATTATACTTGCTTTATACAAATCTGATAAGGCATATTAATATTATGAAATATTCCTCACTAAAAATAATATTTTCATCATCTAAGTGCAATTTAACATTGCAAGATAGAAAATCCAGTACAGTCATTTACATTAACTTTTTTTTAAACATATATGTATTTCTTTTATTTAATCTACTAATTTATGTCATTTCTGAATAAATTATTATACAGATTTTAATTTCCTTAGCCAATAAGATACTTTGCATATATTATTACATTTGCCAATTTATGGGCTGATATAATTTTTATTCTCTATACTCTCAGAATTTTTTTATGCTGGATAATCCTCAAATAAATATTTTAACATTATTAAAGGAGAAATATCTATTTTGTCAAAATTAATTTTGAAGTTTATCTTTTTAAACATTGTTGATTCTTATTGTTCATCCAAATTACTGTAATTTTTTTAGATACTTACAAGTTTAAAAATTAAAGAATTTCATGTGTCAGCATTTTAGAATATCTTTAGTTTTAGTTTCTTTTTCTGTGGAAATTTGATTTTCTTTTTTTTTCTTTCTTTCTTTTTATTTATTTATTATTATTTTATTTTATTATTATTTTTTACTTTACAATATTGTATTGCTTTTGCCATACATCAACATGAATCTGCCATGGGTGTACATGTGTTCCCAATCCTGAAACCCCCTCCCACCTCCCTCCCCATACCATCCCTCTGGGTCATCCCAGTGCGCCAGAGGAGAACATAGGCGAAACACTCTCCAACATAAATCACAGCAGGATTCTCTATGACCCACCTCCCAGAATACTGGAAATAAAAGCAAAAATAAACAAATAGGACCTAATTAAAATTAAAAGCTTCTGCACAACAAAGGTAACTATAAGCAAGGTGAAAAGACAGCCTCCGGAATGGGAGAAAATAATAGCAAATGAAGCAACTGACAAACAACTAATCTCAAAAATATACAAGCAACTTATGCAGCTCAATTCCAGAAAAATACATGACCCAATCAAAACATGGGCCAAAGAACTAAATAGACATTTCTCCAAAGAAGACATACAGATGGCTAACAAACACATGAAAAGATGCTCAACATCACTCATTATCAGAGAAATGCAAGTCAAAACCACAAAGGTACCATTTCATGCCAGTCAGAATGGCTGCGATCCAAAAGTCTACAAGCAATAAATGCTAGAGAGGATGTGGAGAAAAGGGAACCCTCTTACACTGTTGGTGGGAATGCAAACTAGTACAGCCACTATGGAGAACAGTGTGGAGATTCCTTAAAAAATTGCAAATAGAACTGCCTTATGACCCAGCAATCCCACTTCTGGGCATACACACTGAGGAAACCAGAATTGAAAGAGACACATGTACCCCAATGTTCATCGCAGCACTGTTTATAATAGCCAGGACATGGAAGCAACCCAGATGTCCATCAGCAGATGAATGGATAAGAAAGCAGCGGTACATATACACAATGGAGTATTACTCAGCCATTAAAAAGAATGCATTTGAATCAGTTCTAATGAGGTGGATGAAACTGGAGCCTATTATACGAAGTGAAGTAAGCCAAAAAGAAAAACATAATACAGCATACTAATGCATAGATATGGAATTTGGAAAGATGGTAACGATAACCCTGTATGTGAGACAGCAAAAGAGACACAGATGTATAGAACAGTCTTTTGGACTCTGTGGAAGAGGGCGAAGGTGGGATGACTTGGGAGAATGGCATTGAAACATGTATAACATCATATAAGAAATGAATCGTCAGTCTAGTTTTGATGCAGATACATTGACTTTTAAAAGTTGAAAAACCTAGTTTCAAAGAATCAGCTAGTTAGTTAGTCACTTGATGAATATCCAGGATTTTAGTTGAAAATCAAAGAGATGATTTTTTTGATTAAAGATGCCAGCAAATTCTTTGCCACTCCTCCTGTCAAGAAATAGCATCTATCTCCTTCTTTTTGTCTGACCTTATTACTTGCTTTTATAACAGAATCTGGTGGTAGTGATTCCACAACTTCTAAAGGTGTACCTAAAGAGATTTGTGGTCTACTTTAATCACTTGCAACACTCTATTTTAAAATCTAATTGTAATTCTGTGAAAAATCCAATCTGTAGAGAGAGATCCTCCCTACTAATAAGGAGGGAGACACTGCTATTACTAAAGCTACAGGCCACACATAGGTGAAAACTGTGGCTGGTTGCTCAACAGTCTCAACCAAGTTCCCAGCCAGCAGCTGTTACTAAACTGTGAGACAGGCAAGTTAGTCACCTTGGATGTTTCTGTGGAGCTTCCAGGTGATGGCAGCCCCAGTCAATGGCACATGTAACAGAAGATCCACACAATATGTTCAGACAAATCACAAAACCATGAAAGATAACAAATGGTTGTTGTTGGTTTAAATGTTGAGATTATTATTCAGCAATAGGTAACCAAAATAGAGTGTATTAACCTCCTTGTTGGGGTATACAATTTCTGTGATCACAGTGACAGCTCTTAATTTAGTTGGGAGCCTCTATTATACTGCCATGTCATTTTTATTCCTCTGAGTCTTAAAGCATTTTTCATAGTTTTTTTTTTAATATAAGATACATTTTTAAGATCCATTTATTTCAGTTCAAAAAATATTTGTTGAATTTTGTTCTTACCACTTAGTTTAGTGAAATAGGAAACACTAAAAAATTATAAGACATAGACCGTGTCATGAAAAGTCTTATTATTATTATACAGAAGTATATATGTAAAAAAAATTAAGAAGGAGTAAAGAGAAGATTGGGCCTCCTTGTGGCTCAGCTGGTAAAGAGTCTGCCTGCAATGCGGGAGACCTGGGTTTGATCCCTGGGCTGGGAAGATCCCCTGGAGAATGGAACAGTTGCCCACTCCAGTATTCTGGCCTGGAGTATTCCATGGACTGTATATTCCATGGGTCACAAAGAGTCGGACACAGGTGAGTGACTTTCACTTTTCACTTTCAAAGAGGAGATTGTCAAGATTGTCAGCCGGTGCCAAAAACAAATTTAAATGGCACTGAAATATTTCTGAAAGGCCTTTGGGATGAAGAAAACAAGTGTTCAATCTTATAAAATATGGAGAACTTGAATAGTAAAGAAAAGAAGGGTGAAGGTGCTCCAGATTGTGAGAGATCCACAGGAAAGGTTGAAGAATGATGGCAAAAAAGAGATAGTGAGGAAACAAAGTTCACTAAAGCAGAATATAAATGTCAGATAATAATAGGATGAAATAGCCAAAAATGAACCTGATTTGTGTTTAAGAATAACATACCATTCGATCTGTTCAAATATTATTCTTTTTTGTTCATAGTTAAATATGTTTTTGAACATACAGAAGAGAAATGTGACTGTTGGCTATAACTACAAATTTCCTCTCATGCAAATGAGCATGCCAGATTTTGCATTTAAAATTCAAGGAGGAAAATTTCATAATTTTGTACAAGTCTGAGTTTGAAATGCATAGATTCCTGATGGCAGAAATAGAGATTACTAGTTAGAAATATATAGGAAGTGAAGTACATAAATGATGATGAAGTGCAAATGTGCTGAAATCATATTATAAAGTTCTCACCTTCCTTTTTAGCTTCATTTCATATATCCTTGACTAAAGAATAGTTATCCTCCATCTGCAAAAGTCATCCTCTGGTATTGTGTGGCAAAGCAAAAGGAAAACTCATGAGCACTGATCAGTGTCATAGACACTCAGGAGCCAACCAAATTACCATCAGCCATCAGAAATATGAAAGATATTTCAGTTCAATTGCTGCACATTTACTTGTGATGCTACTGTCCCTCAGAATCCTGGTGAAGAATTTTAGCTATTTTAGGAAAATAAAATTCTTATCTGAATAGGTGTATTATTTTTATTTCAACTTATATACTGATTATACCAAGGGTTACAAGTAAGCAAAACAGTTTATTATATTATCAGGGCTTTATATTTTAAACAACATCAATGGCATATAGACTCTATATTTGCTATTTAACACTCTTTTAGCAATTTAAAAAACATATTAGAACTATATTATCTCAGTCAAAACTGCAAGTGTTCTTATTTTCTCAGTAAAAAGTGATCACATTAATCATCTTTTTATCCATTAATCATTTACCCTTACTGCTATTGTAGGAGGCACTGGGGCACAAAAATGAGATACGGTCCATGTGTATTATACTCATTACTCTTATTTCTAATAGTCCAGCTCCATCTCTTAACAGTTAAAAAACATTAACACACTTCACTTTTCAATGCAAAAATGCAACACATGATTTTTTAGCTTGTCTGAACCCTGCAAAAACTGCATTCATTAGACTCATATCTAAAGACTTTGCTTCATATATTATTTTTTAACCCACCACACACTTACTGAGTACTTATTTGCCAAACATGCTGCTAAATGCTGAACATATAAAGATGATTAAGTTCTTGTACTCAAGGAGCTTTTATGGTCTAACAAAAATGCAGTAATGCAAATAAATATAGGCAATAGGATATCAAATGTTCAACAACACAAATTTTTAGATAGAAATAAGTAGTTCTTGGTAATCATGGAGATTCAGAAGATGCTTTATAAAAAAGGTGGTCCTTGATCTGAATTTTGAAGGCTAATCAGCAGGTATACAAGTGTGGTAGATGGTTCAAAAACCAAGACATACTACCGTCAGAGTGATTTGTGATTGTTTTGATAAGATGCAAAATTAAAAAACTTTTGTGCATGTGTATCTGAATGTGTAAATGTGCACATAGATCTACATCTCATTGCATAATGGGTTATTCCAGTTTGAAAAGAAATGAGAAGATGCTGGTGTTGTTTGTGGATTCACTATAGTGAGTTTATTAATTTAAAAAAAATCTTTGTAGATTCACAGATATGACCAGTATATTGTAAAGTAATTAGCCTCCAATTAAAATAAATTAATTAATTTAAAAGAAAAAAAGACATGTCTTGATGGTCTCTCTTTTTTTTTTTTTAGGGTTCTTATGTCCATTCTTGGATATAAACCCATCACCTTTACCAAGTTTTCATGTTTGTAAAATAAGGATAAGGATATCCACATCCCAAAAGTGATCGAGAAAAATGCTAGAAAGACTACATTTTTAAAATCTGAATATTTGTAGACCTGATTTTAGTGGGAGAAATATATTCAGGTAGATGCATGACAAGTGTACTATCTAGAACTTCACTAATGATATGGGAACAGGAGGAAGCGGCTGTAAAAAATACATATAAGAAAAATAATGATGGACAAATTTTCTATTAATAAACTTAAAAGTATCATTATAAAGTCAGAAACAATTATATCATCAGATGTCTATATACGAATGCATAGATTCTGGATGCTAAACATGAAATTATACCAAATCTGAAATAGCTTCTTAATGCTTTGTGCATGTGTGCTAAGTCGCTTCTGCTGCTGCTGCTAAATCGCTTCAGTCGTGTCTGACTCTGTGCGACCCCAGAGACGGCAGCCCACCAGGCTCCCCCATCCCTGGGATTCTCCAGGCAAGAACACTGGAGTGGGTTGCCATTTCCTTCTCCAATGCATGAAAGTGAAAAGTGAAAGTGAAGTCCCTCAGTCGTGTCTGACTCTTTGCGACCTCATGGACTGCAGCCTACCAGGCTCCTCTGTCCATGGGATTTTCCAGGCAAGAGTACTGGAGTGGGGTGCCATTGCCTTCTCCAAAGTCGCTTCAGTTGTGTCCAACTCTTTGAGACCCTATGGACTATAGCCCACTAGGCGCCTCTGTCCATGCGGTTTTCCAGGCAAGAATACTGGAGTTGGTTGCCATTCCCTGCTCCAGGTGGCATCTTCCCAACCCAGGGATCAACCCTGCCTCTCACATCTCTTGCATTGGCAGGTGGGTTCTTTACCACTAGTGCCACCTGGGAAGCCCCTTAAGTGCTATGGCAGGTTTCAAAACTAGCCAGAAGCAACAAAAAGAAATATACAATTTAAAAGAAAGGTAAGAAGAAGTCCTAGTATTGTATAAAAACAAAGTATACTCAGTGGAAATAGTAAAGAAGATAATTAAAGTACAATGGAATATATTTGGATGAAATGAATGGGAAAAATTTTATTTTTGTATAAATATACTATGCTTTATATTTTTGTAAAAATATACAATGCAATGGAATGAAGGAAAGAGATCCATGTGTTGCTAATTCACAATATACAATAGTCAAAGACACAAAACATCTTCAATAGGAAATCATCTACTACACATATCATTCAGTTAAAACAAAGCTTTTGATAAGTTCTTGGCTTGACTTCATGACAATTTACCTCTAAAACGTAGTCATGGGGGAGAAAAGGCAGAATTTATAAAAATGGAATGATCTGTCAGTTAAACTTTTTGCTCTTTAAAGTGATGGGCTTTCTTTTTTTTTGACATACATACTGCTTTATTTGTTTACGGCTATGCTGAGTTTTCATTGCTGCACGTGGGCTTTCTCTAGTTGCAAAAATTGGGAACTACTCTCTAGTTGCGATGCTTCTCTTGTTGCAGAGCATGTGCTCTAGGTTGCATGGGCTTCAGTAGTTGCAACAGGGGCTCATTAGTTATGGCTCATGGGCTCTAGAGCATGCACACTCATTAGCTGTGGTGTGCAGGCTCAGTTGCTCTGTGGCATGTGGAATCTTCCTGTATTGGGGATCGAACCCATATTCCCTGCACTGGCAGGGAGATTCTTATCCACTGTACCACCAGAGAAGTCCTTTAAAGTAATGAGTTGAACCAGGAAATATTTCTCATTGTGTTAGGTTACTAGTGCTGTAATAAAAAGGGCAATTCTAGGGGCTAGAGTTCTAAGATCGAAGTGTCAGTAGGCTCTTGTGAGACCTAAGATTTCTTCCCTCTTTCCATGTCCTCACATGTGTATCCCTCAGTTTATGTTGTCTTATGTCTAATCTTTTTCTTATAAGGACACTAGTCATGTTGGATTAGGACCCACCTGAATGACCCCATTTAAACTTACCTCTTTAAAGGCCGTATTTCCAAATACAGTCACCTTCTAAGGTATTGGAAGTAAGGGCTATGATATACTAATTTGGGAGTGACACAATTCAATCCATAATACTCATCTTAGGAAGCAGGTTAAGAAAATAGAAAAAGGACCTCAAATGCCCAAATGTTAGACCTAAGAATTTTTTCTCCTTTATAAAACCTCTCTCAATAGTTCTGTCTTCAGCCACAGTGTAGATCAAAATTTGGGAAGATACTAATGCAAAGATCTAACAATTGTGGATAAGCAGGTGACAAACCCAATGTTGTTTGGTGCCCTTTTAGACATATAATTCAATTATATTATGTTGATTATATTAGTACAAGCTTAAAGGTTCAATAGCAACAAGTAAAACTTCCCCGGTGGCTCAGAGTATAAAGAATCTGCCTGCAAAGCAGAAGACCCGGATTCCCTCCCTGGGTAGGGAAGATCGCCTGGAGAAAGAATGGCAACCCACACCACTATTCTTGTCTGGAGAATCCCACATACAGAAGAGCCTGGCAGGCAAAGAGTCGGACATGACTGAGCGACTAACACCTTCACTTTCAAAGATTCAACATAGGTAAGAGAGATTGTCGATCATGTGCCACCTTTGGTTGGAGTGGTCATCAGATGAATAATAATGGTGTTAAGAGACCACCTCCAAGCTCCAGAGAGAAAAGGCTCACAATGTATTGCCCATGCTTGCTATGGAAAAGGTAGGGGAGAATAACTCTGCATGTTCTATATATGTGCCTTTCTCATATAATAGGAAATCTCTTAGTTTCTAAGAAAATTGTAGTTTTCAATCATGTGACCTCCTACAGTACTCAATTTTGGCTGCTGGTATCTTAATCTTACCATCTTAACTATAATAATGCCCACATATTTTTCTTTATTTCACAAGCAGATTTTTTCACTGCTAATTATGTGGAATCACACTTTAGTAGCATTTTTTGTGTTTTTTTCCTACTCTCTCCAGATCCAAATCTGTCCTTTTGATTCTTTGGCACCCTCCTGCCCTTACTGTCATGTCTTTTTTTAACATGCTTTCTCTACCTGCCTTTTCTGAGTCAACTTGCTCTTCTATCTCTGTCTGTTTTCTCTCTCTTATCTGATTCTTCCTTTTATGAAATGCCTTTTCAGCTCATACAACAACCCACCACCTATACTCCTCAGCTTTGTTAGAGCCAAGTAGATTCAGATTATAGATTTATTTCTTTTAAAAAATAAATCACAACATTCTCAGTCCATGAATTCATTTATTTCAAATGAGCAAATGTGCACTATTTATAACTTGAGTTTATAATTTATAATTAGGCCTCTTAACAATAGGCTGATTTGACATACATGTGTATTGCAAAATCATTACCACAATAAGATTAGTTCTCCAGTACTCTTGCCTGGAGAATCCCAGGGACAGAGGAGCCTGGTGGGCTGTCGTCTATGGGGTTGCACAGAGTCGGACACGACTGAAGCGACTTAGCAGCAACAGCAACAGCAGCAACACATATATCATCTCACACACAGTTATCATCTTGTTTTTCTGTTTTGTGGTAAGCACATTTAAAGTCTACTATCTAAGCAACTTTCAAGTATATAATATTATTAAACTATAATCACTATCCTGTACATTAAATTACATTAAACTATTCATTTCATAACTGGAAGTTAGTACCCTTTGACTAATGTCTCTCCATCTCCAAGAATTCTTGAAGATATTCATATTAAATATATTTATTAGCAATCACAGGAAGAAACTTTCTACTACTATTTATAATAAAAATACTTAAGCCACTATTTTTATAATATATCACTAAAACCCAATTTATCCCATATCTTTTCACCATTTAGTTCATAATGATTTGGGGGTTCAAATGAATCAGTTCAGTTCAGTTCAGTCGCTCAGTCATGTCCGACTCTTTGCGACCCCATGAATTGCAGCACTCAGGCCTCCCTGTCCATCACCAACTCCCAGAGTTCACTCAGAGTCATGTCCGTCGAGTCAGTGATGCCATCCAGCCATCTCATCCTCAATTGTCCCCTTCTCCTCCTGCCCCCAATGCCTCCCAGCATCAAAGTCTTCTCCAATGAGTGAACTCTTCGCATGAGGTGGCCAAAGTACTGGAGTTTCAGCTTTAGCATCATTCCGTCCAAATAAATCCCAGGGTTGATCTCCTTCAGAATGGATTGGTTGGATCTCCTTGCAGTCCAAGGGACTCTCAAGAGTCTTCTCCAACACCACAGTTCAAAAGCATCAGTTCTTTGGCAATCAGCCTTCTTCACAGTCCAACTCTCACATCCATACATGACTACTGGAAAAACCATAGCCTTGAATAGATGGACCTTAATCGGCAAAGTAATGTCTCTGTTTTTGAATATGCTATCTCAAGATGTCTCTTAGTTTTTCAATGGAATGATCAGATTTTTTTTGCACATGGCAAAAATTAGGAAAAAAGTCTTCATGCATTTTAAAAATTCTTAGATACTTTGTTTTGCAAAAAATACTCTGTTGGAAGATAGCAGGAACATTTATAAAACTATGAATAAATAGCTGTTGAAATTTAAAAATATATCCTAAAGCTGAGTGAAGTGTTTGAAGGCGAAATACATTTATTTTTAAAATATTCTGGTTTAATTTGTAATTTTACATCTAAGGAATGCAAGATCCAGAGTCCCCCACAGGCAGTCTCTCCCATCAGGACACTTCCATAAGCCCCTTGTCCTTATCTATCATAGGGCAGACAGAATGCAAACCAGAATCACAGAAGACTAACCAAACTGGTCACATGGATCACAGCCTTGTCTAATTCAACAAAACTATGAGCCATGCCATGCAGGGTCACCCAAGATGGATGAGTCATGGTAGAGAGTTCTGACAAAACGTGGTCCACCAGAGAAGGGAATGGCAAACCACTTCTACATTCTTGCCTTGAGAACCCTAAGAACAGTATGAAAAGGCAAAAAGATATGACACTGAAAGATGAACTCCCCAGGTCGGTAGGTGCCCAATATGCTACTGGAGGTCAGTGGAGAAATAATGAAGGGATGGAGCCAAAGCAAAAACAATGCCCAGTTGTGGATGTAACTCATGATAGAAGTACAGTCCTATGTTCTAAAGAACAATATTGCATAGGAAACTGGAATGTTAGGTCCATGAATCAAGATAAAATGGAAGTCGTCAAACAGGAGATGGTAAGAGTGAACAACATTTTAGGAATCAGTGAACTAAAGTGTACTGGAATGAGCGAATTTAATTCAGAAGACCATTATATCTACGACTGTGGGCAAGAATCCCTTAGAAGAAATGGAGTAGCCATCATATCAAAAAAAGAGTCTGAAAAGCAGTACTTGGATGCAATCTCAAAAATGACAGAATGCCCTCTGTCCATTTCCAAGGGAAACCATTCAATATCACAGTAATCCAAGTCTATGCCCCAACTAGTAATGCTGAAGAAGCTGAAGTTGAATGGTTCTATGAAGACCTACAAGACCTTCTAGAACTAACACCCCAAAAAGCTGTCCTTTTCAATATAGGGGACTGGAATGCAAATATAGGAAGTCAAGAAACACCTGGGGTAACAGGCAAATTAGGCCTTGGAATATGGAATGAAGCAGGGCAAAGGCTAATAAAGTTTTGCCAAGAGAATGCACTGGTCATAGCAAACACCCTCTTCCAACAACACAAGCGAAGACTCTACACATGGATATCACCAGATGGTCAACACTGAAATCAGATTGATTATATTCTTTGCAGCAAAAGACGGAGAAGCTCTATAGAGTCAGCAAAAACAAGACCAGGAGCTGACTGTGGCTCAACTTATGAAATCCTTAATACCAAATTCAGAATTGAATTGAAGAAAGTAGGGAAAACCACTAGATCATTCAGGTATGACCTAAATCAAATTCCTTGTGATAATACAGTGGAAGTAAGAAATAGATTTAAGGGACTAGATCTGATAGAGTGCCTGATGAACTATGGGCAGAGGTTCGTGACATTGTACAGGAGACAGGGATCAAGACCATTTCCATGGAAAAGAAATGCAAAAAAGCAAAATGGCTGTCTGGGGAGGCCTTACAAATAGCTGTGAAATGAAGAGAAGTGCATCTGAATGCAGAGTTCAAAAGAAGAGCAAGAAGAGATAAGAAAGCCTTCTTCAGCGATCAATGCAAAGAAATAGAGGAAAACAATAGAATGGGAAAGACTAGAGATCTCATCAATAAAATTAGAGATACCAAGGGAACATTTAATGCAAAGATGGGCTCGATAAAGGACAGAAATGGTATGGACCTAACAGAAGCAGAAGATATTAAGAAGAGGTGGCAGAATACACAGAAGAACTGTAAAAAAAAAAAAAAAAAAAGCTCTTTAAGACCAAGATAATCATGATGGTATGATCACTTCCCTCGAGCCAGACATTCTGAAATGTGAAGTCAACTGGACCTTAGAAAGCATCACTACGAACAAAGCTAGTGGAGCTGATGGAATTCGAGTTGAGCTATTTCAAATCCTAAAAGATGATGCTGTGAAAATGCGGAACTCAATATGCCAGCAAATTTGGAACACTCAGCAGTGGCCACAGGACTGGAAAAGGTCAGTTTTCATTCCAATCCCAAAGAAAGGCAATGCCAAAGAATGCTCAAACTACTGCACAATTGCACTCATCTCACACGCTAGTCAAGTAATGCTCAAAATTCTCCAAGCCAGGCTTCAGCAATACGTGAACTGTGAACTTCCTGATCTTCAAGCAGGTTTTAGAAAAGGCAGAGGAATCAGAGATCAAATTGCCAACATCCACTGGATCATGGGAAAAGCAAGAGAGTTCCAGAAAACCATCTATTTCTGCTTTATTGACTACGTCAAAGACTTTGACTGTGTGGTTCTCAACAAACTGTGGAAAACTCTGAAAGAGATGGAAATACCAGACCACCTGACCTGTCTTTTGAGAACCTGTATGCAGTTCAGGAAGGAACAGTGAGAACTGGACATGGAACAACAGACTGGTTCCAAATAGGAAAAGGAGTACGTCAAGGCTGTATATTGTCACCCTGCTTATTTAACTTACATGTAGAGAATGTCCTGAGAAACGCTGGGCTGGAAGAAGCACAAGCTTGAATCAAGATTGCCGGGAGAAATATTAATAACCTCAGATATGCAGATGAAACCATCCTTATGGCAGAAAGTGAAGAGGAACTAACACACCTCTTGATGAAAGTGAAAGTGGAGAGTGAAAAAGTTGACTTAAAGCTCAGTTCAGTTCAGTACAGTCGTTCAGTCATGTCTGACTCTTTGCAACCCCATGAATCGCAGCATGCCAGGCCTTCCTGTCCATCACCAACTCCCGGAGTTCATTCAGACTCATGTCCATAAAGTCAGTGATGCCATCCAGCCATCTCATCCTCTGTTGTCCCCTTCTCCTCCTGCCCCCAATCCCTCCCAGCATCAGAGTCTTTTCCAGTGAGTCAACTCTTCACATGAGGTGGCCAAAGTACTGGAGTTTCAGCTTTAGCATCATTCCTTCCAAATAAATCCCAGGGCTGATCTCCTTCAGAATGGACTGGTTGGATCTCCTTGCAGTCCAGGGGACTCTCAAGAGTGTTCTCCAACACCACAGTTCAAAAGCATCAATTCTTTGGCGCTCAGCCTTCTTCATAGTCCAATTCTCACATCCATCCATGACTATTGGAAAAATTATAGCCTTGACTAGACGGACCTTAGTCGGCAAAGTAATGTTTCTGCTTTCCAATATGCTATCTAGGTTGGTCATAACTTTTCTTCCAAGGAGTAAGCGTCTTTTAATTTCATGGCTGCAGTCACCATCTGCAGTGATTTTGGAGCCCCCCAAAATAAAGTCTGCCACTGTTTCCACTGTTTCCCGATCTATTTCCCATGAAGTGATGGGACCGGATGCCATGATCTTCATTTTCCGAATGTTGAGTTTTAAGCCAACTTTTTCACTCTCCTCTTTTACTTTCACCAAGAGGCTTTTTATTTCCTCTTCCCTAATGTGAAGAGTTGACTCATTGGAAAAGACTCTGATTCTGGGAAGGATTGGGGGCAGAAGGAGAAGGGGATGACAGAGGATGAGATGGCTGGATAGCATCACTGACTCGATGGACATGAGTTTGGGTGAACTCCGGGAGTTGGTGATGGACAGGTAGGCCTGGCATGCTGCAATTCAGGGGGTTGCAAAGAGTCGGACATGACTGAGTGACTGAACTAACTAACTAACTAACTAACTATGATTATACAGTGGTAGTGACAAATAAATTCCAGGGACTAAATCATATAGACACAGTGCCTGAAGAACTATGGACAGAGGCTTGTGACATTGTATATGAAGCAGTGATCAAGACCATCCCCAAGGAAAAGAAATGCAAATAGGCAAAATGGTTGTCTGAGGGGGTCTTACAAATAGCTGAGAAAAGAAGAGAAGTAAAAAGCAATGAAGAAAAGAAAAGATATACCCATTTGAATGAAGAGTTCCAAAGAATAGCAAGGAGACATGAGAAAGCTTTCCTCAGTGATCAATGCAAAGAAATAGAGGAAAACAACAGAATGGGAAAGACTGGAGATCTCATCAAGAAAATCAGAGATACCAAGGGAACATTTCGTGCAAAGATGGGCACAATAAGGGACAGAAATGGTATAGACCTAACAGAAGCAGAAGATATTAAGAAGAGGTGGCAAGAATACACAGAAGAACTGTACAAAAAAGATGTTCACTACCCAGATAATCACGATGGTGTGATCACTCATCTAGAGCCAGACATTCTCGAATATGAAGTCAAGTGGGCCTTAAGAAGCATCACTATGAACAAGGCTAGTGGAGGTGATGGAATCCAGTAGAGCTATTTCAAACTCTAAAAGTTGATTCTGTGAAAGTGCTGAACTCAATATGCCAGCAAATTTAGAAAATTCAGCAGTGTGGCCACAGGATTGGAAAGACCGGTTTTCTTTCCAATTCTAAAGAAAGGCAACGGCAAAAACCTTCAAACAACTGAAAATTGCACTCATATCATATGCTAGCCAAGTACTGTTTATAATTATACAAGCTAGGTTTCAACAGTACATGAACCATGAACTTCTGGATGTTAAAACTGTATTTAAAAAATGCAGAAGAACCAGAGATCAAATTGCCAACATCCGTTGGATCATCGAAACAGTAAGAGAGTTCCAGAAAAACATTCACTTCTGCTTTATTGCCTACGCTGAAGCCTTTGATTGTGTGGATCAAAAAAACTGTGGAAAATTCTTCAAGAGATGGGAATACCAGATCACCTGACCTGCCTCCTGAGAAATATGTATGAAAGTGAAAGTGAAATTGAAGTTGCTCAGTTGTGTCCGACTCTTTGTGACCCCATGGACTGTAGCCTACCAGGCTCCTCTGTCCATGGGATTTTCCAGGCAATAGTAATGGAGTAGATTGCCATTTCCTTCTCCAGGGGATCTTCCCAACCTAGGGATCGAACCTGGGTCTCCCACATTGTAGACAGAGGCTTAAGCGTCTGAGCTACCAGGGAAGTCTGAGAAATATGTATACAGGTCAAGAATCAACAGTTAAAGCTGGACATGGAACAACAGACTGGTTCCAAATTGGGAAAGGAGTACATCAAGGCTGTATATTGTCATCCCGCTTATGTAACTTAATATGCAGAGTACATCATGTGAAATGTCAGGCAGGATGAAGCACAAGCTGGAATGAAGATTGCTGGGAGAAATATCAATAACTTCAGATATGCCGATAAAACCATCCAAACTCCCACCTCTTCTCCTGTTTGTGGAAAACCTGTCTTTCACAAAATGAGTACCTGGTGCCAAAAATGATGGGCACTGATGAAGTAGAGACAGACTTCTCTATGAGGCAAGGCAGTACCCACTCCCAGGAGGAAGTAATTATAGAAGAAAGAGACTCCCACTCTAATTCCCAAGAAATATCTTGGGTATCAATATATGCAGATGAAACCACCATTATGTCTGAAAGCAAAGAGGATCTGAAGATCCTCTTGATGATAGTGACAGTGGAGAATGAAAAAGCTGGTTTAAAACTCAACATTCAAAAAACTGAGATCATGGCATCCAGTCCCATCACTTCATGGCAAGTAAATGGGGAAACAATGGAAACAGTGACAGACTTGATTTTCTTAGGCTCCAAAATCTCTGCAGATGGTGCCTACAGCCATGAAATTAAAAGATGCTTGTTCCTTGGAAGAGAAGCTATGACAAATCTAGACAGCATATTAAAAAGCAGAGACATTACTGTGGCAACTGAGGTCTGTCTAGTCAAAGCTATGGTTTTTCCAGTAGTCATGTATGGCTATGAGAGGTGGACCATAAAGATGAGCATTGAAGAATTGATGCTTTTGAACTGTGGTGTTGGAGAAGACTGCTGAGAGTCCCTTGGACTGCAAGAAGATAAACCAGTCCATCCTAAAGGAAATCAGTCCTTTGGAAGGACTGATGCTGAAGCTCCAATACTTTGGCCACCTGATGCAAAGAATTGACTCATTTTAAAGACTGTGATGCTGGGAAAGATTGAATGTAAGAGAAGGGGACAACAGAGGATGAGATGGTTGGATGACATCACTGATCGATAGACATGAGTTTGAGCATGCTCTGGGGGTTTTGATGGACAGGGAAATCTGGCGTGCTGCAGTCCATGGGGTCACAAAGATTCAGGCATGACTGAGTGGTTGAAGTGAAGTGAAGGAATGTATATACATAATATAAGAGGAAATCTAACAAAGCAAATATTTTCAATTGAATCCAGGGGAAAGGATTATAATTTTTAATTTAATGAGTTATATTTTATATTCTGTGTGAGATGTTTAGAATGGAATGTGGAAAGGGTGAATGAAAGTAAGAAAGTCATTCTAACTTACATTAAATGTTTTCACTAACAAAGGAATATATTTTTGCTATAATTCCTATACTTTAAGGAAAATGTATTTCCTTATATAATATTTAAGGAATATTCCTTAAGAATATTTCCTTAAATATGTATTAAAATGTATTTTGTTTCTTTGTTCATGTAAATCATTAAAATTCCAGAGATTATAATATTTTACTATTTATAGTCTACTACATTTTCTACATTTTATATATAGAAGTGTCATAAAGAATTTTATCAGATTACATAGGTTTTGGTTTAGAAAATGTGTTCACTGCATGTGTGCTAAGTCACCTCAGTCGTGTCCAATTCTTTGTGATCATATAGACCCATGAGGCCCCTCTGTCCTTGGGATTCTCCAGGCAAAAATACTGGAGTGGGTTGCCATGCCCTCCTCCAGGGGATCTTCTTGACTCAGGGATTGAACATTTGTCTCTCATGTCTCCTGCATTGTTAGGTGGGTTCTTTACCAAACCAAAACCAGGAGTCCTATTTAACTTACCATTTTCCTTAAATAAAATGAGCTTGAAGGGCTGGTTGATTTTCCTTTTATTCCCCTTTTTATTTCTCCTAGGTGGAGCTCTCCCATCTTTCCTCACCCAAACTGGAGTTTCTGCCTCTGACCCATCCAATAACCAGTGACAAGGTGATTGTTTTGCAAAATGCAAAATGCAATATGATAATGTCACTCTCCTGGTTAAGCCAAAAATAAACTTAAAAACAGATGCTACCAACTCCAAGATAAAGTTCAAACTTCTGAGTATTTCATGAAGTAGATTCACAGATATAGAGAACAAATTATTAGGGGTAGGGGAATAAGACATTAGAACTCTTAGGTATAAACAAGGATATATTGTATAACATGGGAATACAGCCAATATTTTAAAATAACTTACAAATTGAGTGTAACCTTTAAAAATTTAAAATCACTGTATTGTACACCTGTAATAATAATATTGCACAACTGTAGTTCAACTAAAAAATAAAATAGTTAAAAATTCAACTCTTTGTGAACTTATTTCCTGTGACACAGTTCATATTCTTGCTATACACACCTCATCTCCTAACATCTTGTACATCCTATAGTCTACATACATTCTGCCCTTTAAGCTCCTATGATGCTTTCCTGTGCCTCCATAACTTCCAGGTTCCAATTTCATTTACACAGGATTTTTCTTGATACACACACACACACACACACACACACACACAATGGATTCTTTGATATTTTTCAAATATTGTCTAAGATTGGAAACTGATTTTTATTCTGAGTACTCATTCTCTGAGATCAAATTCCATTTTGGGAGAAACTATTTCTTCCACACTTCTATCATATATGACTCTAGTGAGAGGTCCTAATCATGGATTTCCATCTCCTGATCCTTGTTGATTTGTTTAGGGATGGACATATGGTCCAAGCCACGCCAAACACTCTATCTTCATGATTTTGTTGATTGGGATGAATAGAGAATCAGTTCCTATTTAATGACTAAGCTATGCTACAGGAGCTATGGAAGCTGTCAGGAATCAAGTTCCAAAAAAAATAATTTGAAGCCTGCATCCAATAACACAGAAAGAGGTTGTAATGTTAGATAGCACAGGAGTCTTGGACTTTTTCACATGGGCTCCTACTTGCATTTGTCCCTGAGGCCTGTACAAGGATATGTGAAATTGTAAATAAAAGCCACCTCTCCTTATCTATTTAAAAATTCTTTTGCTTATAACATTGAATTTTTCTCAGCTGCCAATACGAGTCAATAGACAAGATTCCCTAATCTGTAATTTCATACTGTGGTGAGGTTGTACCATATAAACTTAGTTTAGACAAAATTATCCACATATATTAATGCAAGGACAATAGAGAATTAATATATAAAATAATATGGACAATTATACAGGTCTTGAAGTGTGTATAAAATCTGAATCTCCCTCATTTTCATTCCTATATTTCCCTCAAAGTGAAAGCATAAATTTTGCTGAGTGTGAACCTTTCTTTTTAATATATGAAATGATTCTTAAATTCAAAATAGCCTCCAAATGCATGTCCAGCACCTATATCTTGATTTCTAAATATACACCAATAAATGAAACTGGGACTTCTTGGAGAAGTGGTTAATTCCAGGGCTAAACAAGGAAAATATGAGCCTGGTCCCAGAAAATAAGAAAAAGCTCAAAGAAACACAATGGGGTGTCAAAAGAACACAAGAACCAACCTGAAGGCACTTCTAATGGTCCAAACTGAAACATTTTGTGCATGAAAATGAGTGACTGAGTGAAAGTTGCGCAGTCGTGTCCAACTCTTTGTGACCCCATGGATTATACAGTCCATGGAATTCTCCAGGCCAGAATACTGGAGTGGGTAGCCAGCCTTTCTCTTCTCCAGGGGATCTTCCCAACCCAGGGATTGAACCTAAGTCTCCCACTTTGCAGGTAGATTCTTTACCAACTGAGCCAAAAGGGAAGCTTGAAAATAAACAATGATAATATTGAAATTTAACCCATAATATAAAAGAAACATCTACAAGTCCAGACTGATATAAATAAATACTCAACTGGGGGACAAGAGATGGCTCTTCTTTATAGTAGAATGCCATTCAATAAATGTGGAAGAAAACAAAACAAAACAAAAAGAAAATCAGCATTAAGCAAATGTAATAGTAGTAATAATTTCTGCAGACCATATCAAAGTCTCTCTCTCCAAATATTTAAAACTATAAAAGTGATAGATGGTAATGCTGCAGTAGAAAAAGTTCACAGAAGACACATTTCATCAAGTGATCAATGACAACATCACCAGTAAAAACATCATCATCATGAACCCCATGATATCATACACTCAGACAAACACAATTTCATTCCTCTGGTACAATACCATATAGTTCCTATGGTATTGCTGCCAAAAAAGCATAACTATAGTTCAGTTATGACAAAATATCAGATAAACCCAAATGGAGAGAATTTTTAAAAATAATTTCTAAGTATTTCAAAAGTGTCAAGATCCTGAAAGACAAAGAAAAGCTAAGGATCTGTTGAAGGACTATTGGACATTAAGAAGAAGTAATACTTAAATTCAACATTGAATCTTGGGTAGAAGGATGAATCTTAGAACAGAGAAATGAACTTATGAAACCATAGTAATTAAGCTTTTGATATATTGACAGAAATATATACTAAACAGATAGAATAGAGATCTCAATACACTGACATATGCAGGTATGGAACTTGGAAGAAGTAAGAGTTGGCAGGTCAAATGTTACTGCTGCTGCTAAGTCACTTCAGTCATGTCCCACTCTGTGTGACCCTATAGACGGCAGCCCACCAGGCTCCCCCGTTCCTGGAATTCTCCAGGCAAGAACACTGGAGTGGGTTGCCATTTCCTTCTCCAATGCATGAAAGTGAAAAGTGAAAGTGAAGTCTCTCAGTTGTGTCTGGCTCTTAGCGACCCCATGGACTGCAGCCCACCAGGCTCCTCCATCCATGGGATTTTCCAGGCGCGAGTACTGGAATGGGGTGCCATTGCCTTCTCCGGGCAGGTCAAATGAGTGACAAGTAAGTTAGAGAAAGTAATTAACTATGTTAAAAAAAAAATGAAACTATTTCCCTACCTCATTTAGATACAGGATTATCCATCCACATTAACACTATTTATAATAGCAAAAACTTAGAATAAACTTAAGAGGGTAACAATGGAAAAGAGGATGAATAACTTCATACACACACACACACACACACAAACACACACACACTCCTACAACTACTATAAAACAAAGCAAATGAACTAGAACCACATTGATGTTGCATCAATGGAAGTGAAAAGTAAGTTTGACAGAAGACATATCACATGATTTTTAATAAATAAAATAGTTAAAATTCCAAAATATATAGTAATATATATAGGTGCAATAAAATTACAGTATATAATAGACACTGAGTACAAGATTAAAAATGGTAGTTACTTCAGTTGAACTAAAAATAAATAATTGTGTGAAATGCCAAGCTGGATGAAGCACAAGATGTAATTAAGATTGCCAGGAGAAATAGCAATAACCTCAGACACACAGATGACACCACACTTATGGAAGAAGGTGAAGAAGAACTAAAGAGCCTCTTGATGAAGGTGAAAGAGGAGAGTGAAACAGTTGACTTAAAACTCAACATTCAGAACACTAAGATCATGGCATCCGGTCCCATCACTTCACGGCAAATAGATGGGGAAACAATGGAAACAGTGGCAGATTTTTCTGGGGGGGCTCCAAAATCACAGAACATGGTGATTGCAGCCATGAAATTAAAATACGCTTGCTTCTTGGAAGAAAAGCTATGACCAGCCTAGACAGCATATTAAAAAGCAGAGACATTACTTTGCCAACAAAGTTCATATAGTCAAAGCTATAGTTTTTCCAGTAGTCATGTATGGATGTGAGAGTTGACCTATAAAGAAAGCTGAGCACCAAAGAATAGATGCTTTTGAAGTGCAGTGTTGGAGAAGACTCTTGAGAGTCCCTTGGACTGCAAGGAGATCCAACCAGTCCATCCTAAAGGAAATAAGTCCTGAATATTCATTGGAAGGGCTGATGCCGATGCTGAAACTACAATACTTTGGCCACCTGATGCGAAGAACTGACTCGTTTGAAAAGATCATGATTCTGGGAAAGATTGAGGGCAGGAGGAGAAGGGGACAGAGGATGAGATGGTTGGATGTTATCACCGTTTCAATAGACATGAATTTGAGTAAGCTCTGGGAGTTGGTGGACAGGAAAGACTGTTGTGCTGCAGTCCATGGAGTTGCAAAGAATCATACATGATTGACTGACTCAACTGAACTGAGCTGTGTGACATCCACATCATTTATTGCCCTGTCCATTTGTGGGCACACTGTATTTTGTTTGACTGGTCCTTTCTAAATCCCTTTGCCAATTTATTATCTAATATGCTATTCACCAGGCAATATGAAAATATCGTTTGCACTTAACGATTGATATTTTTTGTGTTAATCATTTTATGTAGTTTATATAACCATTTCATTATTTATTTATTTAATTTATTAAATAAATTTATTTATTTATTTAATCTTTACTTTTATATGTAGAAGGGGTTTTAATTTCATTCCAACATTTGCTTCTACACTAATAGCTATATATAAAGTCAAAGACTTTTTTTCTTTCATATATGTTGATATCCTCCTATGAGCAATAAGGAAATTAGTCATTAACCAATTCTTTCCACTCTCCCCCCTTTCCCACAGCACCTGATATATAATAATAAATTTTAGCCTCAATAACTTTAAAAGAATCAAAAAGTTTATTCTACCTTTCATACTGATCTCTTTCTTATTTTTTATAAATATACTTTTTCTACATCATCAGAGCATATGTTTGCCATAATGTACTCTTTTATAATCATTATTATAACCACTTTTATCTTTTCTATAAACATTGTTTATTGTTGGTTTTGAAGGAAAATGTATCTTTTATGTTTATCAACATACTCATGCCAACATTTATCATGTCATTTGGTAATCTAATCTAACTCTTTAACAAATTCCTAAAGAAATATCTGTGAAAATAATTTTTCCTAAGGAAATGATTGTGCTAGTATTATGCACTTGTATTTTTATAACAGTGCACAGTCTTTTTATTTGAAAGTCAGCTATTTGGATATAAAGTATTTGGTTCACATTTTCTTTCCTAGAATATTAAATACAAATTTTAATTGTACACTTTCAAATTTACTAATTTTTCTCTGCTAATGATTTTATTTACTTCTTTGGGAACTTGTAATTGAGATAATTTATACACTTGTAAATCAAAATAAATTGATCTAAAAAGTAATATGAAATATAGGATTAACCAAAATAATAAGGCCTAGAAATTACCTACCAAATCTGACTTCTTTTCCCACCTTTCTACTGAACCTTTGCAAAACTCTCTCAAGTCTTTCTCATCCCTATATCTAGTGGCTTCTTTTGAGTTATCATTTTGCATTATTTCATCTCTGATGAATTTGCTTCTGTTGCTTACTTCTTTCTCAGGCTGTGTTTTAATTTGGATTCTTTGATTGATCTTTCCTAATCCTTTTTTCTATTTCTCAATTATTCTTTTGACTTTCTCTTATTACTTCTTAAACGATTGACTCCCTAGAGTTCAGCCTTTTTTCATTTTTCTTTTTTTGTTACACATGTATGTGGGGATACCATCTGCTCTCCAGTCTTTTGGTGGATACTATTGAAGGTTTTCTAAATTCTATTTCATACTCCAATTTGTATTTTCAGCTGCTGACTATTATTGTTCTGATAATACCTCAAACCTAATATGTTCATAATGAATTTCATTATCCTCCTCAAATGCCAAGCCTGCTTTTCTTATTCTGTTTGCATCAGAGTAAATTTTACAATTATCTTATGAATTCAAATTGTGGTACTGGAAAAGACTCTTGAGTCCCTTGGACAGCAAGGAGATCAAGCAAATCAATTCTAAAGGAAATCAACCCTGAATATTCATTGGAAGGATTGATGCTGAAGCTGAAGCTCCAATACTTTGGCCACCTGATGCAAAGAGCATCAGGAAAAGCATTGGGAAAGACCCTGATACTGGGAAAGGTTGAGGGTGGGAGGAGAAGGGGGTGATAGAGGATGAGATGGTTAGATGGCGATACTAACTCAATGAACATGAGAGCATGAAACTCCAGGAGAGTGTGAAAGACAGGGAAGCCTGTGTGCTGCAGTCAGTCCATGGGATGGCAGTGTTGGACAAGATCTAGTCCAAACAACAGTAAAACAACAACAATCTTATGAATCATTGCTTGTATACACTTTTTTCTTCACATCTGGGTGCTTTCTGTATTACCTAAAAATTGCTTCCTACATATTCACTAGAAACTGAACTACCCTTGACTTTAATTGAAGCTTTTTCAAATCACCATCCTCCTAACTGGTGTCCCTGTTTGATGTGTCTACTACCTCCAAACTGCATATTCTCCACAAATCATCAGAAGTGCACTTTAAAACATATAATTCAGTGTAGCATTCTCCTTTTTAAAAACACTCGATGGCTCCTTAGTTCATATAGCAATAGTTATAAGTTCATTTTATCATCATGTCAACAATGGCTCTTTAATATTTTTCTCTGTGAAGATGTCCATACATAGGAAAAATTTCTTGAGCCAAAGCAGGGATGAGTGGTAGTGGGTAGAGGACCTAGTTTTGCCTGCTGAATCCTCTTATTCATTGCATTCTGGAGCACCTCTGATGAATCTTGAGAATTCAAGATCAGTCAGTTTAGTTCAGGCATTCAGCGTGTCCGACTGTTTATGACTCCATGGACTGCAGCACACCAGCCTTCCCTGTTTAGCATCAACACCCGGAGCTTACTCAAACTCATGTCCAACATGTCAGTGATGCCATCCAACCATCTCAACCACTGTCATCCCCTTGTTCACCTGCCTTCGATCTTTCCCAGCATCAAGGTCTTTTCAAATGAGTCAGTTCATTGCATCAGGTGGCCAAAGTATTGGTGTTTCAGCTTCAGCATTAGTCCTTCCAATGAATATCCAGGACTTATTTCCTTTAGGATTGACAGATTGGGTCTCCTTGAAGTCCAAGGGACTCTCAAGAGTCTTTTCCAACACCACAGTTCAAAAGCATCTATTCTTTGGTGCTCAGCTTTCTTTATAGTCCAACTTTCACACCCATACATGACTATTGGAAAAACCATAGCTTTCAGTAGGTGGACCTTTGTTGGTAAAGTAATGTCTCTGCTTTTTAATATGCTGTCTAGATTGGTCATGGAGAAGGCAATGGCACCCCACTCCAGTACTCTTGCATGGAGAATCCCATGGATGGAGGAGCCTGGTAGGCTGCAGTCCATGGGGTGGCTAAGAATTGGACACGACTGACCAACTTCACTTTCACTTTTCACTTTCATGCATTGGAGAAGGAAATGGCAACCCACTCCAGTATTCTTGCCTGGAGAATCCCAGGGACAGGGAGCCAGGTGAGCTTCCATCTATGGGGTCGCACAAAGTCAGAGATGACTGAAGTGACTTAGCAGAAGCAGCAGCAGCAGCAGCAGGTAGATTGGTCATAGCTTTTCTTCCAAGGAGCAAATGTCTTTTAATTTCATGGCTGCAGTCACCATCTTCTGTGATTTTTAAGCCCCCCAAAATGAAGTCTCTCAGTTTCCATTGTTTCCCCATCTATTTGCCATGAAGTGATGGGATCAGATGCCATGATCTTAGTTTTCTGAATGTTGAGTTTTAAGACGACTTTTTCACTCTTTGACTTTAATCAAGAGGCTCTTTAGTTCTTCACTTTCTGCCATAAGGGAGGTGTTATGCTTTTGAACTGTGGTGTTGGAGAAGACTCTTGAGAGTCCCTTGGACTGCAAGGAGATCCAACCAGTCCATTCTGAAGGAGATCAGCCCTGGGATTTCTTTGGAAGGAATGATGCTAAAGCTGAAATTCCAGTACTTTGGCCATCTCATGCAAAGAGTTGGCTCATTGGAAAAGACTGATGCTGGGAGGGATTGGAGGCAGGAGGAGAAGGGGACGACAGAGGATGAGATGGCTGGATGGCATTACTGACTCAATGGATGTGAGTCTGAGTGAACTCTGGGAGTTGGTGTTGGATAGGGAGGCCTGGCGTGCTGCAATTCACGGGGTCGCAAAGAGTCGGACATGACTGAGCGACTGAACTGAACTGAACTGATCCATGTATCTGAGGTTATTGATATTTCTCCCTGCAATCTTGATTCCAGCTTGTACTTCATCCAGCCCAGCATTCTCTTGATGTACTCTGCATGGAAGTTAAATAAGCGGGGTGATAATATACAGCCTTGATGCGCTCCTTTCCCAATTTGGAGCCAGTCTGTTGTTGTTCCATGTCTAGTTCTAACTGTTGCTTCTTGACTTGCATTGCATACAGATTTCCCAGGAGGCAGGTCAGGTGATTTGCTATTCTCATCCCTTGAAGAATTTTCCACAGTTTGTTGTGATTCACACTGTCGAAAGTTTTGGCATAGTCAACAAAGCAAAAGTAGTTTTTCTGGAACACTCTTACTTTTTCAATGATCCAGCAGATGTTGGCAATTTGATCTCTGGTTCCTCTGCTTTTTCTAAAAAATTTCCTGTTAAAAAGCCTCTGACTTCTCAGCATTTTATTGAAGACCTTAAATGGGCTATACCCGTCTACTTTTTTTTTTTTTTTTACTACTTCCATATCATTTATCCTAAATTTTGCAATCCTAACTACTCAAAGTTCACTGAATATAGCATTTATTCATTCATTTTCTTTCATCACTTTCTATGCTTAATAACTTGAATTCATCCTTCAAGTATTTCTTTTTATTTGAAGGCATGCCTCAAAACAAAACTAATTTTACTTCTATGCATTATCTCTGAGAGCAGTTTGTATAAATGTTTCCCATAACACTGATCATGCTTTTCTTTCATATATCTATCCTTTTATGTCCTTCTAACATAATGTAAACTCTTGAAAATATAGGGTCTATGTCTTAGTCTTACCTGTATATTCCCAATTCCACATACAACCACCAGAACATAAAAGTTATTTTATAAATATGGACATAAGAATTGACAATGTGTGTGTAGTATAAAATATAAAAACATCATTAAGTGCAAATGGTTTATTATTTACACTGAGTTTAATTTTCCATTCATTACACTCTGATATCCAGCCTCAGTGGTCATCCCATACTGAGAGTCCCTTTCATATTCATTGTGTATTAGTCGCTCAGTCATGTCTAACCCTTTGTGACCCCATAGACTGTAGCCTGCCAGGCTTCTCTGTCCATGAAATTCTCCAAGCAAGAATACTGAAGTGGACTGCCATTCCTTTCTCCAGAGGAACTTCCCAACCCAGGGGTCGAACCCTGGTCTCCTGCATTGCTGGCAGATTCTTTACGGTTTGAGCTACAGGGAAGTCCTTCATGTTCGTTGCTATGTAGTATTTTAAAAAGATGCTGCAGCAATAATATCCTTCATCCCACATGTTCTTCTAGTATAGGATTTGACAGGCTACAAATTATTAAGCATATCAGCCTAGATTTATGCTGCCTTGTTCATTTTTTACTTCCCTCAAGCTAGGAATTTTTTTTTTTTTACCTTTTTAACAATTATAAAATAATGAAGAATATGTGACAGAGATTGTGTGGAGACACAGAGCCTAAAATATTTATTTGCCCCTTTCCAGAAACTTTGCCAAACTCTGTCCTAGCAACTTGATACATCTTTCAAGTGTGGTATCTAATTGCCTTCCCCTTAAATCTACGGATTTATGACTTACTTACAAGTAATAGAATGTGATGGGTATGATGCTGCATGATCCTCAAGGCTAAGTAAGAAAAGACCATGCATTGCTCACCTTGCTTACTGATGTCCTGCTTAAATGCTGATGTCCTGAGGTTGCCACATGGAAAGGAAGCCTGAACTACCTCACATGGAGAAACTACATGCAGATTCTATGTGCCTGTGTGAAGAGAGAGAAATATCCAGTCAGCTCCCAACCACAACATTGTAGCTACAAGCCACTATCTGACCACAGCTGCAAGAGAGGCTCAAACAAGAACCACTCATCAAGGCTCTTCCCAAATTTCAGTCTTAGGTTTTTGTTACTGTTTGTTTTTATTGAAAATAAAGAATGATATAAGACCTCAGGATCTAGAACCAAGATCCCAGAGAACAACAGAGTAGTAATTATCCATAATGAAGAAACTGGTACTACGTGCTTATGCAAATGGAGAGAATGGACTACGTTGTTACATGCTGTATGACTCTGTCTTTATAAAGTTCAAGAACAAGAGAAAGATAATTTCTGCTGCTGTAGCATAGGATGGTGATGACCTTTGGAAAAGGGGAGTGACTCAAACGGGATATGAGAAGAACATCTGGGTTGCTGTTAATATTCTGTTTCTTGATCTGAGTGATGATTACATGGTTGTACACTTTTGAAAATTCAAGTTGCATTCCTATGATTTGTAAACTGTGCTTAATATTACACTTCAATTTTGATGGTGACTATTTTTAGGCATCAAGTACTTGTAATTATATATTAATGTTCAATGAAGCATGCCTTGGTATTGAGATGGTGGAGAAATTAAAGAATATGAAAAGGTTAGAAAGGGAAGGAACATAAAAGATCACAGAATGCAACCATAATTTTGCATCTGACATACAAAGATGGTATCACATACAAAGTCATGGTGCAATTTAGAAACTGAATTAAATGGATTTATGGCTCTTTATTTAGTGTTTTTTTCACAGTATAAAAAGTTGTAAAATAAAGATATGTTGCTTATTCTTGAATTTATTGCATTATGAAAATTATTGTCTACTCCTCTACCACCATCTTTAGGTTATGAACATATATATAACTTGTATTTATACTTCTAGTTCTTATAAAAACATCCTGGCTCAGTTTTATTCACTGCTGACCCAGCAAGTTTCTGGCAGATTTGACCTCAGAAGACTCTTTTAATCTTAGAGACCTTGTAAGTGTCTATACTTGCAATATCCTCTAACTCTGCTAAAAAGTCAGTCTCTGGGTTGTTTCCCATTAAAGAGGTGTACAAGCTTAGATTTCAGCCTGTTCCCTCTCTGCAGGCATCAAGTCTTTATTAGGTATTTTTCCTAGCACATAAGGCAGGACTTCATCAAACTGCATCCCACTGGGTACAAAGACTGTTCTTAAGTTTCTGGAGAGAAATATCTTTTGCAATGACTCCTCTGTCCTTTTTCTCATTTCTAGGTCACTTTCAACTTGTTCTTTATAATATGTGGAGATTAATCAGTCAGCTTTTCTGATGACCATATACTGTTAATCAGAACAGCTTCAGCACACTGCTGCTCTGGGCTAATCTGTTAGCTTCTCACTGTTCCTTTGACTACATGCCCTTTCTTATCATCAAGAGGTTATTTAGCATTTTATGATGTTTTTACATTGGAACTTGGCAGTTTAGTCTTTCTACCTTTATGATTTTGATTTTTTTCTGACTAAAAGTAATATATAGGCAGTATTAAAAGATTCAAAAATACAGGAAATCATTGTAATAACAATATAAAAATGATCATAGTAATAGCTAACATTTATTTGCAGGTTACTTGGGAGTACTGTACTATTTTTTTACACATATTAATACACACTCATATTTTATATAACTCCACAATATCTTAGGGAGGTAGGCACAAATATGGTAAATGGAAGACAAGTTAAATGTTTACTTCAAAATCCTATGGCCAACAAATGGGTGAAAGTGAAAGTGAAAGTCACTCAGTTGTGTCCAACTCTTTGTGACCCCATAGACTATACAGTCGATGGAATTCTCTAGGCCAGAGGACTAGAGTGGGTAACCTTTTCCTTCTCCAGCGGATCTTCCCAACCTAGGCATTGAACCCAGGTCTCCCACATTGCAGGTGGATTCTTTACCAGCTGATCCACCAGGGAAGCCCATATGTGGCTGAACTGGGAGTCAAATCTAAATCTTCTGAATATGAAGCCCCAGATTTCTCTTAAATTGACTGTTCAAAAAATAAACATTGTTTACATTTTAGAGTTTTCTGTCATGTAATAAACATGTAGAGCTCAATATTTTTCTATATAACTGGGATCATTCTGTACATAAAATGTGTACCCTGCTACTAACACCTAGTACTTAACAATTTTCTCATTTGATTAAAGTTTAAAATATTTGAAATCTGTTTTTTCTGGGTTATACAATATTAATAACAATTTTTTAAACAATGTAACAGCTCTGGGGCATAGTGATAGACAGGAAAGCCTGACATACTGCAGTCCATGGGGTGACAAAGAGTCATACATGACTTAGCAACTAAATAACAACAACAGCTATTCATTTCTCATATACATTACGTGAGGTAAACAGCTCAGCTGTATTCTGCTGGGCTCTGCTTTGGACGATCTAGTCTTAGCTTCAAGTGTCTTCTTAACCAGAATTGGAGCTGGAGAAGAAACTTCTATCTGGGAAAAAAGTGCTCATGGAGGAACACTAGAACAAGAGGAGCCCAGTTAAGTCACTCAAGTGCAGTTAAACCCATGTTCAGATATGTGAAAAGTCACAAATGTTTATATAAAATTGGCAAAAGTGTTCCACATGGCAAAACCCAAAGACAGTGGTACAAAGGAGCACAGCAAATGTAGGAAGGGGTGAATGATTATATATGAATGATACAACCCACCAGAGTATTCATTTCCATTCTGCAGGCAAAATATACATTCACTCCCTCCTCAAAGCATTGAGATGTCTTTTCTTAAAGTTAAAATAGGATCAAAGCCTAAGGTCGTGGGATCCAAGAGCTTCTCTTGAATCAAAGAATGTTCAGTTAAAAAGACAGATTATCTGTTCCCCATACATACACAAAGAACAGTGAAGGGACAATAACAGGATAATCACAATGAATATTCACATAGAAACAGAAAAAAATACATATTCCCAGTTAATCACTGGTTCTTAGAAACCTTGAAACCCCACTGGGCAAATGTGAAATTGGCCCTAACCTAGAGAATGTTTCTTGACTAGGCTCCTGCTCTGTCCCATAGAATGAACAATTCTGTCCCTGGTACTCCAAGGAACTTAGCTCTTTGTTTGGGAATATTCTCCTTGGTGTAGTTTAAGAAGGTTTTGAGATGTGCCCTCCTTGTCATTGAGCAATTTTTCCTTCTTATAGAGGGCTGAGGGAACAAAAGAAATTTTACAGCTAGAAAATTTACAGTCCTTTTAACCAGGATATATAACACTTTGATGATACATCTCTCTCAAAAACTGCTGGTTTTTACCTCTTTAAATCTAGTCAGCATTACGTAATAGGCAAAGTCTCAATGCCTCTTGACATATATCTGTCACTCTAGACTTAATTGATGTTCTTTGTGTTTATCAGGTTTCTAAGAATACACAGAAGAAGTGTACAAAAAAGATCTTCATGACCTAGTTGATTACGATGGTATGATCACTCACCTAGAGCCAGACATCTTAGAATGTGAAGTCAAGTGGGTCTTAGGAAGCATCACTACAAACAAAGCTAGTGGAGCTGATGGAATTCCAGTTGAGCTATTTCAAATCCTGAAAGATGATGCTGTGAAAGTGCTGCACTCAATATGCCAGAAAATTTGGAAAACTCAGCAGTGGCCACAGGACTGGAAAAGGTCAGTTTTCAGGCCAATCCCAAAGAAAGGCAATGCCAAAGAATGCTCAAACACCTGCACAATTGCACTTATCTCACACGCTAGTAAAATTATGATCAAAATTCTCCAAGCCAGGCTTCAGCAATACGTGAACTGTGAACTTCCAGATGGTCAAGCTGGTTTTAGAAAAGGCATAGGAACCAGAGATCAAATTGCCAACATCCACTGGAACATTGAAAAAGCAAGACAGTTCCAGTAACACATGTATTTCTGCTTTATTGACTATCCCAAAGCCTTTGACTGTGTGAATCATAATAAACTGTGGAAAATTCTGAAAGAGATGGGAATACCAGACCACCTGACCTGCCTCTTGAGAAATCTGTATGCAGCTCAGGAAGCAACATTTAGAACTGGACGTGGAACAACAGACTGGTTCCAAATAGGAAAAGGAGTACATCAAGGCTGTATATTGTCACCCTGCTTATTTAACTTACATGCAGAGTACATCATGAGAAATGCTTGGCTGGATGAAACACAAACTGGATTCAAGATTGCTGGGAGAAATATCAATAACTTCAGATATGCAGATAACACCACCGTCATGGCAGAAAATGAACTAAAAAGCCTCTTGATGAAGGCGAAAGAGGAGAATGAAAAAGTTGGCTTAAAGCTCAACATTCAGCAAACTAAGATCATGGCATCAGGTCCCATCACTTCATGGCAAATAGATGAAGAAACAGTGGAAACAGTGAGAGACTTTATTTTGGGGGGCTCCAAAATCACTGCAGATGGTGATTGCAGCCATGAATTTAAAAGTCGCTTACTCTTTGGAATGAGCTTATGACCAATCTAGACAGCATATTAAAAAACAGAGCCATTACTTTGCCAACAAATGTCCATCTAGTCAAGGCTATTGTTTTTCTATTAGTTATGTATGGATGTGAGAGTTGGAGAATAGAGAGAGCTGAGCGCTGACGAATTGATGCTTTTGAACTATGGTGTTGGAGAAGACTCTTGAGAGTCCCTTGGACTGCAAGGAGATCCAACCAGTCCATCCTAAAGGAGATCAGTTCTGGCTGTTAATTGGAAGGTCTGATGTTGATGCTGAAACTCCAATACTTTGGCCACCTGATGAGAAGTGCTGACTTATTTGAAAAGACCCCAGTGCTGGGAAAGATTGAGGGCAGGAGGAGAAGGGAATGACAGAGGATGAGATAGTTGGATGGCATCACCCACTCAATGCACATGAGTTTGGGTAGGCTCTGGGAGCTGGTGTTGGACAAGGAGGCCTGGTGTGCTGCAGCTCATGGGGTTGCAAAGAGTCAGACATGGCTGAGCAACTGAACTGAACTGAACTGATGAGACCACAACAGTGCACTCTTATCTTTAAGAAATTTTGTCAAAATGAAAGGATTTACTTAAGTCTATTTAATAAAATCAGACTTAAGGGAAGTTTTGAGATTTTTTCCTTTGATTTAGTCTTTGTACAGACAGTATATTTCTATGACCACACCCTTCACTTGGTTTTTACCTTTGGGTTTGATCTTAATTTGACAATCTTTTAACAGCTGAGGTGAAAACCTGAGGAATTTTTCAACTCTGTAGTCTCCACATGTCTGTGCTTTCCCTTCTTTCTCACTTGGAAACCATTTTTTTCCTGAGCTCGTTTCTTCCTTGGAACACTTCTCCAAATGGAGCAAATACTCACCAACTCATGTTGCCATTACTTTGATCAAAACCTTTTAACCCAAAGTTCAAAGTTATATACTCTGCCTCCCAAATGAACATTTTACCAAACATTTCACAATAGAATCCTGTGGTCTTCTTTTTTATAGCCTCTTATGACAGTGTTCTTGCTTTCTTCTCCTTCTATAGCTAATACCACATATTTTGGTGCTTTGTTATGGCAGATAACATTTATAGATATCCCATTTTCTAGAACTCTGTATGCAGTTTCCACTAGGTTAAGCTATAGGGGGGAAATCCTCAAAATATCAGTGGCTTAAAATGACAAATAATTATGTCTTATTAACATCAAATGAGGGTTTCAGGGAGCCCAAGACATCTAGGCCCTGCTTGACGGAGGAAGGGAAACAGGCGCTTCCATTTGTGCCTAAAGTGAGCTGCTTTCCTAAGCTTTTATGTAAGCAAGGTTAAAACATCCTTCGTGCGCTTAAGCTATTTTGAGTCACATTTTCTGTCACTTGTTCTAAGAGAAATCAACTGAACTGCTTTATTAAAGAATTTGATTGTTATCCTAAGCGCACAGCAGATATTGAAAGAGTTCCTTTAGAGAGATAACATATGAATTGCATTTTGGAAAAAAAAAAAAAATTTCTCCTCCTGCAGTGCGGAGAAAGAATGGGGAAGAGTCCAAAGTAGATGGGAAAAGACAGTTTCTAGGCCAACAGAAGAATTTAGGTAGTAGAATATTATAGATTGGAATAGAGTAGTGACACCAAAGAAAGAGACATACAAATTTAAGAGGTTTAAAAGAATAGACAAGTATTGGTAGTGAATCAGATATGTGAGTGAGGAAGGAAATGTCATAACTGATTCAGAGAAACTCAGAAATTTGTTTTGTGCAACTGGATACATGTGATAGAAAGCATTGAAACAGGAGCTGTTTTCTTTATAAAATAATTTGTTAGTTCTTAAACGTGTTGAATATTATGTGCCCTTACAGTCCAGGAAGCAACAGTTAGAACTGGACATGGAACAACAGACTGGTTCCAAATAGGAAAAGGAGTACATTAAGGCTGTATATTGTCACCCTGCTTATTTAACTTCTATGCAGAGTACATAATGAGAAACGCTGGGCTGGAAGAAGCACAAGCTGGAATCAAGATTGCCGGGAGAAATATCAGTAACCTCAGATATGCAGATGACACCACCCTTATGGCAGAAAGTGAAGAGGAACTAAAAAGCCTCTTGATGAAAGTGAAAGAGGAGAGTGAAAAAGTTGGCTTAAAGCTCAACATTCAGAAAACGAAGATCATGGCATCTGGTCCCATCACTTTATGGGAAATAGATGGGAAACAGTGGAAACAGTGTCAGACTTTATTTTTTTGGGCTCCAAAATCACTGCAAATGGTGACTGCAGCCATGAAATTAAAAGATGCTTACTCTTTGGAAGAAAAGTTATGACCAACCTAGATAGCATATTCAAAAGCAGAGACATTACTTTGTCAACTAAGGTCCATCTAGTCAAGGCTATGGTTTTTCCAGTAGTCATGTATGGAAGTGAGAGTTGGACTGTGAAGAAGGCTGAGCGCCAAAGAATTGATGCTTTTGAACTATGGTGTTGGAGAAGACTCTTGAGAGTCCCTTGGACTGCAAGGAGATCCAACCAGTCCATTCTGAAGGAGATCAACCCTGGGATTTCTTTGGAAGGAATGATGTTGAAGCTGAAACTCCAGTACTTTGGCCACCTCATGCGAAGAGTTGATTCATTGGAAAAGACTCTGATGCTGGGAGGGATTGGGGGCAGGAGGAGAAGGGGATGACAGAGGATGAGATGGCTGGATGGCATCACTGACTCGATGGATGTGAGTCTGAGTGAACTCCGGGAGTTGGTGATGGACAGGGAGGCCTGGTGTGCTGCGATTCATGGGGTCGCAAAGAGTTGGACACGACTGAGCGACTGAACTGAACTGAAAACATTCAAGTGGAGATATGGAGTATGCATGCATGTGTGGTCAGTTGCTTCAGTTGTGTCCGACTCTGCGACCCTACAGACTGTAGCCCACCAGGCTCCTCTGTCCATGGGATTCTCCAGGCAAGAATACTGGAGTGGGTTGCCATTTCCTTCTCCAGAGGATCTTCCTGACGCAGGGATTGAACCTGTGTCTCCTGCATCGCATGCAGATTCTTTACCCCCAAACCACTGGGGAAGCCCAATGTGGAGTATACAGTTGGATATTTGAAAGTTAGGAAATAAATCTTGATTGGAAATACCGATTAATGAGCCTTTAAGTTAATTTGGACACAGATGAATTCTTAAAGGCACTTACCCTGTGTTGTGAGCGTTTAGAATCTCTTTTCTTTTAGTAATAAAAAATTCATAGTTGTTAGCTCTTTCATGTATATAGCACTTTTCTCTGTGCAAGAAAATTTCTCTTGGAAGAAATTTCTTCTCTTGGAAGATGGGAAATTTACTTCCAGTGTCCAGAATAGTGGCTTATACTTGGTAAGAGTTTACTAAGACTTAGGAGAAGGCAATGGCACCCCACTCCAGTACTCTTGCCTGGAAAATCCCATGGACAGAGGAGCCTGGTAGGCTGCAGTCCATGGGGTTGCAAAGAGTCGGAAACGAGAGACTTCACTTTCACTTTTCACTTTCCTGCATTGGAGAGGGAAATGGCAACCCACTTCAGTATTCTTGCCGGGAGAATCCCAGGGATGGGGGAGCCTAGTGGGCTGCCGTCTATGGGGTCGACGGAGTTGGACACGACTAAAGCGACTTAGCAGCAGCAGTAGCAGTGAGTAAATGAAGATTACAAGTAGAATCATCTATCTAGCATTTTGGCTGGAGTACTTTTTCTGTTCCTATGATTTCAAATGTGGCTTTTAAAGTCACTGTTCCAACTCTCAGCCATGTATGTCTCCATTTAGTTTTGCCTGGTTTGTTTCTTTGTTCAACTATTTACATAGAAAAGACCATTTATAAACAGTTGTGCTCTCATTTCTCTGCACACTTAAGACCAAAAGAGTATATTTTCGTAAATATTTTCTACACAACTATGTTCCTTGTGTTTACATTGAAACTAAGTTGTGGTGAAATGGGAGATGGGGGAGTCTATCTAATATCCACATACCTGATCAATTTCAATTTTTGATACAATGGTAGTTTGTTTCCTTAGGGCGGGTTGGGTTTTTTTTTCCCCCTGAGCCTACAGTATAGACTTTTGGAAAATATTAAGAATGGATTATATGAATACAAAATTTGATCAGCTCTATGGGGGCTGGTATTTCAGTTTTCATGAATACTTCCAAAGAACTAGAGGAATATTAAGATATGTCATCCCTGACCCACTTAAAGTTTTTCATAAATAGTTTGTTCCATTTATAAAGCAGAAGTGTCTGTTGGATGACTAACAAAGCAGATTTAATTCAAAGGGTAGCAGAAATTTCTTAGCTTACTGTTTATTGCCACAGCTGCAGTATGAACCAATACATTCAGGGCTTCTACCCCATATATACAAAGAGAAGTCCGAAAGGAGCTAGCCAAGCAGAGAGGAGTTATGCTAAACTGGCCTCAGCTGCAGGTCTCTTTCTTCATATCTTCCCACAGCAGAATGGCCCTTCCCTGCCAAGACCAGAGCAATCATTTCTCATGCAAATGATACATTTCTGAATGCCAGAGAATGGAAAAACAATGACACCTGGAACCACAGTCTACTCACCAAACACCCATTATAAAATGAGATCATGTTGGAAAATATGCAGGTGTTGATCTCCAACAGCTTTTTACAGGGAAGTAAAGCATTTGGGCATGGAGCCACAGGTGCTTTTTATAGGCTTTTCCTTTTTTTTTTTTAACCATCTAGTGGCATATTAGGCTGAGATAGACTATTTTCAGGATTTCATTGTCATATAAATCCTCTTCTGTGGAACAAGAAATTGTAATAGGATGGAATTTTGACCACGCAAATACAGAAAGATGGTACTTACAAAATACTGGGTTGGCCAAAAAGGTAGTTTGGGTTTTTCCATAAGATGGTGTGGCAAAGACCAAACAAATTTTTTGCCTGACCCAAATTTAATTTTGTTAAAATAAATTCTTATACAGTCAATTCAGTTACTGTAAACTCTCTGCTTCTTGAGAGATCTTGGAAAAAAAATCAGGCTAATAAAATAACTGAGTTTACTGTCTGTAAACAGTATTTTTACATTCTTTGCCATTCTATGGGTTATATGTAAGTCCACTTTAAGCTAGGTATCTATATTAGCCAATTCTTTCCCCAATCTGCTGGCTTTAGCCCTCTGCCAAGTCTCTGGAATTCCTTCAAGCCATGCCTAATCCCCACATTGCACATCTCAAATGGAATTCTCCAATGTCCAGATGTTCTGCTAGGCATTCCTTGTTTTCTCCCCGTGCACAGTTTCCAGGAGCAGGTGTGCTCATCCAGTTGGGACTATATCTCCTCTTTTGAGCCTTTAGAATGCTAAAGCTTCATATTGGTTCATACCATCTAAAAGCAGGGACAGGAGAGAGGAGAGAGTGTGTAGACAAGAAGAACAGGATTCTCTTCGGTATTGTACTCTTTTAGAGGGCTCCCCAATCCATTTCAGAGCTAGGTAAAACTTCTCCTTCAGTTTTTATTATACTCCTTTCTCTCCCTGGGGCTTCCCTGATAGCTCAGTTGGTAAAGAATCCGCCTGCAATGCAGGTGACCCTGGTTCGATTCCTGGGTCAGTAAGATATGCTGGAGAAGGGATAGGCTATCCATTCCAGGATGCTTGGGCTTCCCTTGTGGCACAGCTGGTAAAGAACCCACCTGCAATGTGGGAGACCTGGGTTCAATCCCTGGGTTGGGAAGATCCTGAAGAGAAGCAAAAGGCTACCCACTCCAGTATTCTGCCATGGAGAATTCACCATGAGCAATGTTCACTTTCACTTTCTCTCCCTGGGACCTAGATATAAGTCCAAGATTGCTAGCATGAACTTTAATAGCAACTGGCATTTTTCTCAAAATTTTTCTCTGAGGATGTCTTTTGTTATATGCTTTAGATAGTCATCCCAGTTTACTTCTTTATTTAAGACAATTCCTTCATTAGCTGTCCCTTAATTCCCCAAAGATATGCTTCTCTGTGGCCATCCTGCCAGTTTGCCTGTCTAAAATCCAATATCTATTCATAAATCAACAAATATTTACTGAAGCTCTATCATTGACTAGATACTACACAAGTAAGTTTTTAATTAAAAACTTTATCCCTAGTTTTTATTTGCTGAAAAAGTACTATCCTGTGTGACTGTTAGAATCTAAAAATAATCTACTTAGCTATGTTTTTGCAAAAAAACTAAACACAAAAAAGAAAGACTTGCAATTCTGTGCATGTGTGGGAGTACATATTGTTGATATTTTCTGAGTGTTAGCTGATCACAAAACTTCTCTTAACCTCCCCAGTCTGCCAGCTTCCTCTTTTCCAGGGAATGTGGAACCAAACAGTATACTTAAACTTTAAAAATATTCTCAATAGCATCATCAAACCTCCAATACATTCCATGCTATTGCCTTTATTGCAGGTGGTGGGTGATGAACCTTGATTTGCAGAACTGGTTTCAGACTTTCTTTAAACATCTTTCATGGGCAACCTGAAATTTCACTGCAGTATGTGAGAGTATTTCACACCTCAGTCTGAGACAAAAGGAAACATTGTGTCACGTGTTACTAGAGTCACTTTTTTCACTCTCTTCTTTTTTAGGATAACTCACTTCAGGCAGTTGTCTACAAGGGCTAAAGCTAAGGTGTGGTAAAGTTGAGTCTTCCTTCTGTAGCAGATGTACTCAGAATCCACTGAGGAAAGAAGACAGATTGACTACATTTCTCACTAACTCCTTTCTTACCACTGTGTCTCTTGCAACACTTTCATGGAATAATATTAAGATGCCTTTCTTTCATCAGTGTAATTAAATTTCTACCTTTTAGTCCCCCTCCTATTCTTTCTGTGGTCAGTGTTGAGAAATAACGTAGTGTTGGTTCCCAGGGGAAAGGAAAAGATTAAAAAAAAAAAAAAAAAAAAGAGGAAAACAGAGATCCACAGGGTTCAAATATTATGACCTAAAAGTAAGCTTGTGAACTAATCAGTGGTTTAGTGTTTGTTACATTTATCAGCATTTTTTTCCATCTTCTTTTAAATCCTTTTTTACATCAACTCCCTTTTCCAACTCATCACCTCATGATGAAAGGATTATTATAGATGAAAGCCTTCAAAAGTATCTCATGCAGATACAGCATGTATCTTGTGCCTCAGGAGCCTTTACAAATTTATTTAAAATCTTTAAAATATTATCAACTCCACACCTTTCACATTAGTAGCTAGCCAAAAATAAAAACTATATACTAGAGAAAACAGCATTTCACAGAAACCAGCAGGTGTATAATAGATCAAGAATCTATTTTCTCCTTTAAATGAAGTGATTGCCCTGTAAAGACCTCTATTAAACTTCGCATAAAGAAGAAATCTATGAAAATCATTCTCTTCTCTAAAATATTTTCAAAAGTAGATCAGAATAAAAATCATATCCCAGTATTCCCTATTTAGAGTGCACATTGAGCTAGGGGCCTAGACATCGTTAAAGTATTGGTCATGGCATCTTTGGAGATTAGATAAATTTCTAAAGCTTTAATTTAGGCTTTTAGGTTGGAATACTTCCAAAAGAACAAGTAGTTATTCTAGGATTATTACAGAGTTTGAAATAGGGTTAAATGTAGAAGTGTTTATTAGATTTTTTTTCTTCTCAAGAGGTATCATTTTCACAGTGATCTAGTTAATGGTACACTAGCAGATTAAAAAAAAATGATGCACATCCACAGAGAAAACCTGATAATAAATATCATAAAAATAAAAATTCACTTTTAGATAAGTACTTCATAATTTAGAAAACATTTTCACATTTTTAATCTTGCATTCTCAAAGTTAGTTTTCAGAGCTCATATTAATATCCTCACTTTACAGACAAAAAGAATACAGTTCAAAGAAGGTAAGATTTGCCCAATATCACACAACTACTTAATGACACAGCTGGGACTTCAACCCAGATTTCTGACTCTTTTGGTCCCATTTCAAAGACTCTTTTGCTGCAGTAATAGTTGCCTGAGGTACAATTCTCCTTAACTGGTTAGGAAAGAAGCTAAACAAAAATAATACATCTATTCAACAATGAAGTAATCAATTGGCTACAACACACGGATAAAAAAGATATATGTGTCATTGTAAAAATTTTTGAAAACTTTGAAATGGGCAAAAACAATGTATGTCCTTTCAACAGAAAGCAGAACCTTCTCTAGCAAATCCTTCTAAAGTTTCTAATTTTATATATATCTGAACCATCTCCTGGATTGGATCTGACAGTTCTGTAAGATGTAGAAAACTGACAGTAATAAAAATAATTCTTGCCTATAGAGATCCAATTTGGCCCTTAGAGATTATTTCCACCCTGTGGATATCCATCAGTTTTGTACCTATTGGAAAATTCATTTTCATATTTCAATGGCTTATATGTATATCTGTATTTTGGAGTCATCTTTGGATCTACAGTCTTCCACTCTACCAGCTTAGCTATTGAAGGGTGCACGGAGTCACCTTTGAACCAGTTTTAACTTTAATGGTTCCCTCATTAACTGAGTTAAATAAAAACATTTGATACATGTTCATTTTTCATTTGTAGGAGAGTCATAATTTTACTTTTGAAATATGTTCTTATCAAATGAAACTAAATGTGTCTTATAAGAAATTACTATACAATAAGGATTGAAATACAGGTAAAGTAGTAAATGACAAATAATACAAATTTGTGAACAAAGTGATTTACAAACATAAATAAACAGTACTGTAGGGTTGAGGAATAATGGTTTATCTCCAACTTGAAAATGAAAAGACAAAAACCACAAAAGTTAAAGAAATATAACAGTGAACCATATTTAAACATAAATTGGACAATTAATAGAGATAAAGCAAGCAGTCTGTTTTGGGGTATAATGAATCATCATTCTTCGCATGCATGCTCAGTTGTGCCTGACTCCTTGTGACCCCACAGACTGTAGCCCGCCAGGCTCCTCTGTCCATGGAATTTTACAGGCAAGGATACTGGAATGGGTTGCCTTTCCTACTCCAGGGTATCTTCAAGATCCAGGGATCAAACCTTTGTCTCCTGCATTGGCAGGCGGATTCTTTACCACTGTGCCACCTGGGAAGCCATCATCATTCTTTAGCATCATGATAAACTGAAACAAATGGTTTTTATCCTACATAGGCTGCAATATGATAGGCAAAGGAAGTGGGAAATTGCACTAAGATTTGGTTGATTCCATCTTTTTGGCCTAACTGGATATATATCCAGCCTCTAGGAGATTCTTTTCTCAATTTTTTCAGCTGGATTTCATATTTGTAAAGACTACATATTCATTAAGAGTATTATTTTTCTAATTCATATCAGTAGTTATTTCAATACTAAACAAAGATTACTGTCAAGAAAATCCATTTCATAGATATTTGATGAATTTAAAGAATACTTGAGCTCATGCTGGTGCTTTCTTCTGAAGTATTCTCCCCTTCAGAAATTCCATTTATTTGAGGGTCTTATGGCAAAGACCCTCAAAATTTTCTGCTACTTGAAACTTCTGTCTGAATCAGACAACCACTTTTTCCATTTCTCTTATAGCATTTCACATCTCTCTATAGCATTGGTTTCATTTTGCCTTGTAGTGTGTAGCTATTGGTAGTTTAGACCATCACATTCTCCCCTCCTAGAATCTTGTCTCCTTGAGGTCAGGGCCCTGATTTATAATATGTCTGTATAACTCTCAAATGCTTGCCATGATGCTGGTACAGATACCTGTTGGATAAGTTCATAAAAAATAGTTCACTTGGAACTGAAAATGCTTGAGAGACCAAAATATATATTTTGAACATAAAGAAAAATAATTTTTCTAAATAGTGTATTTTCATGAGACAATAATCTTTAATTAATTCAAAGTAATTTTGAAATTTACTTTTTTAGCACAAAAAATTATCTGAGCCACTGGTAAGGCAGTCTGTACCAAAGTTATATAAATATGGGAAATTTATGGGAGCTATAAATAAACATACCTCTATCGACAACGTTAACAAATAGTGAATAAGAAAATGATATCACAGAAGGAAGGACAACAGGGAACTTTATAGTCACAGACATTGCTTTGTAGTAGCATTGTGATTTACTAAGCTCTGCTTTTACCAATAATATCCTCTATAGTATGTATGTGAGTGCATAATATTCCAAACTAAACAAATGTGACTATGGCAGAGCTTTTTATATATTTCAGGAAATTGATAGATTTTTATATCATCTATGGGTCTGTAAATTATCATTCTGATGATAAATAAAAATTTCTTCATATATAATTATTTTCAGACATTGTCAAATTACACAACATGACAGCTATGTTACTGATTCTTACGACCAAATAAATAATTTGGGCAAAAATATCCTTGTATGTGGGGCACCCCAGGTGGCATAATGGTAAAGAATCAGCCTGCCAATGCAGGAGATGCAAGAGATGTTGTTTCAATTCCTGGGCTGGAGAGATCCCCTGGAGTAGGAAATGGCAACCCATTCCAGTATTCTTGCCCAGAAAATTTCATAGACCAAGGAATCTGACAGGTTATAGCTATGGAATTGCAAAGAGTGGGACATTACTGAGCACACACACTCACACACATTCTAGCATGTGACATACAAAGGAATAATCCAGTGAATATGTGAGGCAGGGTAGCAACTGGAAGACTATGTGGTCTGAGGGAAGCCCACAGCCATACTGGTAACAACCAAGGGAATCTGGGGGTGAGAGAGTGAAAATAATGGGATTGATTTCATGTCAGGTTGATTCAAAAGCTAGTGGGAATGGGGGAATACTAGATTCACTGAAATAGAGCCATTGATTTGACAATTTTTAAAAGTTACTTACTTGCCTTAAGTGATGTTATAGGTTGAATTGTGTGACCCCAAACGTTATGGTGAAGTCCTAACCCCCAATACCTGTCAATGACACTTTATATGGGAACAGAGTTATCACAACTTTAATTGGTTAAGTTAAAATGAGTACTGGAGTAGTACTGACACTAATATGATTGATGTTTTTATACAAAGAGGAAAATGTAGACAAGGACATAGAAAACAGCTGTGTGATGCTGGAGGCATGAAATTGGGCTGATGCATCTACAGGCAAGTCAGAAGGGCTGGCAGGCTTCTGGGAGGATGAGGGCTAGGGAACCTCCTCCTCCAGAATCTTTGGAGGGAGCATGATTGGAGGTGCTGGTGGTAAAGAACCCATCTGCCAGTGCAGAAAATGTAAGAGACGCAAGCTCCATCCCTGGGTCAGGAAGATCTTATGGAGGAGGACATGGCAACCAACTCCAATATTCTTGCTTGTGAATCCTATGGACAGAGGATCCTAGAGGGTTACCATCCGTAGGGCTGCAAAGAGTCAGACACAACTGAATTGACTTAACGTGCAAAGTCTGCCAACAGTTCAGTTTCAGGCTTCTGACCTCCAGAGCTATGTAAATTTCCATTGTTTTAAACCATATAATTTGTGGTACTGGTATAGTAATACTAAGAAATTAATATAATTTTTTTTAGGTACTAAAGTAACAAAGACTATTTTAAATAGTTACTTTAATGCACTTACCTTGGTGATCATAATAATTGGATTCTATGTGGCATAATGCCATTAATATAGAAAATAATACTGAACTCTTATGGTATGATTGTCATAAAACCTGTATAAAATCTGTTTAATTGATGGTAGCAGTAATTATCATGTATTAAATTCATGATCTTTAATTTCCTCCACACCCTAGAATGTTAGGCAATATTATCCTCCTTTTACAGAAGATGAATATAGGGCACAGTTGGTTAGGAATTATCACAATGAGAATAGTTACAATTCAAATCCAGGTCTATTTGATTCTGTGTAGGACTGTTTCAATAAAGCCTCTAGTCGTCTAATAAATTGACATCCAAAATAAATAATTTGACTGATTTTTCAAGAAATGCAAAAAAGCAAAATGGCTTACAAGGCCTCTGAGGAGGCCTTACAAATAGCTGTGAAAGAAGAGAAGTGAAAAGCAAAGAAAAGGAAAGATATAAGCATCTGAATGTAGAGATCCAAAGATAGCAAGGAGAAATAAGAAAGTGATCAATGCAAAGAAATAGAGGAAAACAACAGAATGGAAAAGACTAGAGAGCTCTTCAAGAAAATTAGAGGTACCAAGGGAAAATTTAATGGAAAAATGGGCTCGATAAAGGACAGAAATGGAATAGACCTAACAGAAGCAGACGATATTAGGAAGAGGTGGCAAGAATACACAGAAGAACTGTACAAAAAAGATCTTCACGACTCAGATAATCACAATGGTGTGATCACTCACCTAGAGCCAGACATCCTGAAATGTGAAGTCAAGTGGGCCTTAGAAAGCATCACTACGAACACAGCTAGTGGAAGTGATGGAATTCCGGTAGAGCTATTTCAAATCTTGAAAGATGATGCTGTGAAAGTTCTGCACTCAATATGCCAGCAAATTTGGAAAACTCAGCAGTGGCCACAGGACTGGAAAAGGTCAGTTTTCATTCCCATCCCAAAGAAAGACAACCCCAAAGAATGCTCAAACTACTGCACAATTGCACTCATCTCACACGCTAGTAAAGTAATGCTCAAAATTCTTCAAGAAGGCGTCAGCAATACATGAACTGTGAACTTCCCGATGTTCAAGCCAGGTTTAGAAAAGGCAAAGGAACCAGAGATCAAATTACCAACATTTGCTGGATCATGGAAAAAGCAAGACATTTCCAGAAAAACATCCATTTCTGCTTTATGAACTATGCCAAAACCTTTGACTGTGTGGATCACAATAAACTGTGGAGAATACTGAAAGAGATGGGAATACTAGACCACCTGAACTTCCTCTTGAGAAACCTGTATACAGGTCAGGAAGCAACAGTGAGAACTGGACATGGAACAACAGACTGGTTCCAAATAGGAAAAGGAGTACGTCAAGGCTGTATATTGTCACCCTGCTTATTTAACTTATATGCAGAGTACATCATGAGAAACGCTGTGCTGGAAGAAGCACAAGCTGGAATCAAGATTGTCAGGAGAAATATCAATAACCTCAGATATACAGATGACACCTCCCTTATGGCAGAAAGTGAAGAGGAACTAAAAAGCCTCTTGAAAGCGAAAGAGAAGAGTGAAAAAGTTGGCTTAAAGCTCAACATTCTGAAAATTAAGATCACGGCATCTGGTCTCATCTCTTCATGGGAAATAGATGGGGAAACAGTGGAAGCAGTGTCAGACTTTATTTTGGGAGACTCCAAAATCACCGATGGTGATTGCAGCCATGAAGTTAAAAGACTCTTACTCCTTGGAAGGAAAGTTATGACCAACCTAGATAGCATATTGAAAAGCAGAGATATTACTCTGCCAACAAAGGTCCATCTAGTCAAGGCTATGGTTTTGCCAGTGGTCATGTATGGATGTGAGAGTTGGACTGTGAAGAAGGCTGAGCACTGAAGAATTGATGCTTTTGAACTGTGGTGTTGGAGAAGACTCTTGAAAGTCCCTTGGGCTGCAAGGAGATTCAACCAGTCCATCCTAAAGGAGATCAGTCCTGGGTGCTCATTGGAAGGACTGTTGCTGAAGCTGAAACTCCTATATTTTGGCTACCTCATGCGAAGAGTTGACTCATTGGAAAAGACCCTGATGCTGGGAGGGATTGGGGGCAGGAGGAGAAGGGGACGACAGAGGATGAGATGGCTGGATGGCATCACCGACTGGATGGACATGAATTTGAGTGAACTCCGGGAGTTGGTGATGGACAGGGAGGCCTGGTGTGCTGCGATTCACGGGGTCGCAAAGAGTTGGACATGACTGAGCAACTGAATTGAACTGACTGATATATTTCAACGTTTAAAGTTTCATCCTTTAACAAACCAGTGAAAAGTGAGTTGCTCAAACATCACAAGCATGTATCTGAATTCTTTTATTCCATCAATCAGCATTACACAATTAGCAGAAAAAATAGTATTTCTTCTCTTACCCACTACTTCTCCATGTGTTTATTGCACGTCCTTCATATCTTAAAAATGGAATAACTCTTCCTTTTTTTCCAGGGATGGCATATCATATTGATTAAAATGAGAATGAGCTTTGATGTGTTAGAGTCCCTATGACTGTGGTGGTTTCCTTGCACCTTCAGAGCCCCAGTTTCTTCATTATAGAATGAGGATCATAATACTTACTTTGTAGCATTGCTATACAGATCAGGTGCTTAGCATAATGGCAAGCACATACACTAAGTTACTATTTCAATTATGCCTTCAATAGTATACTTAGAACTAAGAAAATGTGTTGATTATATGAAATTGACCACAAATGTATTGTTATATAATTTTAACCATTAGCTCCCTAGTTTCTATCATCAAAAGAAATTTTAAAAAGGTGCAGAAATCAAAGACAGCATTTTCTTTTCTATATTATTTAAAGAATCTCTTACATTCAAAATACAAAATAATAGTTTTGAAAATCTAATCTTTACAATAAGAAAGAATTGGTATAGCTTCAAGTTATGTATAGAAAAAATATGACTATATAAGCAGATTTAGTGTCAAGCTGCTTCCAAATTTTCTCTGATAAAACATAATAGTTACATATTTCCCATCTGAACTATTTTTGCATTACAATGGGAGTCAAATTATAAAAATAAAATGTATTTACTTGGATTTTTTTGTGTTGCAGATGTGGTCTATCCAAATGATTGAATACTCCCCCAACAACTGGAAAAGAAAATGATGATGGCATTAAAGGTGACCCGATATTTACATTTTCTTTATTTAAAAATTATATCTACCAACAAATTAGTTCTGAAACTTTTTGTCATCATTAGGATTAATGAAAGTGAAACAGCAAAGTGTATGATTGAGAATGTGGTCTCTCGAATCAGAGTTTGGGGTTATTAGTCCATCTCCACTGCTCACCCATCATGAGAACTTTGGCAAGCCATGTGGCCGTGCATTCCTCAGTTTCCTCATGTATAAAGCATAAATATGAATATTACTAATCTCATAGAGTAACCAAAATTATTATATGGATGCACGTAAAATGTTTAAAGACAATGCCTAATACATAGATAATTGTTAGTCACTCAGTCATATCCGACTCTTTGTGAGCCCATGGATAGTGGCCCACCAGGCTCCTCTGTCCATGGGATTTTTCAAACAAGAAAACTGGAGTGAGTTGCTGTTCCCTTCTTCAAGGAATCTTCCTGACCCAGGGATGGAACCTGGGTCTCCTGCAGTGCATCCAGATTCTTTACCATCTGAGCCACCAGGGAAGCCCTAAGCTTTCATTTAATGTTTATAATTCTTATTGTTAGAACTTACAGTGTATCATATGCAGAAATAATATCTAAAAGATATTATAAAATAAATAATTAAAATAGCTATGTGTATTAAACACTTATCCTGAGCCAGTCTCTATAATGATTATATTTCATGGATATATTTTTCCAAAAACATTATTAATAGCTTAATTTTACAGACAATGGAAATAAGGTATATGTGGAGGAGTTGTCTATTGCTTGCATACTCTAGCAACTGGGAAAGCCAGGATTACTTTTCTTGTCCCTCACCCCTGGACCAAATATGGAGAGGGGCCCACAGGATGCCAGAGAAGGCAATGGCACCCTACTCCAGTACTCTTGCCTGGAAAATCCCATGGACAGAGGAGCTGGTGGGCTGCAGTCCATGGGGTCGCTAAGAGTCAGACAGGACTGAGCAACTTCACTTTCACTTTTCACTTTCATGCATTGGAAAAGGAAATGGCAACCCACTCCAGTGTTCTTGACTGGAGAATCAGAGGGATGGGGGAGCCTGGTGGGCTGCTGTCTATGGGGTCTCATAAAGTCGGACATGACTGAAGCGACTTAGCAGCAGCAGCCACAGAATGCAACAACCTTCTGTCAGGCTTCTCCCATGCCTTCAGAAGTACATAAGATTTTCACTTTGAGAGTGGTTCTACTATTCTTTGTTTTGCTAAAAAAGGGATTGCTAGTCTCCTGAACCTAATGCCTGATGATCTGAGGTGGAACTGTTGCAATAACAGAAATAAAGTACACAATGAATGCAATGAGCTTGAATCATCCTGAAACCCACCACCCACTGGTCTGTGGAAAAACCAGGTCATGGTGCCAAAAAGGTTGTGAATGTCTGCTCTAAAAGAAGAGCCTAAAGTAGCGACTTCAGTGAAATCACTTGTGAAAGTGACTTATTGAGGGAGTACTTCTAGGAGAAAAGGAGAGAGAGAAGCAAGATAGGGCAAGCAAAGAAAGTTAAGCAAGGATGTGGTATCAGCTGGCAACCAGCTTCATCCTGGAGGATCAGTTGTTGGTCCTGATTGTGGCAAGAGGGCCAATGCTTTGTATCCTGTGTCAGCCTGGCAGTAGCCTCTGACAGCCCTATGAGCTGGAGATCAGGGGGCACATGAATTTCTGAACAATGGAGCTTTCATTCCTCCAAAGCCAATATGCTGTACAAGGGGCATCTGTGAGCCCTTAGAAACCACCACTCCCAGCATGTGGGGAAACGGTGCACCAGAGAAGGGAGAAGCATATAGTATTGTCATCTGCCTCTTGCTGCAAGGTCTTTTTTCTTCATGGAGACACAGCCTCTTCTTTAAATAGTTCTATATCTGAACTCAGGATCAATTCTAGAAATTAGGCAAAGGATTTTGATTCTATATTGGGCAGCATTCTGCCTGGCATTGTTTATACGTACAGATATATCTCCTACTTTTTGAAAGTTTGCATTATGCCAGTTCACTTTTACAAAAGAACTCCATTAGTACCTATTTTCACTACTGGAAAGAAATCTAAAGAGGATTTTCACACTTATGAAAAAAAGTGAAATGCAAAAACAGCACTCAGTGTTTGTTTTGCAGGGAGCTTTTATAGAGGCAGTGCACCCTGAGTAGCAAGAGTGGTACCATCAAGCCCCTTCCCTGAGACTATACTCGGCATCTCAGCACCAAGCTGCCACAGCTTTGAACTGCATGAGCATTTGTGCTTTATCTCAATTCATTTCGTGTATTTGTTAGCAAGATGTGCCCTAAGGTTATTGCTTCTTCACTATATGCCATTTCAGTTTAGGGAAGGTTTCCACGGAACTCTCTACTTTCAGATAATGGGTAGAACCTGTTTATATTCAGTTCATTTGCTGGCAGCCATCTATTTTGACCTGAGGATGTAATGTTCCCCTTGTATTTCCACAGATCACGGCAAGCCAGGTGCCCCTGGCTGCTAGTCTGACCTTGCCGTTCATGTTAGTGATTATATCCCCATTTCTGCTGGCACTGAAGAGTCACCACATGGCTTTTGCTATATGGGATTCCTATCATCCTACTGATACAAGGCAGCATGTCCTCTTCAGCCCTGAAAAGAAAGGGTGACCACTGCTGAGTTCTCAGTGAGGCTGGTGTCCTCCTTATAAACACATATCTTTTCATCTTTAGAAATCACCATCTTATGGATTTTCAATCTTTATAGTGGACCCAATCTAGTATGCCCAAATCTTGGAGGGTTTTTTTTTTTTTAATCCTTTATTTTAATCTGTCACAGAGTTCTAGCTTCCTTATTTCAATTAGTGTGGTCCATTTAATTTTCCAAGAATTGAAGGGCCAACCAATAGTGTATTTGGAACACTTTCCAAACCCCTTGCAGGAAGTTAAATCTTGTGTCATGGGAAAATATTTGCATATAAAAAAAACCCATTTTTCAGTCTCTGTCTGCTCTCTTTGTTCCAGTCCTCTCAGAATACATTGCTGGCATATTTTCCTTTTTCATGCTGATACATGTGAGTTGGGTCTTGCAGCTCATTTGGCATATAATCCATCTCCTGTAGAAGGCCAAGCTCTTTCACAGTCAGGCCTTGCTTAATACTGGCCTGATTAGCATGGCTCAATACTAGGTACAATAAATAGGGGTCAGCTTCCCTACAGTGATTTTTGCATTTTAAGCATAAGTGCTATTTGCTTAAATGATCATTTTTACCCAGTAGTTGTCTAACTGGAAAATGGCTTCACTTGAAAATGTGGCACATTATTCTCTAATTATGGATGATGAAGAAGGTAGGTAGGACAGATCCCAAAGAGGGCAAGTGTAGTTTTGTAAGGCATTTGCTTCATATGAGGACTCTCCATGGGTGGGGAGTCAAGTCAGCTGATATTGAGGTGACAAAATGAACTGAGGGCTCAAGATTCTCAAGTGCATCAGACTAGATATCCCCTCTCAAGTCTCAGGATCACTCTTTGTTATTAAGGCTCTGCCTTTGGCATTGGACTCTTGTCTGGACTAAAGTTCCACCTTCTTTACAAATCTCCAAATCTTACAATTTGGTCCTGTACCTGCTCTTCACTGCTGCCCCTCCTCTGGTTGTGAGCAATAAAGAGTATCCAAATGAGCCTCCGAGGAAGCTTCCTGACCCTCATGAGACTGATTATAGTTCTAAGTTTCTAATTTTCTCTCTTCTGTATATCAATGGAACTTAGCAACAAACATCAAGTTCCACAGTTTTATTAATTACTATTTACATTATATCTATGAAATGTTACAATTGCTGTACCAGCCAGATAATTATCTTCCCTAAACAGCCTGTTCTAAGTAATGTGAAAGTCTGAGAAGTCACTGTTACAGTCCCTCAGGCCCTACTAATATTTTTTCCTACTTTATTGTTGTTTTTTAATCACCAAGTCATGGCCTACTCTTCACAATCCTATGGACTATAGCCCGCCAGACTCCTCTTTCCATTGGATTCTCCAGGAAAGAATACTAAAGTGGGTTGCCATTTCCTTCTCCAGGAGATCTTTCCTACCCAGGAACTGAACCCGTCTCTCCTGCACTGGAAGGTGGATTCTTACCACTGAGCCACCAAGGAAGCCTCCCCGCTTTTCTATCTTATTGGGAGCTTATTGCCTCCCTGCTAGCAAATGACTCACCTTCAGAACCATATCCTTATAATCTGTTCCCAGAATATATTTTGGCGTCATCTTAGGTAGGATTCCAAAAAGCATAGCCTTAGAGCATTTTTGTTTTCAAAATGATATATTAAAGATATGCCCTCAGGAAGAGAGTGAGGTCCCATGCTGAGGCAGAGTGCATTACCTTTGCATCCCAGAGTCCATTTGTCATTGGGATCTTGCTATGGTGTAAAACTCCTCAGAGAGGCAGATCCAGTTCAAGTGAGGGCAATGCTCTGGCAGATGCAGGCGATTATGAGCCATTAGTCAACAGTTGAGGGGAGATGTACTGGTCCAGTGAAGGACATCTTGGGAGCACATGGACAGCATCCTCTATGCCATTTCTGAGACAGAATTTCAAGCCATGTTTGCAAAGCATAATGCCATCTACTAATTTGGGGCCTTTTCCTCCATTTGCATGCTACCTACTTTGCTCTGCTCACCCATCCCTCTCTCTGTATTTTACTCTGCATTTTTCCATACAGTCAATTCAATTATAAGCTACTCTAGTGCAAAATATTACATATTTATTTTTAAATTTAAGAAATTAAATTATCTATCTAAGGAAATTTTCAGCTTCAGATATAGATTTCGACCCTCCACCCCTCAAATTTCTCCTTATTTGGCTGTCAGGGGTATGGCTGAGGCCAGTCTTCCTGCTCTCAGCCTGCACAACCAAAACTGTGTTCACGTATGAGTTCTTAGTCAATATTTTCCATTTTGAGTAGGCTTTCTGAGGACTAAAATTAAATAAAAAATTGTAAAAGGATCCCTTGCTAGATTACCAATATGAATTAACTTAATCCTTCATTCCTAAATGTAAAATTTCCATTTATAATTTTAAGAAAGCTAAGAGCACATTAGAAAGAGCATTGGAAAAAGCAAAGGCCTGTTGCAACAATAGTGAAAGCAGGGCAAGGTGAAAGATCTGCCCAGACAGATTGCAGAAGACATGCAGATTTTCAGAAGGCATTAATAGTTTCAAGTGAGCAGTATAAAGGGGAATTTATGCTTCAACGGTGATCACAGAGCTTCATCTTCTGAACATACAACAGCAACAAAGAACTAGTTATGAAGGATAATACATCAGTGTCATAGTCTTCCATCATCAAGGCAATACTTTTGTATAGTGATATCCATCCTTACCTCTCGAAATGGACGTACCAGGAAAGGAGGTTGGGGACTGGAGAAAGAAGACAAATTTACCTGTTAATCCTGGTAGCTGAGGGCCATAATATATTTTGAGAAGCTACACATTTTTTCTTCTTAAATTGGAAACAACTCTGTTACATACATGTGTTATGATTGAAAACAAACCAATTATTTCTTAAATTAGTAAATCTGAAGGAGAGAAAATACAAACTACTGTGTGAATTTGATCTGTGAAATTCTGGTAACAAAATGTATCAGCTCAAATGTCCAAAGGTTAATGTAAAGAAATCCTATAATATTTTAGAAGATTACAGTATAAAACTACACTGCAACTGCTTTCAAATAACACGTTAGAAATATGATTTTTTGTTCTTAAAGTATGTGATCAGACTATTAACATCTATGCACGGAGAAAATTCTTTTCCAAGGAACCACACAGAAATCATCAGTAAAGTGTTCCGCATCATGTGATTATATTTTGCTAACTTAATAGGCTCTAAGTAAAGGTAGTGAACATGTTTCAGTAGTCCCCACACCTAAATTTAGGCCACACTAGATTTCAAATTAGGCTATATATCAATGAATGCCTCTGTAGAAATATTATATCAAAAGATAATAATTAGCTTTGTAATTTACATTTTTATTTTCAGCCAAGAAGTTCCCCATACAAGATTTCCTCATTCTAAAACTTCTTTCCTTTATATTACACCTTTGGAAATCTTTGTTTCTTTTTTTCTTTAAAATTCTACTCAAGCTTCATTTTCTTTTTAAAACTGTCTGTGCTTCCACCATCTCACTCTCAAGTAGGATTGACTTAGACTTTTTTCAATGCATTCATTGCAGTTGCATTACCTTTATTATAGTACCTATAAAAAACATGTTGCAAAGATTATTTACTAATTTGGAATCTATATGAGTTAGTGATCTTTTTGAGGATAGGTATCCTTTCTTATTGAATTTTACCAGTGACTTGTACAATACCAAGAAATTTTGAGTCAGTGCTCAACAATTTTTTTGAATGAATGAATGTATGAATAGCTTTTGTTAGAAATTTACAGATGAATATCTAAAACACTATTGCATGATTTCCAGAGTTCAGGTGCAGGTAGTATTCAGAAAAGCAAAGTCTTATACTGCGGGAGTACATGTGCTATTTTATGCCTTTTTTATTTTCTCCATTTGAAAAGTCTTAAAATTCCCTTAGCATATTCTCAGATTACTTACTTGAACAAAATTTAATCACAAACCTAATGAATAACATACTTTTGCATTCCAGTCCCCTATAATGGAAAGGACATCTTTCTGGGGTGTTAGTTCTAGAAGGTCCTGTAGGTCTTCATAGACCCATTCAACTCCAGCTTCTTGAGCATTACTGCTTGGGCATAGACTTGGATTACTATAATATTGAGTGGTTTGCCTTGAAAACAAATGGAGATCATTCTGTCATTTTTGATGAAGATGATGCTGTGAAAGTGCTGTACTCAACATGCCAGCAAATTTGGAAAACTCAGCAGTGGCCACAGGACTGGAAAAAGTCAGTTTTCATTTCAAACCCAAAGAAAGGCAATGCCAAAGAATGTTCAAACCACCTCACAATTACATCTCACATGCTAGCAAATTGATGCTCAAAATTCTCAAAGCCAGGCTTCAGCAGTACGTGAACTGTGAACTTCAAGATGTTCAAGCTGGATTTAGAAAAGGCAAAAACAAAAACAAAAAACCCAGAGATCAAATTGCCAACATCTGTTGGATCATTGAGAAAGCAAGAGAGTTCCAGAAAAAACATGTACTTCTGCTTTATTGACTACGCCAAAGCCTTTGACTGTGTGGATCACAACAAACTGGAAAATTCTTCAAGAGATGGGAATATCAGACCACCTGACTTGCCTCTTGAGAAATCTGTATGCAGATTAAGAAGCTACAGTTAGAAATGGAATGGAACAAATGAACAAAAAAGACTGGTTCCAAATTGGGAAAGGTGTACAAGACTGCATATTGTAACCCTGCTTATTTAACTTATATGCAGAGTACATCATGCAAAATGCTGGGCTAGATGAAGCACAAGCTGGAATCAAGATTGCTGGAAGAAATTTCAGTAATATCAGATATGCAGATGACACCACCTTTATGGCAGAAAGCGAAGAACTAAAGAGCCTCTTGATGAAAGTGAAAGAGGAGAGTAAAAAAGTTGACTTAAAACTCAACATTCAGAAAACTAAGATCATGACATCTGGTTCCATCACTTCATGGCAAATAGATGGGGGAAACAGTGGAAATAGTTAGAGACTTTATTTTGAGGAGCTCGAAAATCACTGCAGATGGTGACTGCAGCCATGAAATTTTAAGATGCTTAGTCCTTGGGAGAAAAGTTATGACCAACCTAGACAGCATACTAAAAAGCAGAGACATTACTTTGCTGACTAAGGTCCATCTAGTCAAAGCTATGGTTTTTACAGTAGTCATGTATGGATGTGAGAGCTGGACTATAAAGAAAGCTGAGTGCCAAAGAACTGATGCTTTTGAACTGTGGTGTTGAAGAAGATTCTTGAGAGTCCCTTGGACTGCAAGGAGATCCAATCAGTCCATTCTAAAGGAGATCAGCCCTGGGTGTTCTTTGGAAGGACTGATGCTAAAGCTGAAACTCCAGTACTTTGGTCACCTCATGTGAAGAATTGACTCATTGGGAAAGACTCTGATGCTGGGAGGGATTGGGGGCAGGAGGAAAAGGGGACGACAGAGGATGCATGGCTGGATGGCATCACTGACTCGATGGACATGAGTTTGAGTGAACTCTGGGATTTGGTGATGGACAGGGAGGCCTGGCATGGTGCGATTCATGGGGCCGCAAAGAGTTGGACACGACTGAGTGACTGAACTGAACTGATAGAGAAAACTCTGGAGAGTCCCCTGGACTTCAAGGAGATCAAACCAGTCAATCCTAAAGAGAATCAGTCCTGAATGCTCACTGGAAGGACTGATTCTGAAGCTGAAACTCAAATACTTTGGGCACCTGATGTGAAGAACTGATTCATTGGAAAAGACCTGGTGCTGGGAAAGATTGAAGGCAGGAGGAGAAGGGGACAACAAAGGATGAGATGGTTGGATGGCATCACCGACACAATGGACATGCATTTGAGTAAGCTCCAGGAGTTGGTGATGACAGGGAGGCCTGGTGTGCTGCAGTCCATGGGGTCAAAAAGAATTGGACACAAATGAGGTACTGGACTGAACTGAATGAATTACCACCATGACTTCTGATTACTACTGGGAGAAATAAAGGGAATGCCAAATATATTGTCTTCCATATAATTTAAATTGTTTCAATAGGCTCAAAGCTAAAATTAGTAAGAATGATACTGCCTGAAGCAGGCACCATCTGTGCCAACTTCACCTTCCCTCACCCTTCAACCAGAAATATTTCTAGGAAAGTAACTTTGAGTCAATTAGAAAATTTCAATCTGTAAGTGTTTGTATCATGTTTACAGACCTTTGAAATAATTATCAATATATGTATTTCAAAATTTCACTGATTTCAAATTTCACAGATCTTGCATCTATCTTTCTCACTAACCTGAAAGTCTGCAGTATCTGAACATGATTTCTCAAGGATGTTGTATAGACCCATCTTTATGAGGCATCACCTGTATGGTAAGTCAACTTTTTATCAAGTTGGGAAGCTTATTAGCATCTAGGGAATAAAAGATAGGCTTTTCAAAAGGTTGACCTCTACAACAGTACAGTCAATTGTAGCTGGTAGGTTTTTGTTACTCAGTAACTGTCAACTCACTTAATTCTTCAAATGAGAAAAGTCTGTTCTTAAGCCCGTAATATAAAAATTAGATGCCTGGAAATTTTTATTTCTATTTTAAAGGTACAACTTATCATCCAAATCATATTTGTTATAAATGTTTTCTTAGCAATTTACTTGCCACAAATGTCTATTGTACTGACAAACTGCAGGGAATAGTGTATGTTTATTCTCCTATACTTATGAGTTTCTAAAGAGATGCAGTGACAATAAAGGTAAAAAATATTATGACTTGCAAACCTCCAGATGGTGAGATTTGTTGTGTTATAATCCACATTCCAAGGTCTGAAGTAAATCCAAACTTTAGAAAGAGAAATACATTATAATTTTATCACAGTGTGAGCACATAACTGACTTGGAATTAGCCAACCATTGAAAGATTTATAGAAAACTCTTGCTTTCATGTGTGTGTAACAGTTGGGAAAGTGAGTTGGTAAGATAAGTCAGTATGAGATTTTTGTAATTTAATACACCTTAAAAGAGATAGAAAGAAATATTAGAAATAGAAAAGTTTAAATGCATATTGTCTTACATAGTTGTGAGAGGTGAGATAAACACAGGACATATTCATATCTCATTTCAAAATCTGATATTTCTTAAAATTATCATATTATCTCAGGATGGTCAGCCTTTGCCATTATATGAAAGTAACCATTATGTCAATCATAATATCATAGAAAATGTTCAAAGCAATCTGTATGTCCCCAACATTCATTTTTTCATGCATCATTAGTTCATGCAGCATATATTTATTATTGACTATTTTCCCCTATTTTTTGGCAAGTCTTTTTGGGTGTCCCTGATGACTCAGACAGTAAACAATGTGCTTGCAATGTGGGAGACTCAAGTTCCATCCTTGGGTCAGGAAGATCTCCTGGAGAATGGAATGGCCATTCCAGTGTTCTTGCCTGGAGAATTCCATAGACAGAGAAGCCTAGCAGGTTACAGTCTATATGGGGTCACAAAGAGTCGGACATGACTCAGTGACTAACACTTTCACTGTTTTCATTTTGTGCAAGTCACTGTGATAGGGATTTATCCTCACTTTGAAAAATTTTATTGAGGCTAAGATTCTGGAAATTATTTTCTCTCTCTCTATTATTCTTTTTAATATTTTTAGTTTATGGCTACAAATGGCCCATGACAAAGAATGACAAATAAAACATTGTCTATATCAAGTATCATCAATCAGCCTTTCATTTGCTTGTTTACTCAGAATAACATTTTTATGAAATTTATCTTTAAAAGGCCTGAAAATAATTTGTATTCATATCTTTGGTAATCAAAATAATACCTGCCACTTTGATATCTTAAATCTCAGATTTTTCAACTTAAATAAAATCAGGTGTACCATATTCACAAATGTAACATATCTCACACAAACTTTAAATTTAATACCTTCTAATATTTAAATGTCTTTTCTGTGTTATGTTGGCATAAAGAAAAACAAATAGATCAATAAAACAGAAAAGAGCAGTCAAAAGTAGACTCATATCTATAGATAATTTGTTATTTATTTATTTATAAAGTTGAGAGCAGTCCAAAGGGGAAACTGACATACTTGGGGAAGACAAAACACAAACCTGAATAACTCAATATCTATATGGAAAAAAAGTGCACTTTTATTTATTAAATGAACAAATGTCTTATGATATGTTGCTTCTGAGTCAAGAGGTAGCATGGACCACAATATGGTATAAAGGTCCTGATCAATTTCTCTAAAGAATTTTGAATCTTTCATTAGAAAGATTAGTTTAATTAGAAAATCAAATTCTTATATACTAATAACACTAGTCATTCCTACTTATTATTTACCTCCTGAGTGTCAGAGACCATGTGAGACATTTTTCATTGATCATATTATTTTTCTTTGTAATACTCCATAAGATAGTGTCAGTTAGATCATAGGACCTAGTTTCTAAATAACTTGCCTGCAGTCATGGGAAAATCCTCTGGAGAAGGAAATGGAAACCAACTCCAGTATTCTTGTCTGGGAAATCCCATGGACAGAGGAGCTTGGGAGGCTCTAGTCCATGGGGTTGCAAAAGAGTTGGACACAACTTAAACAACAGTCACACCAGTAAATGATTGAGCATTGATTTAATCTAGGACTATCTGAAGCAAATTTAAGTACTTTAGTTTACTAAGGAAAAATTTAATATACACAGTGTACTTAAATATATTATATAACACATTAAGATATATGAAATCACAAGATGCTTTATTAATTCAAACATACATCTAAGATAGCATAAAAGTCGTGGAACTAGCTAGATAGAGTTTGAGCTCTAAAGATGCCATTCCCCATTAATGCCAGATTAGGTCAACAAGTTTACTGATATCTGAGAATGAAAAGTCTCAACAGCAGAGATTCTTTTTTCCCAATAATAAGAGAAATATTAAACTTATTGGAACAGAAAGTATTTCATTTCAAAAAAAGTTAAAATAATTCTACAATATACTTGCCTCAGTTTACTCAATTTAGTTGAAAAATTTGAGTCAGTTTTTATTTAATCAGTTCACAATAGTCATTTTAGAGCATATTCTGTTTTGGGGAAAAGATGATGAAAACTTTTGTCAGAAAGATGGGTGCATTAGCAATGGAATAATCAAATAAAAATTCAAGGGAAAAATCACTCATAGAAAGAGAAAATTGTCACTTGGGCTCCCAGACTCTCTCGACCTAAGTAATTGATCTATAAGGTACATATTTTCAGGAAGAGCAGCAGAAAGTAAGATGAAAGAGCAGTTACTCTGAGTCTGCATGAATCAGAGAAGAAAGATATGAGACGGCACTGATTGCTTGAAGCTTAGAGATCATAAATGCAGAGGAATAAGCTTGAAGTTTTGAACAAGTTTCAAAATTATTTTGTGTTCTAAATTAAAGAAAGACTTAAAATTACAGTCCTGCCTGTCTAACACAGTTTTTCAACCTAGGCGGTAGTAACATTTTGGTCTGGATAATTTACTATGGAGAGCTACCCTGTATATTGTGGGAATTTTAGCAGCATTCCTGGTGTCTACAGATTAGATGCCAATGGCACCCTTCTCCAAGCTGTGACAACCAAAACTGAAAACACTGTTAATGTCTTCTGGTGAGAAAAATCATCCTCAATTTAGAACCACTGGTCTAATATGCTGGTTTGCCTTTTTAAAACACAAAGTGTTTAAAACTAAATCTCATACACTAGTTAAAAGAACACTTAAATTTCTCTCCCTTCTCTGGTGAGAAGTTGAGTTTTCTTTGCCTGATGATACTAATATTGCTGGATGTGAGCTGTAGAATTTGCCACATTTATATGCTAAGAATTTATATTTATCAGATAATGAAAGTAATGCATTAATTTTATATAGTATTGTCATCCCTAGAGCCACATTAACTATCTTATCTAAATTAAAATGACTTTTTTTATTAAAATGATGATACAAATGATGATATATTTTCTTAAAATGAATATTAATATGTTAGCCCTACACTTGAAATTAAAGATGAGACATGAACCTTCATATAAAAAAAGGTGTTTCTCTGGTGGTCCAGTAGTTAAGACTTTGTGCACAGGTTAGGTCCTTGGTCAAGAAACTAAGATGTCATATGCCATGTGGAAGGACCAGAAAAAATTTATTTACTGTCATCCAAGTAAATTTAGTATGTGATACTGAAATTAAAGACTGTAGGCCTGGAGACTGGCTGATGCATTCAAGAGGGAATGACTACTGCAGTTTGTTCATTGATGTAGTTGTTTAGTTGTTAAGTCATGTCTGACTCTTGTGTCCCCATAGTCATGCATTGGAGAAGGAAATGGCAACCCACTCCAGTATTCTTGCCTGGAGAATCCCAGGGACAGAGGCGCCTAGTGGGCTGCTGTCTATAGGGTTGCACAGAGTTGGACACGACTGAAGAGACTTAGCAGCAGCAGCAGGAGACTATGGCCCACCAAGCTCTGCTGTCCAGGCAAGAATACTGGAGTGGGTTGCCATTTCCTTCTCCAGGGAATCTTCCTCATCCAGAACTGAACTCCGCATCTCCAAGGCAGATTCTTTACCATTGAGCTACCTGGGAAGCCCCATTGATCTGGTTAGCCAATACCTATTTAATGTTACTTTGTGTAATGCATTGTTTCTGAGAAAACAAAGGATCCACTAGCCAAAATCTCTCATGAAGTTTATATCCTAGTTGAGGGAGAAAATAATGAAATAATAAACAAATATAAAACAATATAATGTTAAATAGATAAGCTATTTGTAGGAAATAAAACATATCAAGGACTAGAGAATTTTATGTGGGATGATCAAGGAAATCCTCTCTCCATAGATTATTCTATAAACAGAACTCTGAATACAATAAGGGAATGGGGTTCATGGAGAACTGGGAGAATTCTAAGCAAAGAAGAAATACAGTGCAAAATTTGGAGTCAGAATCAACCTAGCTTATTGAAAAATCATCAGGAAAACTAGTGAGACCAAATTAAGGAAGTAAACCAGAAACTTACATGAGTGGAGAGGTTGGAGAGATCATGCAGAGTCACTTAGGTGAGGTTGAAATTTGCTTTTCTGTGGAATAAAAAAGAAGACACAGCAGAATCTGAGCAAAAGAGTGTGTGATCTGAGTTACATTTATAAATGATCAGGCTACCTGCTTTGTAGAAAAGTGTCTGTAGAAGGAAAGGAGTTGAAACAATGAGAATTATTAGGAAGGCACTGAAATTTCATAGTCCAGGGACAATGAGATGGTTTGGATAGGGACGGAAAAACTGGGGCAGATGAGAAATAAGCAGATTCAGGAAATATTGTTCCAGAAAGATGGAGCAAACAGAACCTGCTCAAGAACTAAATGAATGGTATGCTTGAAAGTATTCAAGGACAACATAAAAAGGATTTGGGTTTGAATGACAATGTGAAAATAAGTGTTATTTTATAAAATGGGGACAACTGGAGAAGAAACAGATGTGGGTGTGGGTGTAAGAGTGAGATCAAATGTCTTTTCAGACACATCAAGTCTGAGATGACCTTTATATATTAAACTGCTGCTGCTGCTGCTAAGTCACTTCAGTCGTGTCTGACTCTGTGTGACCCCATAGACGGCAGCCCAACAGGCTCCCCCGTCCCTGGGATTCTCCAGGCAAGAACACTGGAGTGGGTTACCATTTCCTTTTCCAATAAATGAAAGTGAAAAGTGAAAGTGAAGTCGCTCAGTCATGTCTGACTCTAGCGACCCCACGGACCGCGGCCTACCAGGTTCCTCCATCCATGGGATTTTCCAGGCAAGAGTACTGGAGTGGGGTGCCATTGCCTTCTCCAATATATTAAACTAGCACTACAAAGAATCCCAGGGATGGGGGAGCCTGGTGGGCTGCCGCCTGTGGGGTGGCACAGAGTCGGACACCACTGAAGCGACTTAGCCAGATGTTATCTACGGAACTCATCAGATACGTTTTTCCTCTTCATTACCTCTCAGTTACTTTTTAAAGTAATAGTAGGGTGTTTAATTACATCAGCTTTTCTACTTATCTCCAACTTATTTATTTCTTATCTGCTAGCATTGCCATAGAAAATATGTGTCTTGATTGGTGTTTATCAGAGCTAGGTTTTTTTTTTTTTTTTTTTTCTTTACCATGCTATCTGGGGCTTCCATAGTGGCTCAGTGGTAAAGAATCCACCTACCAATTCAGGAGACGCAGTTTCAATCCCTAGGTCAGGAAGATCCCCTGGAGAAGAAAATGACAACCCACTCCAGTATTCTTGCCTGGGAATTCCCATGGACAGAGCAGCCTGGAGGGTTACAGTATATGGGTTGCAAAGAGTTAGACACAATTTAGTGACTAAAACAATAACCACCACATTATCTATCTAAGCCTAGGCAGCTCAAAAAAAAAAAAAAAAAAAAAAAGCTCAGTGGAAAAAAGCAAGACATGAGTAAATGAAATTTCAGAAGTCTGTTTTTTCCTCAGGCAACTGGTGAACATTGACAAAAAATGTTTTAAGACACAAATGTTAAAGTTGAACAATACAAACTTTAAAAATTTAATTATGACACAGATTATATGTACAATTTGTGGGATCTCTTCTTAAAAGTATATACTTTGATGTGGTAAAGAATAAAGATTGTTCCCTGAATGTTTAAAAATGTAGTAAATCTAAGTTTGAAGATTATTGGTATGCAAATTCACTGGGGGAGAAAAAGAGCTGTAAAAGATGGCTTCATAGTAAAAGTATCAGCTATAATTTTTTACTGTCATTAATTTGTATTCCACATTACTACTTTTTGATATTTTGATTGAAAATTGAACCAAAATCAAAGTTTATATTTATAAAGTTTGTCTTGGAATATTTTACAGCAGGTCATGTAAAATCTTTCTAGGGCGCAACCTTTTTAAGATAACACATGAATTGTAAACATTATTTCAGCCAAGAAGGGTAGCATTATAATTTTTGTTATCCATTTATATCATAAGAATGATAATCTTTTTTTGCAGATTCTGAAGATACACTAGGCAAAATAAATTGAGAGAGAAATAAATTGTGGAGTATTCCTGGTTCTAATGTTTAAGTGGGAAACCTGAAGGCAGTTTAATGATTTATAAGAGAGGAGGAGAAGAGTTTATTGTTGTTTTGCTGTGTGCTCAGTCAGTTCAGTTCAGTCGCTCAGTCATGTCCGACTCCTTTTGACCCCATGAACTGCAGCACGCCAGGCCTCCCTGTCCATCACCAACTCCCGGAGTCCACCCAAACCCATGTCCATTGAGTTGGTGATGCCATCCAGCCATCTCATCCTCTGTCGTCTCCTTCTCCTCCTGCCCTTAATCTTTCCCAGCATCGGGGCCTTTTCAAACGAGTCAGCTCTTCGCATCAGGTGGCCAAAGTTTTGGAGTTTCAGCTTCAGTATCAGTCCTTCCAATGAATATTCAAGACCGATTTCCTTTAGGATGGACTGGTTGGATCTCCTTGCGGTCCAAGGGATTCTCAAGAGTCTTCTCCAACACCACAGTTCAAAAGCATCAGTTCTTCAGTGCTCAGCTTTCTTTATAGTCCAACTCTCATCCATACATGACCACTATAAAAACCATAGCCTTGACTAGACGGACCTCTGTTGACAAAGTAACGTCTCTGCTTTTTAATATGCTATCTAGGTTGGTCATAACTTTCCTTCCAAGGAGTAAGCATCTTTTAATTTCATGGCTGCAGTCACCATCTGCAGTGACTTTGGAGCCCAGAAAAATAAAGTCAGCCACTGTTTCCCCATCAATTTGCCATGCTCAATCCTGTTCAAACCTTTTCGACCCCATGGACTGTAGCCTGCTGGACTTCTCTGTCCATGGAATTTCCCCAGCAAGAAAACTGGAATGGGTTGCCATTTCCTACTGCAGAGGATCTTTCCAACCCAGGGATCCAACCTGCAGTGCACGCTCGCATCGCCTTCATTGGCAAGGGATTTCTTTACCAATTTCTTGTGCCACTTGGGAGGCTCCAGGAAGAGAGCAGAGATGGTTTAAGGGACAGCAATATAGGGCCCTGACTCACGTTTGATTTGGGGGTCAATCCCTATTTTCTACATTGCTCTGGATTCTTATTAAAGGAACATTCTATATAGTGTGAAAACTCATATTTTCAGGCCTGTTACTGTCCTATGGAATTTGTTTTCATGCTCATGAAAAAAAGAAAATAAAAAATATAAATGAAACAAAGTTCTTAATAAGCTGGACAAGTGAATTCTATCATACTTTAGGCCAGAAAAGTAAATTCTATTATTTCATCATGCTAAAAGAAATATTAGTGACTCCTGGGATTCAGTAAAGGACATAGCTTGTTTTAGCCTCTAGGTCATTTGATAATTTTAAGTGACCTGTGGAGACTGAAAATGTTTTATGCTGTTTTCTATCTCTGTGACAGCAGGAATGGGCAAAGATGATTAAGAACAGCCTTTATGTATGAAAATAACCATAAATGAATATAAAAGAACAATTTATATTCATATCTCAGGAAACAAGTGACAAAAATATTCTGATTATAACATTTAAAATTATGAAAATTAACTAAATTTACTAAATTCTTAGGTACTTGGTAAATTTTTAATTTGGCCTTTAATATTAGATTCCAAAAATAGTTAACAGCTAAATGGTGGTCAAATAAAACTTGTAAAGTTAGAATATTTACTAAATCTTATGTTGAAGCACATTAATGAAAGATAAATTTATGGAAAGTACAATAACAAATGAAATCTTTTAAAAAAGATCCAAAATATTCAGTATTTTTATTTTTTTATAACTGAATTTAAATTCTAACTCTAGCTTTTAACTATCCCAGAAGCTGAAAAGTACATTAATTCTTATCAGGGCAAAGCAAGCCAATCTAATTGTTTTCATGTACAAAATATTTTTTCATCAAGTTTCAGATGCTTTTTGGATTTGATCTAAGCTCTGGAAGGTTTAAAAACATCCATGGAGTTCTGGTAGTGATGTTATTGGTGGTGGTAAAGCTTCTAGTCCTTAATCATCACTATCTATTATTTTTTTTAAAATACCATTCTTAGTGGCCCCAGTTGTCAGCATCTCCCTCATGAGAGTCCACTAACTCTTGCCCAGCATCTGTTTTCTGTTGGTCACATCTTTGAATTGTGATTTCTTTTTCAAGACAGTGACACTATTCAAATAGGCCAACTTTTCTTTGGGCATATCATAGTTCCTGCAGATAATAGAAATTCACATACTCTTCTCTCCTTTCCAAAGCATTTAGATTCAGCAGCTAAAGAATGAGTAGGAGTTTTTTAGCTGTCCCATGAGAATGGCAAGGCTCCTGGAAAATTCCTCATGTCCAGTAACTTCCTATTTACCCAACTAAAACTCAGGTGTAGTGTTAAGAGCCTGATAGTTAAGTTTTGGTTGTAATGTTAGTGCCCAACATCAAGCTTTTGATTTCAAAGATATCCATTTTGAATAAACAAGTTGCCAGCATAATGACAGAGCTACTAGCTAAACAACTAGTTAAGAAACAAGGCCTCCCACACCCATGAAACACTCTTTTCAGAAAACTCCAGATAACCCAGATAACTGACCACTTACTTGAGTGACACCTCCCCCTCATTCTTGTTCTTATGTGTTTAAATTCACCAGTGAAGAGCAAACGCATGAAACCTTAGGTCCCCACCCATGACGCTAATAAAGGCAGAAGCCAAAGTACATGATTTCTCTTCCTCTCTCTCCCTCTCTTTCCCCCTGCAACCTCATTGTGTGACCCAGGGGTGCTGTGCACTCTTCAGTACTCATGAGTAATAAACCTTGGCTTCTCACAGTTTCCTGATGGCTGTTGTCAAGGTAAGTCTAACAATCATAATAAAAAACCACAAGGGCCCAATATTGTCACTACCTTGGCTCCATTTAGAGAAATTTCTGTAGGTGCCTGCTACAAGTAGTATGGGCCTAGGTGAGTGCCTAGGCTTTCCTAGCCAATAACATCACTACCAATAGGCTGCTGCTGCTGCTGCTGCTAAATCGCTTTAGTCGTGTCTGACTCTGTGTGACCCCATAGGCAGCAGCCCACCAGGCTTCCCCTTCCTGGGATTCTCCAGGCAAGAACATTGGAGTGGGTTGCCATTTCCTTCTCCAATGCATGAAAGTGAAAAGTGAAAGTGAGGTTGTTCAGTCGTCTCCAACTCTTAGTGACCCCATGGACTGCAGCCCACCAGGCTCCCCTGTCCATGGGATTTTCCAGGCAAGAGGACTGGAGTGGGGTGCCATTGCCTTCACCAACCAATAGGCTGAGACCAATGCAAAACACCAGACCTAACTAACTGGTCATTAGCCCCAGAGACTCTGTCCTGCTCCACCTTGTCTATGTTCTTGCATCTCCAAACACAGGAAACTGTAAGTACTCTGTGACCCTCCAAAGCTTCTAAAATCCTCATAAAAATCCTTTGGCACCAGCAAGAGATGGAGTAGTCCTTTCCCCAACTTTTCCTGTGCCAAAGTATGTTGCAAACAATAGTTGAACTTGTATTTGAGTCTCAGGATAAATTTTTATCTTTCTGAATGACAGATCCAATAGCTTCAGCAAACTCAATAGGCTGTCTCAGTGACTTAAAACAACAATTTCATTATATGTCATGATTTTTTTGAGTCAGAAATTCAAAAAGAAAGTGGTTGGCAATTTTTCTATTCATTGTACCAATGAGTGACTGGGATTGTTCCTTATTTTTACCTTGTAGCTCAGCTTTTATAGAGGTTCAGAAAGGCTTCACACAGATGCTAAATACTTTGGCAAGGACAGTTGGAAAACTGGACTCAGCTGAGCCTCTTTCTTTTTCCACATAGACCCAAGGCCAATCCACTTGGTTTCGTCCACAGGGAAGATGGAGTTCTTACATGGAGGATACCTTTGTGTCCATGGTAGATCTTTTTTGACTCAGAAGTTATTTTGAAGGGCTTAAGTTCCAAACATTTTAAAATATAATTTAAAATTATATTCTAATAAATTTTTATATCATTTAATTTTGGTTTATTTCTTGTGGGCTCCAGATACAATCTGTAGGAATCTGACATTTTCAAATTTACTAAGGTTTTCTTTACTGCCTAGCATATGATAAAATTTATAGTAAAAAACTGATTAAATGTAGTCTCTGTGTAGCTAAAAAGATCACGTGTTCTGAAACCATTCAATTCAATGTTCTATATATGCTAATTCATTATGTAGTTAATTGTAAGTTACTTGTACCAAGCTGTGTTACAATTAGCAATTATGATATCTGCTTATTTTTTATCTTTTAGTTCATTTTTGGCACTATATATATTGAATACAGGGGAGCACAAATATAAATATTGTTATATCTTCCTCTCAAGTTGGCATTTTTCATTATTATGAAAACTTCTCTCAATATACTCCTTGCCTTAAAGTCCTCTTTGTCTGATATTAATGTCACCACACCAAATACCTATTAAGAAGATAACAATTAAATTCTTACCTCTGTAACTTCTGGGCTTCAGTCAAGAGAAGTCTTAATAACTGTAGCATGTGAAACAATTATAATTAATATTTAAACATATTTTTATTAACCTGAGAGAGTCTTAGACTAGGTCTAAAAATATCTATTGAATTATTTTCCTGACTGCTAAAGGACTCTTTTTGCAGAAAATATAGCATGTATTTATATTTAAATTTATTGGTGATCACAGTAATGCAAATCATTGATTCTAAATCGCTGCCTACTTTGTTTATGGGAAAGTTTGAGCATTTTATTGGAACAGGCAAAAATTTGTTTTTGTTTTTTTTTTTTAATTTTTTTATTTATTTATTTTTTATTTTACTTTACATTTCTGTATTGGTTTTGCCATACATTGACATGAATCCACCACGGGTGTACATGTGTTAAATACAAAATGAAAAATAGTGCCTTGTAGTTCCTAAAGAAGCTATTTGAATGTGAGGCAAAATTTTATATGCCACTTATTATTTGATTTTACTTCTTTGTTTTTGTTTCTACTTCAGCTATCCATGGTTAGAGAATAGTTAAGTTTAGGAAAAAGTGACTGAAGATAATGTAAGTGAAGGGAGTCACTGTTTCTTTGGATGTGGTATTCCTGGAGGTAACATCAGTAGTCTGAAACTATTAGGCAGTTACAAGGTTTGGTTAACAAAACATTGCTTTCACCTGAATACCTGTAAGCCCCACACATATTGTTATTATGTGTTTAAATATTGCTATTTAAGTATTAGCAAAATACTATGTGTTTAAATATTGCTATTGAAGCAACACAGAGAAGGCGATGGCACCCCACTCCAGTACTCTTGCCTGGAAAATCCCATGGACAGAGGAACCTGGTAGGCTGCAGTCCGTGGGGTCGCAAAGAGTCGGACACGACTGACGGACTTCACTTTCACTTTTCACTTTCATACATTGGAGAAGGAAATGGCAACCCTCTCCAGTGTTCTTGCCTGGAGAATCCCAGGGACAGGGGAGCCTGGTGGGCTGCCGTCTATGGGGTTGCACAGAGTCGGACATGACTGAAGCGACTTAGCAGCAGCAGCGGCAGCAGCAGCAGCAGCATAAATCCTGTTAAAATAAATAATTTATAATAACATAATAATCATATAGTTCATTGATCAAAAAATTTCACTAAAAGTGAAATTACTCTAAGTTAAGGATTCATTATTTTTATTTTACCTTTAAAATTACTTCTTAAACTCTAAAAGGCAAATATTGCTAAAATGATTGATTCTATAAATGTACTCCTGTCACTGCCCAATATTTTAAAATGTGACAACTTTATAGCTAAATCATTAGACTAAATTCATGTGAGATATCTGTATGGTACAATTCTTTAAGTGTTTGTGAAGTATGGCTTGCCATTTATTTGTAAACATTATACAAAAACAAGCATAGCAAAATATGCCTATTTAATAAAAGATATTTGGTCATGATGCTAAAAAATACTGAAGAAAGAAAAGTTAAATGTTTTGTTTGAATATAAAAAATAACAGAAAAGTTTTGGCAATAAATTTATTAAACATATAAAACATTAACACCATCAACAACAATAATAACTAATAGTATAGAGTCTGTTTACATGCCAGGTACCTTGCTAACCTTCATATGTATATTATCTCCTTGAATCATTGTAACAAATGGGTAAAATTAGTAGTGTTTTCACTAGTTTTTACATGGAAACTAGGCATAAAAGTTTATTCAAAGACCATATAGCTAGTAACCAATACATTTGGTATTGAATTTATGAAGACTATCACTAGAACCTATGTTCTTATTCACTTTGCTGATGAAACAATATAAATAGGAAATAGTAATCGTGAGAGAAGAGAAGGCATAAAGGATATAAGGCTGGTAGGCCAACTCATGGGCAAAGTAAAAGGATATTGCACCTTGGGAAGAAAAATAATTGACTTCTGGAAGTTTCACCTCAAAAAAAAAAAATTTGTAATTCAAGAGCAAATAAAGCCTCAAGCAAAACTTTAAACCTCAGCATATAATTAGCCTAATTTGTTTCATGAGGATTGACAATAAAAATGATATGAGTACATTACAGTAAGAGGAATTCTTAATATAGCCTGTTTGTAAGCTTGATAGGAATTGTTTAGATTACCATCAAGGTTTAGAGCCAATTAAACTACAGAAGTAAAACATGATTATTAAGTCTCTTGTAATCAAAATTTTAGGGCAATTTTAAGCTGTAAACCTGATGCAGTGCTCACTCTCACTACCTGCTTGGAAGTGAAGAGGAATAAAAATGATCAATAAACTTCCTTTTTAGCAATATGCATATTTTAGTGTATCCCTCAGCAAATCCATACTGTAGAAGATGCTTTGTGTGTGTTTGTGTGTGTGTGTGTGTGTGTGTATGCTAAGTTGCTTCAGCTTCAGTTGTGTCCCACTCTTTGTGACTCCATAGACTGCAGCATGCCAGAAGCCTGCCAGGCTCCTCTGTCCATGGGATTCTCCAGAGAAGAATACTGGAGTGGATTGCCATGCCCTCCTATAAGGGATCTTCCATACCCAGGAATCAAATCCAAATTTCTTATGTATTCTGCATTGGCAGGCAGGTCCTTTACCACTAACACCACCTGGGCAGCCAGAAGCTGCTTTCAGAAGGTAAATAAAAGTAGGTTTACATCTGTGATTGTTGTTGTTGTTGAGTCCCTCAGTCATGTCCGACTCTTTGCAACCCCATGGACTGCAGCATGCCAGGCTTCTCTGTCCCTCACCATCTCTAGGAGGCTGCTCAAACTCATGTCCATTGAGTCAGTGATGCCATCCAACCTACTGGTCCTCAGTTGTCCCCTTCTTCTCCCACTTTCAGTCTTTCCCAGGATCAGGGTCTTTTTGAATTAGTTGGCCCTTCACATCAGGTGGCCAAAGTATTGGAGCTTCAGCTTCAGCATCAGTCCTTCCAGTCAATATTCAGGGTGGATTTCCTTTAGAATTGACTGGTTTGTTATCCTTGAGGTCCAAGGGACTCTCATGAGTCTTCTCCAACACCCCAGCTTGAAAGTGCCAGTGCTTCGGCACTCAGTCTATTTTATGGTCCAACTCTCACATCCATACATGACTACTGGAAAAACCATAGCTTTGACTAGATGAACCTTTGTGGGCAAAGTAATGTCTCTGCTTTTTAATAAGCTGTTTAAGTTGGTCATAGCTTTTCTTCCAACGAGTAAGTATCTTTTAAATTCAGGGCTGCAGTCACCATCTGCAGTGATTTTGGAGCCCCCTAAAATAAAGCCTCTAACTATTTCCATTGTTTCCCCATCCTATTTGCCATGGAATGATGGGACCAGATGCCATGATCTTAGTTTTTTGAATGTTGAGTTTTAAGCCAACTTTTTCATTCTCCTCTTTCACTTTTTTCAAAAGGCTCTTTACTTCTTCTTCACTTTCTACCATAAGGGTGGTGTCATTTGTGTATCTGAGATTATTGATATTTATCCTGGCAATCTTGATTCCAGCTTGTGCTCTATCCAGCCCAGTATTTCTCATGATGTACTCTACATATAACTTAAATAAGCATGGTGACAATATACAACCTTGACGTACTCCTTTCCAGATTTGGAACCAGTCTGTTGTTCCATGTCCAGTTCTAAGTGTTGCTTCTTGACCTGCATACAGATTTCTCAGGAGGCAGGTCAGGTGGTATGATATTCCCATCTCTTTCAGAATTTTCCACAGTTTGTTGTGATCTACGCAGTTAAAGGCTCTGGCATAGTCAATAAAGCAGAAGTAGATGTTTTTCTGTAACTCTCTTGCTTTTTCCGTGATCCAGCAGATGTTGGCAATTTGATCTCTGGTTCCTCTGCCTTTTCTAAATCCAGCTTGAACATCTGGAATTTCACAGTTCACGTACTGTTGAAGCCAGACTTGGAGAATTTTGAGCATTACTTTGCTAGCATGTGTGATGAGTCAATTGTACGGTAGTTGGAACATTCTTTGGCATTGCCTTTCTTCAGAATTGGAATGAAAACTGACCTTTTCCAGTCCAGTGGCCACTGCTGAGTTTTCCAAATTTGCTGGCATATTGAGTACAGCACTTTCACAGCATCATCTGTTAGGATTTTGAAATAGCTCAACTGGAATTCCATCACCTTCACTAGCTTTGTTTGTAGTGATGCTTCCTAACGCCCACTTGACTTCACATGCCAGAATGTCTGGCGCTAGGTGAGTGACCACACCATCATGGTTATCTGGGTCATTAAGATCTTTTTTGTATAGTTTTTCTGTATATTCTTGCCAACTCTTCTTAATATCTTCTGGTTTTGTTAGGTCTACACAGTTTCTGTCTTATATTGTGCCCATCTTTGTATAAAATGTTCCCTTTATATCTCTAATTTTCTTGAAGAGATCTCTAGTCTTTCCTGTTCTATTGTTTTCCTCTATTTCTTTACGTTGATCAGTGATGAAGGCTTTCCTATCTCTCCTTGCTCTTCTCTGGAACTCTACCTTCAGATGGTTATATCTTCCCTTGGAAATCCAGCTGAGCTATTTCACATCCTAACAGATGATGCTGTTACAGTGCTGCACTCAATATGCCATCAAATTTGGAAAACTCATCAGTGGCCACTGGAGTGGAAAAGGCCAGTTTCATTCCAATCCCAAAGAAGGACAATGCCAAAAACTGTTTCACGTACCACATTTGCAATGCTGAAACCTAAATGGCTTTGATTAGGAACAAGCCTGTGACTGTAGTGCATTTTAAGTCACTTCAGTCCTGTCAGACTCTGTGTGACCCTATGGACTATAGCCCACCAGGCTCCTTTGTCCATGGAATCTCCAGACAAGAATACTGGAGTGGATTGCTATGTCCTCCTCCAGGGGTTCTTCCCAACCCAGAGATCAAACCCATGTCTCTACATCTCCCGCACTGGTAGGTGGGTTCTTTACCATTAGAAGGGTGGGTATAATCTTGCATAGAGTTTCCTTACTCAGAAAAACTGGCAAAGCGGCTCCCAACTTATAGCCTGTCCCTTTCTGCTTTGCTGAACTTCTTGGCAACTCATAACTCCCTCTCCCAGACCTTTCCCCACACCCAAACAAGACTGCACATGTTCTTTCTTAGTGAATTGGTATAAAACATTCTAAGATGAATGCACTGGATTTACAGCATATTTAAGTGAGGGAACACTACATTATCCTCTTCTTCAAATGCAACTCAAGGTCCTTGCAATTCTGCATGCATTCAATCAAATATATTAGCATTCTGCAGGTAAAGAAATATCTTCTCTCTAACCTGACCTCTATTTTCAATCAATTTCAAAACTTTAAATGACCGAGGCTTGAAATAAATGATTAAATATGCATGTGACAAAATGTGTGTGGAAAGAATAAATGACAGAATCATGGCATTGCACTGAAAGTTCAAACAGAATTATCCTGTTAAGAGGCATATCTCCAGTAAAGTGATAATAATCTAAGAAGGGCTTCTACTTTACACAACTTCAGGGAGCAACACAAAACACAATATAAACATTAACCACTGCAATTGTGCAACATGACAGTTCATGACCTTGTTGAGAAGACTTTTCCATTAGAGGACAAAGTTCACATTTAGATTTTGCCATTTTTCTGAGTGGTGATATATTTTCATGATTCCCAATTACAAAAATGTGACTAATTGTTTTTTTTCCTACTTACCTCTTAGTGTTTTTAATGATTTCCTTTTACCTCCTTGCCACTTCCATTTTCCTTCTATTCTGCCTAACCAAGTGCTATACATTTTTAATGCCAGCTCATTTCAATTCCTCAATTAAATTCTCTGATAATTCTATACAGTGTTAATCTTATATGATCCTTGTAAATTTAAGAGTTGAGTTTTAATAATGGGAGTTTTTTGTCCCAAGTAATAAGTAGATTACCATTCAATATTACTGGTATCTAGACATTATCATATATCTGTTAGCTATCATGCTTGGACTAAATTGTTGGTACATGTGTGCAGACCAAATTTCAGCCTGAACTTTTCCCCAAACTGTGTCCTTGTGTTGGAGTTAATCATTAAAAGTCAGTTTTCCTACCCAGTAGGCCAGATTATAGGGGGAATTGGAGCTCAAACCTTAACAATAATTTACTTTGCTGAATTTCCATTGCTCTACACAAGTGGCATTATTTTCCAAAACAGTAAGCAATTCTTGGTAACCTTCCAAATAAACTGCACTCTTGCCTTGATTTATACAGCAATTACCTACCTGGAAAAATTAGTAAATCTTAATAGCATTCCAAAAAAAATTTTTTTTACATGTAGAAGTGATTTACATCTTTGTATCAAATAATTTAAATGGATTTTTAATCTACGTAATATCTGGTCAGAAATATAAGAGCCACAGGGTGTTTCCATTATACGACACTTCCTGTGCATTAAAAGGTATCAAATCAGCCCTTAACCTGTAAATGGCAACAGTGCCCCTCCCCAACAGTTTTTTGTGACAAAGAATAACACTCCATACAAACTTCAATATTTCTCTATAAGCTCCCACTGAGAATCACATCTGTTAGACTGGATATTAACACAAGAGCCAAATCATGGTGAGCTTGTAATATATGTAAAGGACTTGAGGTTTATCTTTAGGATAATAAGAAACTATTGAAAATATTTAAGCCAGAGAGTAACATGGCAGCATTTTTATTTCAGAAAATATAATTGTTCTATTATTGACAGAATGAACTGGAAAGTGTTTCTGTGTCAAATTGAAGACCTTAAATAGTCCAATGACTTGAAATAAGCTATTTAGAAATTACATTATTAAAGATTGATTCTAAGGGAGTAGAAAAGGAAATGAACACATAAAGGATAAATGGTCAGTACAGGAAAAAGCTAGAGAAGAATCAAGTTTGGAGTTCAGTCTTGTATATCTCATTTTCCTCTTTGAATTTAAGCTGTTACCTATGATGATATTTCCACCTTTCAATATTTTTTTTCTCAATTTTCTAATTTTTGTTGAAGTTAGTTTATGTCAGTAGGAAAAAAAGAGATTTCATATACAAAAATTACCTACACACAGAAATTTTATTAATAAACTTACCACTTAAAAATTTGAAGTTCTCTTTCAATAATCTTTGGGAGATTTAAATTTTTTCATGGATGCCATATTAACGGAGATTAACAAGGTCATTACTTTGTATTTCTGAGTATTTTTTATTATTTTTTAAAAATTATTTTTTTAAAAATTTAAATTTATTTATTTTAATTGGAGGCTAAATACTTCACAATATTGTATTGGTTTTGCCGTACATCAACATGAATCCACCATGGGTGTACACGAGTTCCCATTCCTGAACCCCCCTCCCACCTCCCTCCCCATACCATCCCTCTGGGTCATCCCAGTGCACCAGCCCCAAGCATCCTGTATCCTGCATCAAACCTAGACTGACGATTTGTTTTTTATATGATATTACACATGTTTCAATGCCATTCTCCCAAGTCATCCCACCCTCTCCCTCTCCCACAGAGTCCAAAAGACTGTTCTATGCATCTGTGTCTCTTTTGCTGTCTCGCATATAGGGTTATCGTTACCATCTTTCTAAATTCCACATATATACGTCAGTATACTGTATTGGTGTTTTTCTTTCTGGCTTACTTCGCTCTGTATAATCGGCTCCAGTTTCATCCACCTCATTAGAACTGATTCAAATGAATTCTTTTTAATGGCTGAGTAATACTCCATTGTGTATATGTACCACAGCTTTCTTATCCATTCATCTGCTGATGGACATCTAAGTTACTTCCATGTCCTGGTTATAATAAACAGTGCTGCGATGAACATTGGGGTACACGTTGTCTCTTTCAGTGCTGGTTTCCTCGGTGTGTATGCCCAGAAGTGGGATTGTTGGGTCATAAGGCAGTTCTATTTCCAGTTTTTTAAGGAATCTCCACACTGTTCTCCATAGTGGCTGTACTAGTTTGCATTCCCACCAACAGTGTAAGAGGGTTCCCTTTTCTCAACACCCTCTCCAGCATTTATTGCTTGTAGACTTTTGGATAGCAGCCATTCTGACTAGCATGAAATGGTACCTCATTGTGGTTTTGATTTGCATTTCTCTGATAAGGAGTGATGTTGAGCATCTTTTCATGTGTTTGTTAGCCCTCTGTATGTCTTCTTTGGAGAAATGTCCGTTTAATTCTTTGGCCCATTTTTTGATTGGGTCATTTATTTTTCTGGCAGTGAGTTGCAGGAGTTGCTTGTATATTTTTGAGATTAGTTGTTTGTCAGTTGCTTCATTTGCTATTATTTTCTCCCATTCCGGAGGCTGTCTTTTCACTTTGCTTATAGTTTCCTTTGTTGTGCAGAAGCTTTTAATTTTAATTAGGTCCCATTTGCTTATTTTTGCTTTTATTTCCAGTATTCTGGGAGGTGGATCATAGAGGATCCTGCTGTGGTTTATGTCAGAGAGTGTTTTGCCTATGTTCTCCTCTAGGAGTTTTATAGTTTCTGGTCTTATGTTTAGATCTTTAATCCATTTTGAGTTTATTTGGCACCAGAATTTCTAACCAAGTTATAATATTTAACACATTTAACCTTTTTAAAATATTCATTTTTTCTTTCTCAGATTCATGCTTTGCTTTCATGTATATAAAGAGATATAAAAATTCAGCTTGCTGCTGCTAAGTTACTTCAGTTGTGTCTGACTCTGTGTGACCCCTGAGATGGCAGCCTACCAGGCTCTTCTGTCCCTGGGGTTCTCCAGGCAAGAACACTGGAGTGGGTTGCCATTTACTTCTCCAATGCATGAGAGTGAAAAGTGACAGTGAAGCTGCTCAGTCGAGTCTGACTCTGTGATTCCACGGACTGCAGCCCACCAGGCTCCTCTGTCCATGGGATTTTCCAAGCAAGAGTCCTGGAGTGGGCCTTCTCTGAAAAATTCAGCTTAGAAGAAAGTAATATAAATACTTAGATAAGATAGAGTTCTTGTATTAATATATTTTCAGTGTACACTAGAATCATCCAGGTTGCCTCTTAAGAACATATATTTCTGGGCCCCATTCTTTAAAAAAGAATTCCTTTTTTAAAAACAATACAGTGAACATTTTTATAGAATGAAAGAATTCTATTTAAGCTAGATATCAATGGACATAAATGTAGAAGCAGCTTGGCTAATGCTATTAAGCGACCAATCTGTCCAAGGCAGTGTCCTTCTAAATGTTCGTTCTCTTATGTGCATAACCCCAAATCTCAGATGAACAAAAAATAGTCAGAAGAGCTCTTAGAAGTCACATGTATCCCAAATACCACAGTGCTTAGCACCAGTCACTGTAGCAATAGCTGCCTGGGCCATTAATGTGCAGAATCAAAATTTCTGGTTCAGTAAGTCTGGAGGGGAGTTCAGGAATGTGATTTACTTATTGTTTATTTCCTTGTTCATTAGGAAGAAATTTGGCTAATGCAGGTATTAAGAGTACACTTTGAGAAACAGTGCTATTTCCAAGGAACAATTTACCACACTCTATTCTTTCCTTGATATGTAAAACATAATAGAATTAGTTTTTTCCAAGCCTATAAATATACTAATTCTCTACATTGTGGAGTGGTCTATATTCTTCCAGGAGAAAAATTACATAATATTATGTGGAAAAGTTCCCCATGTGCCAAAATTACATTTAACCCAGACTATCTCAATAAAGTACACTCTGATACTCTTTCCTGGGGGGCAGGGTTGAGGGATTGGTAGTAGTTACCTATGGGATACAAACACATAATTCAGTAATTATCTGCCTTGACTGTGTATAAAAATCACCTGAGTAATTTAATAACATCCTTTTACTCAAGTCACATCCTAGACTATTTAAATAAGAATATCTGGAGGTGAGGCCAAGACATTTTTTAAAATATTCTAGGTAATTTCGATGCGTAGCCAAGATTGAGAACCACTCATTAAATGAATTGTTCAATGATTAGCCCAAACAGCACTATTCAGGTGCCCTACAGTGATGGTTAATTTTATGTGTCAATTTGCAAGGAAGAAGGGATGCCCAGATAGCTGGTAAAACATTGTTTGTATGTGTGTCTGTCTGTAAGGTGTTTCTGGAAGAGATTAGCATTTAAATGAATTGAGTTAGTGAAGAAAGTGGGTATCATTTAATCAGCTGAGGCTCAGAATAGAACTAAAATGCAGAAGAAGAGTGAGTTTGCTTTCCCTGTCTCAGCTGGGATATCCATCTTCTGTTCTCAGACATCAGTACTCTTGATTCTCAATTCTTTAGATGTGGACTAAATTACATCAGTGGCTTTCCTGTTTGCTCAGGTTGCAGATGGTAAATCATGATGCATCATGGCTTCCATGATCACATAAGCCAACGCTTATAATTAATTAATATACTTTCTCATTACTAATTCATTAATGCTCTTTCTCTGAAGAACCCTAACACCCCTGTGAACCTTACATGTAGCCTTCTGAATCAAATGCTAGTGGCCTGGACACTATTTGTGTGTCAACTTTCTAATAGTAATAATCACCTAACATGAATTCATGTGAATTCACTCTGAATTCAGAGTGAAGAACCCGTTTTGAAGAACCAGCTTTATTAACCTTACAGATGATAAACTTCGTTTCAAACTTTCTTATCATTGAATCAAGTTATTCATGATTTCCAATGCATATAAATCTCTCCATTTGTCCCAGGGACACAGTAATCATGTTAAATTTTTCAATTTTATGATTCAACTGGAAAAGACAAATCTGCATTTCACTTTTGGCCTTATACAGCCCACCATTTCACAACTAAATGCAAGAAAAAATGTTGTAAGTGGGACCATTTGGAACCAACATAATCACATGGAATTTTAAATTTAAAAACAGTAACAATTTTCAAAAGAGGTATTTTACTGGAGAAATAAACTTGCAAGGACTTTTTTGTTAGCTATTTTTCTTGATTTTTTATTTTTTTAATTTTTATTATTTTTTAATTTTTATTTTTACTTTATTTTACAATATTATATTGGTTTTGCCATACATTGACATGAATCCACCACGGGTGTACATGCGTTCCCAAACATGAACCCCCCTCCCACCTCCCTCCCCATAACATCTCTATGGGTCATCCCCGTGCACCAGCCCCAAGCACCCTGTATCCTGCATCGGACATAGACTGGCGATTCATTTCTTACACGATAGTATACATGTTTCAATGCCATTCTCCCAAATCATCCCACCCTCTCCCTCTCCCTCAGAGTCCATAAGTCCACTCTACACATCTGTGTCTCTTTTGCTGTCTCGCATACAGGGTCATCATTCCCATCTTTCTAAATTCCATGTATATGTGTTAGTATACTGTATTGGTGTTTTTCTTTCTGGCTTACTTCACTCTGTATAATCGGCTCCAGTTTCATCCATCTCATTAGAACTGATTCAAATGTATTCTTTTCAATGGCTGAGTAATACTCCATTGTGTAAATGTACCACAGCTTTCTTATCCATTTGTCTGCTGATGGACATCGAGGTTGTTTCCATGTCCTGGCTATTATAAACAGTGCTGCGAAAATGTCATTTTCAATAGCAAAGACTCATTGTTTCTACAACTGAGACAGTAGAAAAGAATAGGTACAGAAATATTGTCTGTTTCTTTAAACAAGAACACTGCCTTCATAATGCAAAGTTTTTTAATGTCTGACAAATAATTAGTAATTCAATCCTGAAATGAGCTAATAGTGACAGAAAATACACCTATGATTTCTCACTGATGTATCTTAGTAATTGTAGTTGTTTCCTAGTGTTCCTATTGCATATTATCACAAACTTGGTGGCTTAAAATAATGGAAATTTATTCACTCACAGTTTTGGAATCCAGAAATCTGAATCAAGATGTTGGAAGGGTTGGTTTTTTCTGGAGTCTCTGATGCCGAATCCTTTTCACATTTCTGTCTTAGTTGCTAGTAGCTCTGGGACTCCTTGGCATTTTTTGATTTGTTGACACAGCCTTCCAATTTATACACCCATCTTTATTCATGGTTCTATCCCCGGTGTTTCTTTATGTCTTTTCGTTTTCTGTCACTTATAAGGAATCCTGTTGCTGAAACAGGCCCCACCATAATCCAGAGTGATCTCACTGGGCTCCTTTCCTTAATTACATATGCAAATATAATCCCATTCTGAGGTTTTAGGTGGAGAAAGAGATTGGGGAAGACCCTATTCAACCAACTACTGTTCTGATATTTTTATCTCTTATTCTTTTTCATACATATACATTTCACATATACATTCACATTTATTCCATGATAGCATATTAATTCTTTCCCCCCAAATATTCTACTTGTTGAAGTAGGAACAGACATTGGACCCAACTTAAACAACCTGAGTTAAAGTTTCATCTTGGTCTTCTAGCTGTGCGGTTTGGAAAGTCATAACTTAAATAAAGCTTAATTTTTCATTTATGTAAAGAGGATGACAATACCTGTGCTATAGCCTGCGCAAAATCATTAGAATCAAATAATGCATGGTAAAACCCACTACAATATTATAAAGTAATTAGCCTCCAATTAAAATAAATTAATTAACTTACAAAAAAAGTGATATGAATTACAAGACTGAAACCTACAGACACTTTTAACATTTTATTTTTAATAAAACATAAAATTAAGATTAATTTTCTAATCTTTGATTTAGTCACCATACTCATAATGCAAATTTTAACATTGTTTTCTTCAGAATGGGTCAAGAACAAAGATGTATGTGAAATAATTTGATGTGTTTTTTCAAGGATTTAAAAATATCTATCTCATTTCCATATTGAAAGCAATTTTAGAGAGTCAGTTTATTAAAATTTCCCAGACATTTCCACATAATTTTTATAGATACAAGATTTCAATAACATTTTATTATAAATTATGTAATCATAATAATAAACATTATTGGCAAAAACATGTTGGAGGAAACATACCTGACTCTTGGTAGGTATTCAGTTCAACAGCTGGACAAAGATGTATGGTCATATTGAAGAGTAGCTTAATTACTAATTTTCAGAATTGGAGGTACATTAATCAGTATGACATGTAGAGAGAATGGAGAGTTTTAGTTAATGAAGCTTTAAGTTAACTGGAGGTTAGTTAGTCATAATTTCTTATCCACCAGGAAATAATTGTTCTTCTTCCCCAACTTGTGAATTCTTTAATAGTTTATCATGCTACTAAATATAATTTTTTTGCATCTGTTTTGCTCTTTGTGAGCATACTTTTATTACATTTTCTACTAGACTAACTGCCCCTTAGGAGAGGAAGTGTGTCTTGTTTATCTTTTTATTTTTCTCAGTTTCTTGGGACATAGTCCTTATACACACACTATGTTTTGCTGAATGAATGAATGATGCTTTAAAAGAAACAGGAAATTTCTTATCAAGTGAAACCTTATCTATGCTTTGAGAAAATGTGGAAAGTGTGTCAGATTTCATTTTCTTGGGCAGCAAAATCAATGTGGCAGGGCCATGCTCAGTGAATCTTTAATCCAATTTTCTGTTGATGGGTAAAGCTGTGTTTCCTCCCTATTGTTTGACCTGAGACCAAACTATGGTGAAGGTAATGAGGAAAATGGCCACCTCCTTAAAAATATCCCATGCACACACTTCTGCACTCAGTGCCCCCGACCGGGCAGTAGGCCACTAATAACCTGTGTCTCCACTGGAGACTCCTGGACACTCACAGGCAAGCCTGGGTCAGTCTCTTGTGGGGTCACTGCTCCTTTCTCCTGGGTCCTGGTTCATACAAAATTTGATTATGCTCTCCAAGAGTCTGTTTTCCAGTCCTGTGTTCTGGCAGTTCTATGTAGGATTAATGGTGACCTCCTCCGAGAGGGCTTATGCCACATCCAGGTCTGCTTCACCCAGAGCCCTGTCCCTGTGGCAGGCCAGTGCTGACATGTACCTACACAGGAGACACTCAAACACTCAAAGGCAGGTCTGGCTCAGTCTCTGTGAGCCAGACCTGCCACTCATCTAGAGCCAGACATCCTGGAATATGAAGTCAAGTAGGCCTTAGGAAGCATCATATGAACAAAGTTAGTGGATGTGATGGAATTTCTGTTGAGCTATTTCAAATCCTAAAAGATGATGCTGTCAAAGTACTACACTCAATATGCCAGCAAATTTGGAAAACTCAGCAGTAGCCACAGGGCTAGAAAAGGTCAGTTTTCATTCCAGTCCCAAAGAAGGGCAATGCCAAAGAATGTTCAAACAACCGCACAATTGTGCTCATCTCACATGTTAGCAAAGTAGTACTCAAAATTCCCCAAGTGAGGCATCAACAGTATGTGAACCATGAACTACCAGATGTTCAAGCTGGATTTAGAAAAGTCAGAAGAACTAGAGATCAAATTGCCAACATCCACTGGATCATCAAAAAAGCAAGAGAATACCAGAAAAACATCTGCTTTCTTGATTACACCAAAGCCATTGACTGTGGATCACAGCAAACTGTGGAAAATTCTTCAGGCAGTAGGAATACCAGACCACCTGACCTGCCTTCTGAGAAATCTGTATGCAGGTCACAAAGCAACACTTAGAACTGGACATGGAAAAACAGACTGGTTTCAATTTAACTTATATGCAGAGTACATCATGAGAAATGCTGGGCTGGATGAAGCACAAGCTGGAATCAAGATTGCCAGGAGAAATATCAATAATCTCCACCCTTATAGCAGAAAGTGAAGAAGTAAAGAGCCTCCTGAAAAAAGTGAAAGAGGAGAGTGAGAAAGTTGGCTTAAAATTCAACATTCAAAAAACTAAGATCATGGCTTTTCCAATAGTCATGTACTGATGTGAGAGTTGGACCATAAAGTAGGCTGAGTGCTGAAAAATTGACACTTTCAAGCTGGAGTTTTGGAGAAGACTAATGAGAGTCCCTTGGAATATGAAGAGAACAAACCAGTCAATTCCAAAGGAAATCAACCCTGAATATTGATTGGAAGGACTGATACTGAAGCTGAAACTCCAATACTTTGGCCATCTGATGTGAAGAACTGACTCATTGGAAAAGACCCTGATGCTGGGAAAGATTGAAGGCAGGAGGAGAAGGGGACAACAGAGGGTGAGTTGGTTGGATGGCATCACAGACTCTATGGAAATGAGCTTGAGCAAGCTCTAGGAGTTGGTGATGGACAGGGAAGACTGTTATGCTGCAGTCCATGGGGTTGCAAATAGTCAGACACAACTGAGTGACTGAACTGAACTGAATTCATTTTCTAGTCATTCCATTTTCTGTTCTTTTAAAAGTTTTTATGATGCTCAGATCAGAAACCAGATATTTACTTCATTGTTAACAGTCTAGTATTTCTTGCTCTTTGACAGTGAGTATCCTCATACCTCATTTCAAATAATATATATGATATAATATGCCCATCATATATGAGCATAATGTACATGATAGTGTTCCTTGCAATTAAATAAAAATGTATTACTGAAAAATATGTGATTTCTGTATCTATTTTATGCCTCATACTACATTTTATTTTAAAGGTTCTGTCTCACTACTCTCACCACTGTGTGCCAGGACCTAATCTGATTTTTTTTTTTCACCTTTAGAAACCTACCACTAAACATACTGCAAAGTAGATAATAGACATTCAGTTCAGTTCAGTTCAGTCGCTCAGTCATGTCCGAGTCTTTGTGACCCCATGAACTGCAGCACTCCAGGCCTCCCTGTCCATCACCAACTCCCGGAGTTCATCCAAACCCCTGTCCATTGAGTCGGTGATGCCATCCAACCATCTCATACTCTGTCGTCTCCTTCTCCTCCTGCCCTCAATCTTTCCCAGCATCGGGGCCTTTTCAAATGAGTCAGCTCTTCATATCAGATGGCCAAAGTATTGGAGTTTCAGCTCCAGCATCAGTCCTTCCAATGAATATTCAAGACTGATTTCCTTTAGGATGGACTGGTTGGATCTTCTTGCAGTCCAAGGGACTCTCAAGAGTCTTCTCCAACACCACAGTTCAAAAGCATCAATTCTTCAGCACTCAAGTTTCTTTATAGTCCAACTCTCACATCCATACCTGACCACTGGAAAAACCATAGCCTTGACTAGATGGAACTTTGTTGGCAAAGTAATGTCTCTGCTTTTTAATATGCTGTCTAGGTTGCTCATAACTTTTGAGCAACATCTATTATGCAACCTTTTGGGATTGGATTTTTTTTTCACTTGGCATAATTCTCTGGAGATACATCTAAGATGTATACAGAGCTTTTCTTTTAATTGCTGAGCAGCATTTCAGGGTATAGCTGTACCACAGTTTGCTCAATCAATGAACATGATAATGTCTCCATTTATCTACATCTTTAAATTCTTTCACCAGAGTTGTCAGTTTTCAGCATAGAAAGCCTATACATGTTTTACTTTTATATATTTCTTTTTTGAGTGATTATAAATGGTTTTATATTGTTAATTTCAATGTCTACCTTTTCATGCTGAATACATAGAAGTAAAGTTGATTGTTATATGTTCATCGTCTATCTTATGACCTTACTAAATTCTTCTATTAGTTATTGAAATGTTTCTTTATTAGATTCCTTGAGATTTTTTTGGCAATATTGTCATTTGCAAATAGGGGCAGTTTTATTTTTTTTGTTTATCATTTAGGTAACAAAGAATCAGACTATATTTTATTGAAAACTTTTTAAGTTTCACCACTCCCTTTCCCCTTTTTGTTCCCATATGGAAAACCAATTAGAAAATCTGAGTGTTCTTCAGAGCCCATGGGAGGTTTAGATAACACAAGTCCCTGACTGTGCAGGATCATTCATACT